>NW_027363802.1:0-457207 GCF_046119375.1 Phyllobates terribilis | reverse complement strand
AGCCTTTTTCAACTACACAGTTTTACACAAAAGTGTCAAGGGACTCAACAAGCCATGTGTCCTGTCAGTCATTAGGGCTCCCATGTTCTTTCTAATCGGAAACAGTGTAGAACTGAATTGGAAAGTTCAGAGTTAGTGACAAAATCTCTTGAGAAAAGGAGGATGGCACTTGTGAGCAAAAAACTCATGATCTTCAAATTATTCAACTGACGTGCCAAAAACCTTGACCATGTAGCGTGTTTTAGCTCTTGTAATGTTTATGTTTTGTATTCAAAGCAAAACACTCTTTTTTTTTTTTTTTTTTTTTACACCTGTCTTGCTGTTTACTGTACTGCTTACACCATGTGGAGAAAGACTTAGTTAGTATTCCTGGTTGACTGGTTCAATTCCTGCTATGGGAGAGACTTTTTTTTGGGACTAGTGTCCACATTCCAAAGCCGACACGTGCCTTGCAGACAGAATCAGTTTAGGTTGGAACTGCTCTTTGCTGCCAAAAATGCAGACCACCAGATTTTTTGGATATTTATTTGCACAAAAGCTTATTTGATGTCATATCTCAAACCATTCATATCTCTCACTTTTAATTCCTGGGTGTTAAGGGACTCAACAAGCCTTTATCCCTGTCTGTCATTGGAGCTCCCCTTCCATCAATTGGTGATGTTTTGTTACTGAATGGAAAAGAGCTGTGACTCTCTAGCCAAGATAGTGGCAAAATCAGTTACGGAAACAAGGTACCAGTGCCCCATGTGAGAATCGAACTCACGACCTTCAGATTACGAGACTGACGCGCTACCTGCTGCGCTAACGAGGCAAGATGCATGTAATAATCTGCGGAAGTTGCTTGTGCAAAGCAGTACACCTCTTTTTTTTCATATTGTAAGTGAGCTGGCAGTAAATCTTCTCCCGTATGGTCTAGCGCTTAGGATTCCTGGTTTTCACCCAGGTGGCCTGGGTTCGACTCCCGGTATGGAAACACATCCTTTTCTACACCGTTGCCAACATTCAAAGACTGACGTGTGTTTTTAAAACAAACGTATTTCAGGTAGGATTTGTTTTTTTCAGGCAAAAATGCTGAACGCCCGCGTTTTGGCACTTCATTCTGACCCTTCACGCAAGATTCAATTTGGATTCGTAGCTCAACTCATTCTCAACCACCCCTTTTTACACCAAAGTGTCAAGAGACTCAACAACTCATGGGTCCTGTAAGTTATTTGGATTCCCATTTCCTTTCTAATGGAAAACGTAGAATTGAATGGAAAAGTTCTAAGTTGGTGACAAAATCTCTCGAGAAAAGGAGGGAACAGTGCCCCGTGTGAGGCTCAAACTCACAACCTTCAGATTACGAGACTGACGCACTACCTACTGCGCTAACGAAGCAAGTTGCACCTGCAGATCTGCAGAAGTTTATTGTGCATAGCAGAAAACTTATTTTTTTCATAATGTCACTGAGACGTTAGCGCATCTTTTCCCATATGGTCTAGCGGTTAGGATTCCTGGTTCTCACCCGGGTGGCCCGGGTTCGACTCCCGGTATGGGAATGCACCTTTATCTTAGCTACTGCCACCATTCAAAGACTGACGCGTGTTTTTCAATCAAAAATGTTTCTGGTAGATTTTCACTTTGCAACAAAAATACTTAACATTGGCGATGCATTATGACTTTTGCAAAAGATTTCCTTTTGTTTCATAGCTTAAGCCTTTTTCAACTACACAGTTTTACACAAAAGTGTCAAGGGACTCAACAAGCCATGTGTCCTGTCAGTCATTAGGGCTCCCATGTTCTTTCTAATCGGAAACAGTGTAGAACTGAATTGGAAAGTTCAGAGTTAGTGACAAAATCTCTTGAGAAAAGGAGGATGGCACTTGTGAGCAAAAAACTCATGATCTTCAAATTATTCAACTGACGTGCCAAAAACCTTGACCATGTAGCGTGTTTTAGCTCTTGTAATGTTTATGTTTTGTATTCAAAGCAAAACACTCTTTTTTTTTTTTTTTTTTTTTACACCTGTCTTGCTGTTTACTGTACTGCTTACACCATGTGGAGAAAGACTTAGTTAGTATTCCTGGTTGACTGGTTCAATTCCTGCTATGGGAGAGACTTTTTTTTGGGACTAGTGTCCACATTCCAAAGCCGACACGTGCCTTGCAGACAGAATCAGTTTAGGTTGGAACTGCTCTTTGCTGCCAAAAATGCAGACCACCAGATTTTTTGGATATTTATTTGCACAAAAGCTTATTTGATGTCATATCTCAAACCATTCATATCTCTCACTTTTAATTCCTGGGTGTTAAGGGACTCAACAAGCCTTTATCCCTGTCTGTCATTGGAGCTCCCCTTCCATCAATTGGTGATGTTTTGTTACTGAATGGAAAAGAGCTGTGACTCTCTAGCCAAGATAGTGGCAAAATCAGTTACGGAAACAAGGTACCAGTGCCCCATGTGAGAATCGAACTCACGACCTTCAGATTACGAGACTGACGCGCTACCTGCTGCGCTAACGAGGCAAGATGCATGTAATAATCTGCGGAAGTTGCTTGTGCAAAGCAGTACACCTCTTTTTTTTCATATTGTAAGTGAGCTGGCAGTAAATCTTCTCCCGTATGGTCTAGCGCTTAGGATTCCTGGTTTTCACCCAGGTGGCCTGGGTTCGACTCCCGGTATGGAAACACATCCTTTTCTACACCGTTGCCAACATTCAAAGACTGACGTGTGTTTTTAAAACAAACGTATTTCAGGTAGGATTTGTTTTTTTCAGGCAAAAATGCTGAACGCCCGCGTTTTGGCACTTCATTCTGACCCTTCACGCAAGATTCAATTTGGATTCGTAGCTCAACTCATTCTCAACCACCCCTTTTTACACCAAAGTGTCAAGAGACTCAACAACTCATGGGTCCTGTAAGTTATTTGGATTCCCATTTCCTTTCTAATGGAAAACGTAGAATTGAATGGAAAAGTTCTAAGTTGGTGACAAAATCTCTCGAGAAAAGGAGGGAACAGTGCCCCGTGTGAGGCTCAAACTCACAACCTTCAGATTACGAGACTGACGCACTACCTACTGCGCTAACGAAGCAAGTTGCACCTGCAGATCTGCAGAAGTTTATTGTGCATAGCAGAAAACTTATTTTTTTCATAATGTCACTGAGACGTTAGCGCATCTTTTCCCATATGGTCTAGCGGTTAGGATTCCTGGTTCTCACCCGGGTGGCCCGGGTTCGACTCCCGGTATGGGAATGCACCTTTATCTTAGCTACTGCCACCATTCAAAGACTGACGCGTGTTTTTCAATCAAAAATGTTTCTGGTAGATTTTCACTTTGCAACAAAAATACTTAACATTGGCGATGCATTATGACTTTTGCAAAAGATTTCCTTTTGTTTCATAGCTTAAGCCTTTTTCAACTACACAGTTTTACACAAAAGTGTCAAGGGACTCAACAAGCCATGTGTCCTGTCAGTCATTAGGGCTCCCATGTTCTTTCTAATCGGAAACAGTGTAGAACTGAATTGGAAAGTTCAGAGTTAGTGACAAAATCTCTTGAGAAAAGGAGGATGGCACTTGTGAGCAAAAAACTCATGATCTTCAAATTATTCAACTGACGTGCCAAAAACCTTGACCATGTAGCGTGTTTTAGCTCTTGTAATGTTTATGTTTTGTATTCAAAGCAAAACACTCTTTTTTTTTTTTTTTTTTTTTACACCTGTCTTGCTGTTTACTGTACTGCTTACACCATGTGGAGAAAGACTTAGTTAGTATTCCTGGTTGACTGGTTCAATTCCTGCTATGGGAGAGACTTTTTTTTGGGACTAGTGTCCACATTCCAAAGCCGACACGTGCCTTGCAGACAGAATCAGTTTAGGTTGGAACTGCTCTTTGCTGCCAAAAATGCAGACCACCAGATTTTTTGGATATTTATTTGCACAAAAGCTTATTTGATGTCATATCTCAAACCATTCATATCTCTCACTTTTAATTCCTGGGTGTTAAGGGACTCAACAAGCCTTTATCCCTGTCTGTCATTGGAGCTCCCCTTCCATCAATTGGTGATGTTTTGTTACTGAATGGAAAAGAGCTGTGACTCTCTAGCCAAGATAGTGGCAAAATCAGTTACGGAAACAAGGTACCAGTGCCCCATGTGAGAATCGAACTCACGACCTTCAGATTACGAGACTGACGCGCTACCTGCTGCGCTAACGAGGCAAGATGCATGTAATAATCTGCGGAAGTTGCTTGTGCAAAGCAGTACACCTCTTTTTTTTCATATTGTAAGTGAGCTGGCAGTAAATCTTCTCCCGTATGGTCTAGCGCTTAGGATTCCTGGTTTTCACCCAGGTGGCCTGGGTTCGACTCCCGGTATGGAAACACATCCTTTTCTACACCGTTGCCAACATTCAAAGACTGACGTGTGTTTTTAAAACAAACGTATTTCAGGTAGGATTTGTTTTTTTCAGGCAAAAATGCTGAACGCCCGCGTTTTGGCACTTCATTCTGACCCTTCACGCAAGATTCAATTTGGATTCGTAGCTCAACTCATTCTCAACCACCCCTTTTTACACCAAAGTGTCAAGAGACTCAACAACTCATGGGTCCTGTAAGTTATTTGGATTCCCATTTCCTTTCTAATGGAAAACGTAGAATTGAATGGAAAAGTTCTAAGTTGGTGACAAAATCTCTCGAGAAAAGGAGGGAACAGTGCCCCGTGTGAGGCTCAAACTCACAACCTTCAGATTACGAGACTGACGCACTACCTACTGCGCTAACGAAGCAAGTTGCACCTGCAGATCTGCAGAAGTTTATTGTGCATAGCAGAAAACTTATTTTTTTCATAATGTCACTGAGACGTTAGCGCATCTTTTCCCATATGGTCTAGCGGTTAGGATTCCTGGTTCTCACCCGGGTGGCCCGGGTTCGACTCCCGGTATGGGAATGCACCTTTATCTTAGCTACTGCCACCATTCAAAGACTGACGCGTGTTTTTCAATCAAAAATGTTTCTGGTAGATTTTCACTTTGCAACAAAAATACTTAACATTGGCGATGCATTATGACTTTTGCAAAAGATTTCCTTTTGTTTCATAGCTTAAGCCTTTTTCAACTACACAGTTTTACACAAAAGTGTCAAGGGACTCAACAAGCCATGTGTCCTGTCAGTCATTAGGGCTCCCATGTTCTTTCTAATCGGAAACAGTGTAGAACTGAATTGGAAAGTTCAGAGTTAGTGACAAAATCTCTTGAGAAAAGGAGGATGGCACTTGTGAGCAAAAAACTCATGATCTTCAAATTATTCAACTGACGTGCCAAAAACCTTGACCATGTAGCGTGTTTTAGCTCTTGTAATGTTTATGTTTTGTATTCAAAGCAAAACACTCTTTTTTTTTTTTTTTTTTTTTACACCTGTCTTGCTGTTTACTGTACTGCTTACACCATGTGGAGAAAGACTTAGTTAGTATTCCTGGTTGACTGGTTCAATTCCTGCTATGGGAGAGACTTTTTTTTGGGACTAGTGTCCACATTCCAAAGCCGACACGTGCCTTGCAGACAGAATCAGTTTAGGTTGGAACTGCTCTTTGCTGCCAAAAATGCAGACCACCAGATTTTTTGGATATTTATTTGCACAAAAGCTTATTTGATGTCATATCTCAAACCATTCATATCTCTCACTTTTAATTCCTGGGTGTTAAGGGACTCAACAAGCCTTTATCCCTGTCTGTCATTGGAGCTCCCCTTCCATCAATTGGTGATGTTTTGTTACTGAATGGAAAAGAGCTGTGACTCTCTAGCCAAGATAGTGGCAAAATCAGTTACGGAAACAAGGTACCAGTGCCCCATGTGAGAATCGAACTCACGACCTTCAGATTACGAGACTGACGCGCTACCTGCTGCGCTAACGAGGCAAGATGCATGTAATAATCTGCGGAAGTTGCTTGTGCAAAGCAGTACACCTCTTTTTTTTCATATTGTAAGTGAGCTGGCAGTAAATCTTCTCCCGTATGGTCTAGCGCTTAGGATTCCTGGTTTTCACCCAGGTGGCCTGGGTTCGACTCCCGGTATGGAAACACATCCTTTTCTACACCGTTGCCAACATTCAAAGACTGACGTGTGTTTTTAAAACAAACGTATTTCAGGTAGGATTTGTTTTTTTCAGGCAAAAATGCTGAACGCCCGCGTTTTGGCACTTCATTCTGACCCTTCACGCAAGATTCAATTTGGATTCGTAGCTCAACTCATTCTCAACCACCCCTTTTTACACCAAAGTGTCAAGAGACTCAACAACTCATGGGTCCTGTAAGTTATTTGGATTCCCATTTCCTTTCTAATGGAAAACGTAGAATTGAATGGAAAAGTTCTAAGTTGGTGACAAAATCTCTCGAGAAAAGGAGGGAACAGTGCCCCGTGTGAGGCTCAAACTCACAACCTTCAGATTACGAGACTGACGCACTACCTACTGCGCTAACGAAGCAAGTTGCACCTGCAGATCTGCAGAAGTTTATTGTGCATAGCAGAAAACTTATTTTTTTCATAATGTCACTGAGACGTTAGCGCATCTTTTCCCATATGGTCTAGCGGTTAGGATTCCTGGTTCTCACCCGGGTGGCCCGGGTTCGACTCCCGGTATGGGAATGCACCTTTATCTTAGCTACTGCCACCATTCAAAGACTGACGCGTGTTTTTCAATCAAAAATGTTTCTGGTAGATTTTCACTTTGCAACAAAAATACTTAACATTGGCGATGCATTATGACTTTTGCAAAAGATTTCCTTTTGTTTCATAGCTTAAGCCTTTTTCAACTACACAGTTTTACACAAAAGTGTCAAGGGACTCAACAAGCCATGTGTCCTGTCAGTCATTAGGGCTCCCATGTTCTTTCTAATCGGAAACAGTGTAGAACTGAATTGGAAAGTTCAGAGTTAGTGACAAAATCTCTTGAGAAAAGGAGGATGGCACTTGTGAGCAAAAAACTCATGATCTTCAAATTATTCAACTGACGTGCCAAAAACCTTGACCATGTAGCGTGTTTTAGCTCTTGTAATGTTTATGTTTTGTATTCAAAGCAAAACACTCTTTTTTTTTTTTTTTTTTTTTACACCTGTCTTGCTGTTTACTGTACTGCTTACACCATGTGGAGAAAGACTTAGTTAGTATTCCTGGTTGACTGGTTCAATTCCTGCTATGGGAGAGACTTTTTTTTGGGACTAGTGTCCACATTCCAAAGCCGACACGTGCCTTGCAGACAGAATCAGTTTAGGTTGGAACTGCTCTTTGCTGCCAAAAATGCAGACCACCAGATTTTTTGGATATTTATTTGCACAAAAGCTTATTTGATGTCATATCTCAAACCATTCATATCTCTCACTTTTAATTCCTGGGTGTTAAGGGACTCAACAAGCCTTTATCCCTGTCTGTCATTGGAGCTCCCCTTCCATCAATTGGTGATGTTTTGTTACTGAATGGAAAAGAGCTGTGACTCTCTAGCCAAGATAGTGGCAAAATCAGTTACGGAAACAAGGTACCAGTGCCCCATGTGAGAATCGAACTCACGACCTTCAGATTACGAGACTGACGCGCTACCTGCTGCGCTAACGAGGCAAGATGCATGTAATAATCTGCGGAAGTTGCTTGTGCAAAGCAGTACACCTCTTTTTTTTCATATTGTAAGTGAGCTGGCAGTAAATCTTCTCCCGTATGGTCTAGCGCTTAGGATTCCTGGTTTTCACCCAGGTGGCCTGGGTTCGACTCCCGGTATGGAAACACATCCTTTTCTACACCGTTGCCAACATTCAAAGACTGACGTGTGTTTTTAAAACAAACGTATTTCAGGTAGGATTTGTTTTTTTCAGGCAAAAATGCTGAACGCCCGCGTTTTGGCACTTCATTCTGACCCTTCACGCAAGATTCAATTTGGATTCGTAGCTCAACTCATTCTCAACCACCCCTTTTTACACCAAAGTGTCAAGAGACTCAACAACTCATGGGTCCTGTAAGTTATTTGGATTCCCATTTCCTTTCTAATGGAAAACGTAGAATTGAATGGAAAAGTTCTAAGTTGGTGACAAAATCTCTCGAGAAAAGGAGGGAACAGTGCCCCGTGTGAGGCTCAAACTCACAACCTTCAGATTACGAGACTGACGCACTACCTACTGCGCTAACGAAGCAAGTTGCACCTGCAGATCTGCAGAAGTTTATTGTGCATAGCAGAAAACTTATTTTTTTCATAATGTCACTGAGACGTTAGCGCATCTTTTCCCATATGGTCTAGCGGTTAGGATTCCTGGTTCTCACCCGGGTGGCCCGGGTTCGACTCCCGGTATGGGAATGCACCTTTATCTTAGCTACTGCCACCATTCAAAGACTGACGCGTGTTTTTCAATCAAAAATGTTTCTGGTAGATTTTCACTTTGCAACAAAAATACTTAACATTGGCGATGCATTATGACTTTTGCAAAAGATTTCCTTTTGTTTCATAGCTTAAGCCTTTTTCAACTACACAGTTTTACACAAAAGTGTCAAGGGACTCAACAAGCCATGTGTCCTGTCAGTCATTAGGGCTCCCATGTTCTTTCTAATCGGAAACAGTGTAGAACTGAATTGGAAAGTTCAGAGTTAGTGACAAAATCTCTTGAGAAAAGGAGGATGGCACTTGTGAGCAAAAAACTCATGATCTTCAAATTATTCAACTGACGTGCCAAAAACCTTGACCATGTAGCGTGTTTTAGCTCTTGTAATGTTTATGTTTTGTATTCAAAGCAAAACACTCTTTTTTTTTTTTTTTTTTTTTTACACCTGTCTTGCTGTTTACTGTACTGCTTACACCATGTGGAGAAAGACTTAGTTAGTATTCCTGGTTGACTGGTTCAATTCCTGCTATGGGAGAGACTTTTTTTTGGGACTAGTGTCCACATTCCAAAGCCGACACGTGCCTTGCAGACAGAATCAGTTTAGGTTGGAACTGCTCTTTGCTGCCAAAAATGCAGACCACCAGATTTTTTGGATATTTATTTGCACAAAAGCTTATTTGATGTCATATCTCAAACCATTCATATCTCTCACTTTTAATTCCTGGGTGTTAAGGGACTCAACAAGCCTTTATCCCTGTCTGTCATTGGAGCTCCCCTTCCATCAATTGGTGATGTTTTGTTACTGAATGGAAAAGAGCTGTGACTCTCTAGCCAAGATAGTGGCAAAATCAGTTACGGAAACAAGGTACCAGTGCCCCATGTGAGAATCGAACTCACGACCTTCAGATTACGAGACTGACGCGCTACCTGCTGCGCTAACGAGGCAAGATGCATGTAATAATCTGCGGAAGTTGCTTGTGCAAAGCAGTACACCTCTTTTTTTTCATATTGTAAGTGAGCTGGCAGTAAATCTTCTCCCGTATGGTCTAGCGCTTAGGATTCCTGGTTTTCACCCAGGTGGCCTGGGTTCGACTCCCGGTATGGAAACACATCCTTTTCTACACCGTTGCCAACATTCAAAGACTGACGTGTGTTTTTAAAACAAACGTATTTCAGGTAGGATTTGTTTTTTTCAGGCAAAAATGCTGAACGCCCGCGTTTTGGCACTTCATTCTGACCCTTCACGCAAGATTCAATTTGGATTCGTAGCTCAACTCATTCTCAACCACCCCTTTTTACACCAAAGTGTCAAGAGACTCAACAACTCATGGGTCCTGTAAGTTATTTGGATTCCCATTTCCTTTCTAATGGAAAACGTAGAATTGAATGGAAAAGTTCTAAGTTGGTGACAAAATCTCTCGAGAAAAGGAGGGAACAGTGCCCCGTGTGAGGCTCAAACTCACAACCTTCAGATTACGAGACTGACGCACTACCTACTGCGCTAACGAAGCAAGTTGCACCTGCAGATCTGCAGAAGTTTATTGTGCATAGCAGAAAACTTATTTTTTTCATAATGTCACAGAGACGTTAGCGCATCTTTTCCCATATGGTCTAGCGGTTAGGATTCCTGGTTCTCACCCGGGTGGCCCGGGTTCGACTCCCGGTATGGGAATGCACCTTTATCTTAGCTACTGCCACCATTCAAAGACTGACGCGTGTTTTTCAATCAAAAATGTTTCTGGTAGATTTTCACTTTGCAACAAAAATACTTAACATTGGCGATGCATTATGACTTTTGCAAAAGATTTCCTTTTGTTTCATAGCTTAAGCCTTTTTCAACTACACAGTTTTACACAAAAGTGTCAAGGGACTCAACAAGCCATGTGTCCTGTCAGTCATTAGGGCTCCCATGTTCTTTCTAATCGGAAACAGTGTAGAACTGAATTGGAAAGTTCAGAGTTAGTGACAAAATCTCTTGAGAAAAGGAGGATGGCACTTGTGAGCAAAAAACTCATGATCTTCAAATTATTCAACTGACGTGCCAAAAACCTTGACCATGTAGCGTGTTTTAGCTCTTGTAATGTTTATGTTTTGTATTCAAAGCAAAACACTCTTTTTTTTTTTTTTTTTTTTTTTACACCTGTCTTGCTGTTTACTGTACTGCTTACACCATGTGGAGAAAGACTTAGTTAGTATTCCTGGTTGACTGGTTCAATTCCTGCTATGGGAGAGACTTTTTTTTGGGACTAGTGTCCACATTCCAAAGCCGACACGTGCCTTGCAGACAGAATCAGTTTAGGTTGGAACTGCTCTTTGCTGCCAAAAATGCAGACCACCAGATTTTTTGGATATTTATTTGCACAAAAGCTTATTTGATGTCATATCTCAAACCATTCATATCTCTCACTTTTAATTCCTGGGTGTTAAGGGACTCAACAAGCCTTTATCCCTGTCTGTCATTGGAGCTCCCCTTCCATCAATTGGTGATGTTTTGTTACTGAATGGAAAAGAGCTGTGACTCTCTAGCCAAGATAGTGGCAAAATCAGTTACGGAAACAAGGTACCAGTGCCCCATGTGAGAATCGAACTCACGACCTTCAGATTACGAGACTGACGCGCTACCTGCTGCGCTAACGAGGCAAGATGCATGTAATAATCTGCGGAAGTTGCTTGTGCAAAGCAGTACACCTCTTTTTTTTCATATTGTAAGTGAGCTGGCAGTAAATCTTCTCCCGTATGGTCTAGCGCTTAGGATTCCTGGTTTTCACCCAGGTGGCCTGGGTTCGACTCCCGGTATGGAAACACATCCTTTTCTACACCGTTGCCAACATTCAAAGACTGACGTGTGTTTTTAAAACAAACGTATTTCAGGTAGGATTTGTTTTTTTCAGGCAAAAATGC
This sequence comes from Phyllobates terribilis, assembly GCF_046119375.1. Taxonomy (NCBI): domain Eukaryota; kingdom Metazoa; phylum Chordata; class Amphibia; order Anura; family Dendrobatidae; genus Phyllobates; species Phyllobates terribilis. Next base: position 445,974 of record NW_027363802.1, on the reverse strand, counting down.
TGAACGCCCGCGTTTTGGCACTTCATTCTGACCCTTCACGCAAGATTCAATTTGGATTCGTAGCTCAACTCATTCTCAACCACCCCTTTTTACACCAAAGTGTCAAGAGACTCAACAACTCATGGGTCCTGTAAGTTATTTGGATTCCCATTTCCTTTCTAATGGAAAACGTAGAATTGAATGGAAAAGTTCTAAGTTGGTGACAAAATCTCTCGAGAAAAGGAGGGAACAGTGCCCCGTGTGAGGCTCAAACTCACAACCTTCAGATTACGAGACTGACGCACTACCTACTGCGCTAACGAAGCAAGTTGCACCTGCAGATCTGCAGAAGTTTATTGTGCATAGCAGAAAACTTATTTTTTTCATAATGTCACTGAGACGTTAGCGCATCTTTTCCCATATGGTCTAGCGGTTAGGATTCCTGGTTCTCACCCGGGTGGCCCGGGTTCGACTCCCGGTATGGGAATGCACCTTTATCTTAGCTACTGCCACCATTCAAAGACTGACGCGTGTTTTTCAATCAAAAATGTTTCTGGTAGATTTTCACTTTGCAACAAAAATACTTAACATTGGCGATGCATTATGACTTTTGCAAAAGATTTCCTTTTGTTTCATAGCTTAAGCCTTTTTCAACTACACAGTTTTACACAAAAGTGTCAAGGGACTCAACAAGCCATGTGTCCTGTCAGTCATTAGGGCTCCCATGTTCTTTCTAATCGGAAACAGTGTAGAACTGAATTGGAAAGTTCAGAGTTAGTGACAAAATCTCTTGAGAAAAGGAGGATGGCACTTGTGAGCAAAAAACTCATGATCTTCAAATTATTCAACTGACGTGCCAAAAACCTTGACCATGTAGCGTGTTTTAGCTCTTGTAATGTTTATGTTTTGTATTCAAAGCAAAACACTCTTTTTTTTTTTTTTTTTTTTTTTACACCTGTCTTGCTGTTTACTGTACTGCTTACACCATGTGGAGAAAGACTTAGTTAGTATTCCTGGTTGACTGGTTCAATTCCTGCTATGGGAGAGACTTTTTTTTGGGACTAGTGTCCACATTCCAAAGCCGACACGTGCCTTGCAGACAGAATCAGTTTAGGTTGGAACTGCTCTTTGCTGCCAAAAATGCAGACCACCAGATTTTTTGGATATTTATTTGCACAAAAGCTTATTTGATGTCATATCTCAAACCATTCATATCTCTCACTTTTAATTCCTGGGTGTTAAGGGACTCAACAAGCCTTTATCCCTGTCTGTCATTGGAGCTCCCCTTCCATCAATTGGTGATGTTTTGTTACTGAATGGAAAAGAGCTGTGACTCTCTAGCCAAGATAGTGGCAAAATCAGTTACGGAAACAAGGTACCAGTGCCCCATGTGAGAATCGAACTCACGACCTTCAGATTACGAGACTGACGCGCTACCTGCTGCGCTAACGAGGCAAGATGCATGTAATAATCTGCGGAAGTTGCTTGTGCAAAGCAGTACACCTCTTTTTTTTCATATTGTAAGTGAGCTGGCAGTAAATCTTCTCCCGTATGGTCTAGCGCTTAGGATTCCTGGTTTTCACCCAGGTGGCCTGGGTTCGACTCCCGGTATGGAAACACATCCTTTTCTACACCGTTGCCAACATTCAAAGACTGACGTGTGTTTTTAAAACAAACGTATTTCAGGTAGGATTTGTTTTTTTCAGGCAAAAATGCTGAACGCCCGCGTTTTGGCACTTCATTCTGACCCTTCACGCAAGATTCAATTTGGATTCGTAGCTCAACTCATTCTCAACCACCCCTTTTTACACCAAAGTGTCAAGAGACTCAAAAACTCATGGGTCCTGTAAGTTATTTGGATTCCCATTTCCTTTCTAATGGAAAACGTAGAATTGAATGGAAAAGTTCTAAGTTGGTGACAAAATCTCTCGAGAAAAGGAGGGAACAGTGCCCCGTGTGAGGCTCAAACTGACAACCTTCAGATTACGAGACTGACGCACTACCTACTGCGCTAACGAAGCAAGTTGCACCTGCAGATCTGCAGAAGTTTATTGTGCATAGCAGAAAACTTATTTTTTTCATAATGTCACTGAGACGTTAGCGCATCTTTTCCCATATGGTCTAGCGGTTAGGATTCCTGGTTCTCACCCGGGTGGCCCGGGTTCGACTCCCGGTATGGGAATGCACCTTTATCTTAGCTACTGCCACCATTCAAAGACTGACGCGTGTTTTTCAATCAAAAATGTTTCTGGTAGATTTTCACTTTGCAACAAAAATACTTAACATTGGCGATGCATTATGACTTTTGCAAAAGATTTCCTTTTGTTTCATAGCTTAAGCCTTTTTCAACTACACAGTTTTACACAAAAGTGTCAAGGGACTCAACAAGCCATGTGTCCTGTCAGTCATTAGGGCTCCCATGTTCTTTCTAATCGGAAACAGTGTAGAACTGAATTGGAAAGTTCAGAGTTAGTGACAAAATCTCTTGAGAAAAGGAGGATGGCACTTGTGAGCAAAAAACTCATGATCTTCAAATTATTCAACTGACGTGCCAAAAACCTTGACCATGTAGCGTGTTTTAGCTCTTGTAATGTTTATGTTTTGTATTCAAAGCAAAACACTCTTTTTTTTTTTTTTTTTTTTTTTACACCTGTCTTGCTGTTTACTGTACTGCTTACACCATGTGGAGAAAGACTTAGTTAGTATTCCTGGTTGACTGGTTCAATTCCTGCTATGGGAGAGACTTTTTTTTGGGACTAGTGTCCACATTCCAAAGCCGACACGTGCCTTGCAGACAGAATCAGTTTAGGTTGGAACTGCTCTTTGCTGCCAAAAATGCAGACCACCAGATTTTTTGGATATTTATTTGCACAAAAGCTTATTTGATGTCATATCTCAAACCATTCATATCTCTCACTTTTAATTCCTGGGTGTTAAGGGACTCAACAAGCCTTTATCCCTGTCTGTCATTGGAGCTCCCCTTCCATCAATTGGTGATGTTTTGTTACTGAATGGAAAAGAGCTGTGACTCTCTAGCCAAGATAGTGGCAAAATCAGTTACGGAAACAAGGTACCAGTGCCCCATGTGAGAATCGAACTCACGACCTTCAGATTACGAGACTGACGCGCTACCTGCTGCGCTAACGAGGCAAGATGCATGTAATAATCTGCGGAAGTTGCTTGTGCAAAGCAGTACACCTCTTTTTTTTCATATTGTAAGTGAGCTGGCAGTAAATCTTCTCCCGTATGGTCTAGCGCTTAGGATTCCTGGTTTTCACCCAGGTGGCCTGGGTTCGACTCCCGGTATGGAAACACATCCTTTTCTACACCGTTGCCAACATTCAAAGACTGACGTGTGTTTTTAAAACAAACGTATTTCAGGTAGGATTTGTTTTTTTCAGGCAAAAATGCTGAACGCCCGCGTTTTGGCACTTCATTCTGACCCTTCACGCAAGATTCAATTTGGATTCGTAGCTCAACTCATTCTCAACCACCCCTTTTTACACCAAAGTGTCAAGAGACTCAAAAACTCATGGGTCCTGTAAGTTATTTGGATTCCCATTTCCTTTCTAATGGAAAACGTAGAATTGAATGGAAAAGTTCTAAGTTGGTGACAAAATCTCTCGAGAAAAGGAGGGAACAGTGCCCCGTGTGAGGCTCAAACTCACAACCTTCAGATTACGAGACTGACGCACTACCTACTGCGCTAACGAAGCAAGTTGCACCTGCAGATCTGCAGAAGTTTATTGTGCATAGCAGAAAACTTATTTTTTTCATAATGTCACTGAGACGTTAGCGCATCTTTTCCCATATGGTCTAGCGGTTAGGATTCCTGGTTCTCACCCGGGTGGCCCGGGTTCGACTCCCGGTATGGGAATGCACCTTTATCTTAGCTACTGCCACCATTCAAAGACTGACGCGTGTTTTTCAATCAAAAATGTTTCTGGTAGATTTTCACTTTGCAACAAAAATACTTAACATTGGCGATGCATTATGACTTTTGCAAAAGATTTCCTTTTGTTTCATAGCTTAAGCCTTTTTCAACTACACAGTTTTACACAAAAGTGTCAAGGGACTCAACAAGCCATGTGTCCTGTCAGTCATTAGGGCTCCCATGTTCTTTCTAATCGGAAACAGTGTAGAACTGAATTGGAAAGTTCAGAGTTAGTGACAAAATCTCTTGAGAAAAGGAGGATGGCACTTGTGAGCAAAAAACTCATGATCTTCAAATTATTCAACTGACGTGCCAAAAACCTTGACCATGTAGCGTGTTTTAGCTCTTGTAATGTTTATGTTTTGTATTCAAAGCAAAACACTCTTTTTTTTTTTTTTTTTTTTTTTACACCTGTCTTGCTGTTTACTGTACTGCTTACACCATGTGGAGAAAGACTTAGTTAGTATTCCTGGTTGACTGGTTCAATTCCTGCTATGGGAGAGACTTTTTTTTGGGACTAGTGTCCACATTCCAAAGCCGACACGTGCCTTGCAGACAGAATCAGTTTAGGTTGGAACTGCTCTTTGCTGCCAAAAATGCAGACCACCAGATTTTTTGGATATTTATTTGCACAAAAGCTTATTTGATGTCATATCTCAAACCATTCATATCTCTCACTTTTAATTCCTGGGTGTTAAGGGACTCAACAAGCCTTTATCCCTGTCTGTCATTGGAGCTCCCCTTCCATCAATTGGTGATGTTTTGTTACTGAATGGAAAAGAGCTGTGACTCTCTAGCCAAGATAGTGGCAAAATCAGTTACGGAAACAAGGTACCAGTGCCCCATGTGAGAATCGAACTCACGACCTTCAGATTACGAGACTGACGCGCTACCTGCTGCGCTAACGAGGCAAGATGCATGTAATAATCTGCGGAAGTTGCTTGTGCAAAGCAGTACACCTCTTTTTTTTCATATTGTAAGTGAGCTGGCAGTAAATCTTCTCCCGTATGGTCTAGCGCTTAGGATTCCTGGTTTTCACCCAGGTGGCCTGGGTTCGACTCCCGGTATGGAAACACATCCTTTTCTACACCGTTGCCAACATTCAAAGACTGACGTGTGTTTTTAAAACAAACGTATTTCAGGTAGGATTTGTTTTTTTCAGGCAAAAATGCTGAACGCCCGCGTTTTGGCACTTCATTCTGACCCTTCACGCAAGATTCAATTTGGATTCGTAGCTCAACTCATTCTCAACCACCCCTTTTTACACCAAAGTGTCAAGAGACTCAACAACTCATGGGTCCTGTAAGTTATTTGGATTCCCATTTCCTTTCTAATGGAAAACGTAGAATTGAATGGAAAAGTTCTAAGTTGGTGACAAAATCTCTCGAGAAAAGGAGGGAACAGTGCCCCGTGTGAGGCTCAAACTCACAACCTTCAGATTACGAGACTGACGCACTACCTACTGCGCTAACGAAGCAAGTTGCACCTGCAGATCTGCAGAAGTTTATTGTGCATAGCAGAAAACTTATTTTTTTCATAATGTCACTGAGACGTTAGCGCATCTTTTCCCATATGGTCTAGCGGTTAGGATTCCTGGTTCTCACCCGGGTGGCCCGGGTTCGACTCCCGGTATGGGAATGCACCTTTATCTTAGCTACTGCCACCATTCAAAGACTGACGCGTGTTTTTCAATCAAAAATGTTTCTGGTAGATTTTCACTTTGCAACAAAAATACTTAACATTGGCGATGCATTATGACTTTTGCAAAAGATTTCCTTTTGTTTCATAGCTTAAGCCTTTTTCAACTACACAGTTTTACACAAAAGTGTCAAGGGACTCAACAAGCCATGTGTCCTGTCAGTCATTAGGGCTCCCATGTTCTTTCTAATCGGAAACAGTGTAGAACTGAATTGGAAAGTTCAGAGTTAGTGACAAAATCTCTTGAGAAAAGGAGGATGGCACTTGTGAGCAAAAAACTCATGATCTTCAAATTATTCAACTGACGTGCCAAAAACCTTGACCATGTAGCGTGTTTTAGCTCTTGTAATGTTTATGTTTTGTATTCAAAGCAAAACACTCTTTTTTTTTTTTTTTTTTTTTTACACCTGTCTTGCTGTTTACTGTACTGCTTACACCATGTGGAGAAAGACTTAGTTAGTATTCCTGGTTGACTGGTTCAATTCCTGCTATGGGAGAGACTTTTTTTTGGGACTAGTGTCCACATTCCAAAGCCGACACGTGCCTTGCAGACAGAATCAGTTTAGGTTGGAACTGCTCTTTGCTGCCAAAAATGCAGACCACCAGATTTTTTGGATATTTATTTGCACAAAAGCTTATTTGATGTCATATCTCAAACCATTCATATCTCTCACTTTTAATTCCTGGGTGTTAAGGGACTCAACAAGCCTTTATCCCTGTCTGTCATTGGAGCTCCCCTTCCATCAATTGGTGATGTTTTGTTACTGAATGGAAAAGAGCTGTGACTCTCTAGCCAAGATAGTGGCAAAATCAGTTACGGAAACAAGGTACCAGTGCCCCATGTGAGAATCGAACTCACGACCTTCAGATTACGAGACTGACGCGCTACCTGCTGCGCTAACGAGGCAAGATGCATGTAATAATCTGCGGAAGTTGCTTGTGCAAAGCAGTACACCTCTTTTTTTTCATATTGTAAGTGAGCTGGCAGTAAATCTTCTCCCGTATGGTCTAGCGCTTAGGATTCCTGGTTTTCACCCAGGTGGCCTGGGTTCGACTCCCGGTATGGAAACACATCCTTTTCTACACCGTTGCCAACATTCAAAGACTGACGTGTGTTTTTAAAACAAACGTATTTCAGGTAGGATTTGTTTTTTTCAGGCAAAAATGCTGAACGCCCGCGTTTTGGCACTTCATTCTGACCCTTCACGCAAGATTCAATTTGGATTCGTAGCTCAACTCATTCTCAACCACCCCTTTTTACACCAAAGTGTCAAGAGACTCAAAAACTCATGGGTCCTGTAAGTTATTTGGATTCCCATTTCCTTTCTAATGGAAAACGTAGAATTGAATGGAAAAGTTCTAAGTTGGTGACAAAATCTCTCGAGAAAAGGAGGGAACAGTGCCCCGTGTGAGGCTCAAACTCACAACCTTCAGATTACGAGACTGACGCACTACCTACTGCGCTAACGAAGCAAGTTGCACCTGCAGATCTGCAGAAGTTTATTGTGCATAGCAGAAAACTTATTTTTTTCATAATGTCACTGAGACGTTAGCGCATCTTTTCCCATATGGTCTAGCGGTTAGGATTCCTGGTTCTCACCCGGGTGGCCCGGGTTCGACTCCCGGTATGGGAATGCACCTTTATCTTAGCTACTGCCACCATTCAAAGACTGACGCGTGTTTTTCAATCAAAAATGTTTCTGGTAGATTTTCACTTTGCAACAAAAATACTTAACATTGGCGATGCATTATGACTTTTGCAAAAGATTTCCTTTTGTTTCATAGCTTAAGCCTTTTTCAACTACACAGTTTTACACAAAAGTGTCAAGGGACTCAACAAGCCATGTGTCCTGTCAGTCATTAGGGCTCCCATGTTCTTTCTAATCGGAAACAGTGTAGAACTGAATTGGAAAGTTCAGAGTTAGTGACAAAATCTCTTGAGAAAAGGAGGATGGCACTTGTGAGCAAAAAACTCATGATCTTCAAATTATTCAACTGACGTGCCAAAAACCTTGACCATGTAGCGTGTTTTAGCTCTTGTAATGTTTATGTTTTGTATTCAAAGCAAAACACTCTTTTTTTTTTTTTTTTTTTTTTTACACCTGTCTTGCTGTTTACTGTACTGCTTACACCATGTGGAGAAAGACTTAGTTAGTATTCCTGGTTGACTGGTTCAATTCCTGCTATGGGAGAGACTTTTTTTTGGGACTAGTGTCCACATTCCAAAGCCGACACGTGCCTTGCAGACAGAATCAGTTTAGGTTGGAACTGCTCTTTGCTGCCAAAAATGCAGACCACCAGATTTTTTGGATATTTATTTGCACAAAAGCTTATTTGATGTCATATCTCAAACCATTCATATCTCTCACTTTTAATTCCTGGGTGTTAAGGGACTCAACAAGCCTTTATCCCTGTCTGTCATTGGAGCTCCCCTTCCATCAATTGGTGATGTTTTGTTACTGAATGGAAAAGAGCTGTGACTCTCTAGCCAAGATAGTGGCAAAATCAGTTACGGAAACAAGGTACCAGTGCCCCATGTGAGAATCGAACTCACGACCTTCAGATTACGAGACTGACGCGCTACCTGCTGCGCTAACGAGGCAAGATGCATGTAATAATCTGCGGAAGTTGCTTGTGCAAAGCAGTACACCTCTTTTTTTTCATATTGTAAGTGAGCTGGCAGTAAATCTTCTCCCGTATGGTCTAGCGCTTAGGATTCCTGGTTTTCACCCAGGTGGCCTGGGTTCGACTCCCGGTATGGAAACACATCCTTTTCTACACCGTTGCCAACATTCAAAGACTGACGTGTGTTTTTAAAACAAACGTATTTCAGGTAGGATTTGTTTTTTTCAGGCAAAAATGCTGAACGCCCGCGTTTTGGCACTTCATTCTGACCCTTCACGCAAGATTCAATTTGGATTCGTAGCTCAACTCATTCTCAACCACCCCTTTTTACACCAAAGTGTCAAGAGACTCAAAAACTCATGGGTCCTGTAAGTTATTTGGATTCCCATTTCCTTTCTAATGGAAAACGTAGAATTGAATGGAAAAGTTCTAAGTTGGTGACAAAATCTCTCGAGAAAAGGAGGGAACAGTGCCCCGTGTGAGGCTCAAACTCACAACCTTCAGATTACGAGACTGACGCACTACCTACTGCGCTAACGAAGCAAGTTGCACCTGCAGATCTGCAGAAGTTTATTGTGCATAGCAGAAAACTTATTTTTTTCATAATGTCACTGAGACGTTAGCGCATCTTTTCCCATATGGTCTAGCGGTTAGGATTCCTGGTTCTCACCCGGGTGGCCCGGGTTCGACTCCCGGTATGGGAATGCACCTTTATCTTAGCTACTGCCACCATTCAAAGACTGACGCGTGTTTTTCAATCAAAAATGTTTCTGGTAGATTTTCACTTTGCAACAAAAATACTTAACATTGGCGATGCATTATGACTTTTGCAAAAGATTTCCTTTTGTTTCATAGCTTAAGCCTTTTTCAACTACACAGTTTTACACAAAAGTGTCAAGGGACTCAACAAGCCATGTGTCCTGTCAGTCATTAGGGCTCCCATGTTCTTTCTAATCGGAAACAGTGTAGAACTGAATTGGAAAGTTCAGAGTTAGTGACAAAATCTCTTGAGAAAAGGAGGATGGCACTTGTGAGCAAAAAACTCATGATCTTCAAATTATTCAACTGACGTGCCAAAAACCTTGACCATGTAGCGTGTTTTAGCTCTTGTAATGTTTATGTTTTGTATTCAAAGCAAAACACTCTTTTTTTTTTTTTTTTTTTTTTTACACCTGTCTTGCTGTTTACTGTACTGCTTACACCATGTGGAGAAAGACTTAGTTAGTATTCCTGGTTGACTGGTTCAATTCCTGCTATGGGAGAGACTTTTTTTTGGGACTAGTGTCCACATTCCAAAGCCGACACGTGCCTTGCAGACAGAATCAGTTTAGGTTGGAACTGCTCTTTGCTGCCAAAAATGCAGACCACCAGATTTTTTGGATATTTATTTGCACAAAAGCTTATTTGATGTCATATCTCAAACCATTCATATCTCTCACTTTTAATTCCTGGGTGTTAAGGGACTCAACAAGCCTTTATCCCTGTCTGTCATTGGAGCTCCCCTTCCATCAATTGGTGATGTTTTGTTACTGAATGGAAAAGAGCTGTGACTCTCTAGCCAAGATAGTGGCAAAATCAGTTACGGAAACAAGGTACCAGTGCCCCATGTGAGAATCGAACTCACGACCTTCAGATTACGAGACTGACGCGCTACCTGCTGCGCTAACGAGGCAAGATGCATGTAATAATCTGCGGAAGTTGCTTGTGCAAAGCAGTACACCTCTTTTTTTTCATATTGTAAGTGAGCTGGCAGTAAATCTTCTCCCGTATGGTCTAGCGCTTAGGATTCCTGGTTTTCACCCAGGTGGCCTGGGTTCGACTCCCGGTATGGAAACACATCCTTTTCTACACCGTTGCCAACATTCAAAGACTGACGTGTGTTTTTAAAACAAACGTATTTCAGGTAGGATTTGTTTTTTTCAGGCAAAAATGCTGAACGCCCGCGTTTTGGCACTTCATTCTGACCCTTCACGCAAGATTCAATTTGGATTCGTAGCTCAACTCATTCTCAACCACCCCTTTTTACACCAAAGTGTCAAGAGACTCAACAACTCATGGGTCCTGTAAGTTATTTGGATTCCCATTTCCTTTCTAATGGAAAACGTAGAATTGAATGGAAAAGTTCTAAGTTGGTGACAAAATCTCTCGAGAAAAGGAGGGAACAGTGCCCCGTGTGAGGCTCAAACTCACAACCTTCAGATTACGAGACTGACGCACTACCTACTGCGCTAACGAAGCAAGTTGCACCTGCAGATCTGCAGAAGTTTATTGTGCATAGCAGAAAACTTATTTTTTTCATAATGTCACTGAGACGTTAGCGCATCTTTTCCCATATGGTCTAGCGGTTAGGATTCCTGGTTCTCACCCGGGTGGCCCGGGTTCGACTCCCGGTATGGGAATGCACCTTTATCTTAGCTACTGCCACCATTCAAAGACTGACGCGTGTTTTTCAATCAAAAATGTTTCTGGTAGATTTTCACTTTGCAACAAAAATACTTAACATTGGCGATGCATTATGACTTTTGCAAAAGATTTCCTTTTGTTTCATAGCTTAAGCCTTTTTCAACTACACAGTTTTACACAAAAGTGTCAAGGGACTCAACAAGCCATGTGTCCTGTCAGTCATTAGGGCTCCCATGTTCTTTCTAATCGGAAACAGTGTAGAACTGAATTGGAAAGTTCAGAGTTAGTGACAAAATCTCTTGAGAAAAGGAGGATGGCACTTGTGAGCAAAAAACTCATGATCTTCAAATTATTCAACTGACGTGCCAAAAACCTTGACCATGTAGCGTGTTTTAGCTCTTGTAATGTTTATGTTTTGTATTCAAAGCAAAACACTCTTTTTTTTTTTTTTTTTTTTTTTACACCTGTCTTGCTGTTTACTGTACTGCTTACACCATGTGGAGAAAGACTTAGTTAGTATTCCTGGTTGACTGGTTCAATTCCTGCTATGGGAGAGACTTTTTTTTGGGACTAGTGTCCACATTCCAAAGCCGACACGTGCCTTGCAGACAGAATCAGTTTAGGTTGGAACTGCTCTTTGCTGCCAAAAATGCAGACCACCAGATTTTTTGGATATTTATTTGCACAAAAGCTTATTTGATGTCATATCTCAAACCATTCATATCTCTCACTTTTAATTCCTGGGTGTTAAGGGACTCAACAAGCCTTTATCCCTGTCTGTCATTGGAGCTCCCCTTCCATCAATTGGTGATGTTTTGTTACTGAATGGAAAAGAGCTGTGACTCTCTAGCCAAGATAGTGGCAAAATCAGTTACGGAAACAAGGTACCAGTGCCCCATGTGAGAATCGAACTCACGACCTTCAGATTACGAGACTGACGCGCTACCTGCTGCGCTAACGAGGCAAGATGCATGTAATAATCTGCGGAAGTTGCTTGTGCAAAGCAGTACACCTCTTTTTTTTCATATTGTAAGTGAGCTGGCAGTAAATCTTCTCCCGTATGGTCTAGCGCTTAGGATTCCTGGTTTTCACCCAGGTGGCCTGGGTTCGACTCCCGGTATGGAAACACATCCTTTTCTACACCGTTGCCAACATTCAAAGACTGACGTGTGTTTTTAAAACAAACGTATTTCAGGTAGGATTTGTTTTTTTCAGGCAAAAATGCTGAACGCCCGCGTTTTGGCACTTCATTCTGACCCTTCACGCAAGATTCAATTTGGATTCGTAGCTCAACTCATTCTCAACCACCCCTTTTTACACCAAAGTGTCAAGAGACTCAAAAACTCATGGGTCCTGTAAGTTATTTGGATTCCCATTTCCTTTCTAATGGAAAACGTAGAATTGAATGGAAAAGTTCTAAGTTGGTGACAAAATCTCTCGAGAAAAGGAGGGAACAGTGCCCCGTGTGAGGCTCAAACTCACAACCTTCAGATTACGAGACTGACGCACTACCTACTGCGCTAACGAAGCAAGTTGCACCTGCAGATCTGCAGAAGTTTATTGTGCATAGCAGAAAACTTATTTTTTTCATAATGTCACTGAGACGTTAGCGCATCTTTTCCCATATGGTCTAGCGGTTAGGATTCCTGGTTCTCACCCGGGTGGCCCGGGTTCGACTCCCGGTATGGGAATGCACCTTTATCTTAGCTACTGCCACCATTCAAAGACTGACGCGTGTTTTTCAATCAAAAATGTTTCTGGTAGATTTTCACTTTGCAACAAAAATACTTAACATTGGCGATGCATTATGACTTTTGCAAAAGATTTCCTTTTGTTTCATAGCTTAAGCCTTTTTCAACTACACAGTTTTACACAAAAGTGTCAAGGGACTCAACAAGCCATGTGTCCTGTCAGTCATTAGGGCTCCCATGTTCTTTCTAATCGGAAACAGTGTAGAACTGAATTGGAAAGTTCAGAGTTAGTGACAAAATCTCTTGAGAAAAGGAGGATGGCACTTGTGAGCAAAAAACTCATGATCTTCAAATTATTCAACTGACGTGCCAAAAACCTTGACCATGTAGCGTGTTTTAGCTCTTGTAATGTTTATGTTTTGTATTCAAAGCAAAACACTCTTTTTTTTTTTTTTTTTTTTTTTACACCTGTCTTGCTGTTTACTGTACTGCTTACACCATGTGGAGAAAGACTTAGTTAGTATTCCTGGTTGACTGGTTCAATTCCTGCTATGGGAGAGACTTTTTTTTGGGACTAGTGTCCACATTCCAAAGCCGACACGTGCCTTGCAGACAGAATCAGTTTAGGTTGGAACTGCTCTTTGCTGCCAAAAATGCAGACCACCAGATTTTTTGGATATTTATTTGCACAAAAGCTTATTTGATGTCATATCTCAAACCATTCATATCTCTCACTTTTAATTCCTGGGTGTTAAGGGACTCAACAAGCCTTTATCCCTGTCTGTCATTGGAGCTCCCCTTCCATCAATTGGTGATGTTTTGTTACTGAATGGAAAAGAGCTGTGACTCTCTAGCCAAGATAGTGGCAAAATCAGTTACGGAAACAAGGTACCAGTGCCCCATGTGAGAATCGAACTCACGACCTTCAGATTACGAGACTGACGCGCTACCTGCTGCGCTAACGAGGCAAGATGCATGTAATAATCTGCGGAAGTTGCTTGTGCAAAGCAGTACACCTCTTTTTTTTCATATTGTAAGTGAGCTGGCAGTAAATCTTCTCCCGTATGGTCTAGCGCTTAGGATTCCTGGTTTTCACCCAGGTGGCCTGGGTTCGACTCCCGGTATGGAAACACATCCTTTTCTACACCGTTGCCAACATTCAAAGACTGACGTGTGTTTTTAAAACAAACGTATTTCAGGTAGGATTTGTTTTTTTCAGGCAAAAATGCTGAACGCCCGCGTTTTGGCACTTCATTCTGACCCTTCACGCAAGATTCAATTTGGATTCGTAGCTCAACTCATTCTCAACCACCCCTTTTTACACCAAAGTGTCAAGAGACTCAAAAACTCATGGGTCCTGTAAGTTATTTGGATTCCCATTTCCTTTCTAATGGAAAACGTAGAATTGAATGGAAAAGTTCTAAGTTGGTGACAAAATCTCTCGAGAAAAGGAGGGAACAGTGCCCCGTGTGAGGCTCAAACTCACAACCTTCAGATTACGAGACTGACGCACTACCTACTGCGCTAACGAAGCAAGTTGCACCTGCAGATCTGCAGAAGTTTATTGTGCATAGCAGAAAACTTATTTTTTTCATAATGTCACTGAGACGTTAGCGCATCTTTTCCCATATGGTCTAGCGGTTAGGATTCCTGGTTCTCACCCGGGTGGCCCGGGTTCGACTCCCGGTATGGGAATGCACCTTTATCTTAGCTACTGCCACCATTCAAAGACTGACGCGTGTTTTTCAATCAAAAATGTTTCTGGTAGATTTTCACTTTGCAACAAAAATACTTAACATTGGCGATGCATTATGACTTTTGCAAAAGATTTCCTTTTGTTTCATAGCTTAAGCCTTTTTCAACTACACAGTTTTACACAAAAGTGTCAAGGGACTCAACAAGCCATGTGTCCTGTCAGTCATTAGGGCTCCCATGTTCTTTCTAATCGGAAACAGTGTAGAACTGAATTGGAAAGTTCAGAGTTAGTGACAAAATCTCTTGAGAAAAGGAGGATGGCACTTGTGAGCAAAAAACTCATGATCTTCAAATTATTCAACTGACGTGCCAAAAACCTTGACCATGTAGCGTGTTTTAGCTCTTGTAATGTTTATGTTTTGTATTCAAAGCAAAACACTCTTTTTTTTTTTTTTTTTTTTTTTACACCTGTCTTGCTGTTTACTGTACTGCTTACACCATGTGGAGAAAGACTTAGTTAGTATTCCTGGTTGACTGGTTCAATTCCTGCTATGGGAGAGACTTTTTTTTGGGACTAGTGTCCACATTCCAAAGCCGACACGTGCCTTGCAGACAGAATCAGTTTAGGTTGGAACTGCTCTTTGCTGCCAAAAATGCAGACCACCAGATTTTTTGGATATTTATTTGCACAAAAGCTTATTTGATGTCATATCTCAAACCATTCATATCTCTCACTTTTAATTCCTGGGTGTTAAGGGACTCAACAAGCCTTTATCCCTGTCTGTCATTGGAGCTCCCCTTCCATCAATTGGTGATGTTTTGTTACTGAATGGAAAAGAGCTGTGACTCTCTAGCCAAGATAGTGGCAAAATCAGTTACGGAAACAAGGTACCAGTGCCCCATGTGAGAATCGAACTCACGACCTTCAGATTACGAGACTGACGCGCTACCTGCTGCGCTAACGAGGCAAGATGCATGTAATAATCTGCGGAAGTTGCTTGTGCAAAGCAGTACACCTCTTTTTTTTCATATTGTAAGTGAGCTGGCAGTAAATCTTCTCCCGTATGGTCTAGCGCTTAGGATTCCTGGTTTTCACCCAGGTGGCCTGGGTTCGACTCCCGGTATGGAAACACATCCTTTTCTACACCGTTGCCAACATTCAAAGACTGACGTGTGTTTTTAAAACAAACGTATTTCAGGTAGGATTTGTTTTTTTCAGGCAAAAATGCTGAACGCCCGCGTTTTGGCACTTCATTCTGACCCTTCACGCAAGATTCAATTTGGATTCGTAGCTCAACTCATTCTCAACCACCCCTTTTTACACCAAAGTGTCAAGAGACTCAAAAACTCATGGGTCCTGTAAGTTATTTGGATTCCCATTTCCTTTCTAATGGAAAACGTAGAATTGAATGGAAAAGTTCTAAGTTGGTGACAAAATCTCTCGAGAAAAGGAGGGAACAGTGCCCCGTGTGAGGCTCAAACTCACAACCTTCAGATTACGAGACTGACGCACTACCTACTGCGCTAACGAAGCAAGTTGCACCTGCAGATCTGCAGAAGTTTATTGTGCATAGCAGAAAACTTATTTTTTTCATAATGTCACTGAGACGTTAGCGCATCTTTTCCCATATGGTCTAGCGGTTAGGATTCCTGGTTCTCACCCGGGTGGCCCGGGTTCGACTCCCGGTATGGGAATGCACCTTTATCTTAGCTACTGCCACCATTCAAAGACTGACGCGTGTTTTTCAATCAAAAATGTTTCTGGTAGATTTTCACTTTGCAACAAAAATACTTAACATTGGCGATGCATTATGACTTTTGCAAAAGATTTCCTTTTGTTTCATAGCTTAAGCCTTTTTCAACTACACAGTTTTACACAAAAGTGTCAAGGGACTCAACAAGCCATGTGTCCTGTCAGTCATTAGGGCTCCCATGTTCTTTCTAATCGGAAACAGTGTAGAACTGAATTGGAAAGTTCAGAGTTAGTGACAAAATCTCTTGAGAAAAGGAGGATGGCACTTGTGAGCAAAAAACTCATGATCTTCAAATTATTCAACTGACGTGCCAAAAACCTTGACCATGTAGCGTGTTTTAGCTCTTGTAATGTTTGTGTTTTGTATTCAAAGCAAAACACTCTTTTTTTTTTTTTTTTTTTTTTTACACCTGTCTTGCTGTTTACTGTACTGCTTACACCATGTGGAGAAAGACTTAGTTAGTATTCCTGGTTGACTGGTTCAATTCCTGCTATGGGAGAGACTTTTTTTTGGGACTAGTGTCCACATTCCAAAGCCGACACGTGCCTTGCAGACAGAATCAGTTTAGGTTGGAACTGCTCTTTGCTGCCAAAAATGCAGACCACCAGATTTTTTGGATATTTATTTGCACAAAAGCTTATTTGATGTCATATCTCAAACCATTCATATCTCTCACTTTTAATTCCTGGGTGTTAAGGGACTCAACAAGCCTTTATCCCTGTCTGTCATTGGAGCTCCCCTTCCATCAATTGGTGATGTTTTGTTACTGAATGGAAAAGAGCTGTGACTCTCTAGCCAAGATAGTGGCAAAATCAGTTACGGAAACAAGGTACCAGTGCCCCATGTGAGAATCGAACTCACGACCTTCAGATTACGAGACTGACGCGCTACCTGCTGCGCTAACGAGGCAAGATGCATGTAATAATCTGCGGAAGTTGCTTGTGCAAAGCAGTACACCTCTTTTTTTTCATATTGTAAGTGAGCTGGCAGTAAATCTTCTCCCGTATGGTCTAGCGCTTAGGATTCCTGGTTTTCACCCAGGTGGCCTGGGTTCGACTCCCGGTATGGAAACACATCCTTTTCTACACCGTTGCCAACATTCAAAGACTGACGTGTGTTTTTAAAACAAACGTATTTCAGGTAGGATTTGTTTTTTTCAGGCAAAAATGCTGAACGCCCGCGTTTTGGCACTTCATTCTGACCCTTCACGCAAGATTCAATTTGGATTCGTAGCTCAACTCATTCTCAACCACCCCTTTTTACACCAAAGTGTCAAGAGACTCAAAAACTCATGGGTCCTGTAAGTTATTTGGATTCCCATTTCCTTTCTAATGGAAAACGTAGAATTGAATGGAAAAGTTCTAAGTTGGTGACAAAATCTCTCGAGAAAAGGAGGGAACAGTGCCCCGTGTGAGGCTCAAACTCACAACCTTCAGATTACGAGACTGACGCACTACCTACTGCGCTAACGAAGCAAGTTGCACCTGCAGATCTGCAGAAGTTTATTGTGCATAGCAGAAAACTTATTTTTTTCATAATGTCACTGAGACGTTAGCGCATCTTTTCCCATATGGTCTAGCGGTTAGGATTCCTGGTTCTCACCCGGGTGGCCCGGGTTCGACTCCCGGTATGGGAATGCACCTTTATCTTAGCTACTGCCACCATTCAAAGACTGACGCGTGTTTTTCAATCAAAAATGTTTCTGGTAGATTTTCACTTTGCAACAAAAATACTTAACATTGGCGATGCATTATGACTTTTGCAAAAGATTTCCTTTTGTTTCATAGCTTAAGCCTTTTTCAACTACACAGTTTTACACAAAAGTGTCAAGGGACTCAACAAGCCATGTGTCCTGTCAGTCATTAGGGCTCCCATGTTCTTTCTAATCGGAAACAGTGTAGAACTGAATTGGAAAGTTCAGAGTTAGTGACAAAATCTCTTGAGAAAAGGAGGATGGCACTTGTGAGCAAAAAACTCATGATCTTCAAATTATTCAACTGACGTGCCAAAAACCTTGACCATGTAGCGTGTTTTAGCTCTTGTAATGTTTATGTTTTGTATTCAAAGCAAAACACTCTTTTTTTTTTTTTTTTTTTTTTTTACACCTGTCTTGCTGTTTACTGTACTGCTTACACCATGTGGAGAAAGACTTAGTTAGTATTCCTGGTTGACTGGTTCAATTCCTGCTATGGGAGAGACTTTTTTTTGGGACTAGTGTCCACATTCCAAAGCCGACACGTGCCTTGCAGACAGAATCAGTTTAGGTTGGAACTGCTCTTTGCTGCCAAAAATGCAGACCACCAGATTTTTTGGATATTTATTTGCACAAAAGCTTATTTGATGTCATATCTCAAACCATTCATATCTCTCACTTTTAATTCCTGGGTGTTAAGGGACTCAACAAGCCTTTATCCCTGTCTGTCATTGGAGCTCCCCTTCCATCAATTGGTGATGTTTTGTTACTGAATGGAAAAGAGCTGTGACTCTCTAGCCAAGATAGTGGCAAAATCAGTTACGGAAACAAGGTACCAGTGCCCCATGTGAGAATCGAACTCACGACCTTCAGATTACGAGACTGACGCGCTACCTGCTGCGCTAACGAGGCAAGATGCATGTAATAATCTGCGGAAGTTGCTTGTGCAAAGCAGTACACCTCTTTTTTTTCATATTGTAAGTGAGCTGGCAGTAAATCTTCTCCCGTATGGTCTAGCGCTTAGGATTCCTGGTTTTCACCCAGGTGGCCTGGGTTCGACTCCCGGTATGGAAACACATCCTTTTCTACACCGTTGCCAACATTCAAAGACTGACGTGTGTTTTTAAAACAAACGTATTTCAGGTAGGATTTGTTTTTTTCAGGCAAAAATGCTGAACGCCCGCGTTTTGGCACTTCATTCTGACCCTTCACGCAAGATTCAATTTGGATTCGTAGCTCAACTCATTCTCAACCACCCCTTTTTACACCAAAGTGTCAAGAGACTCAACAACTCATGGGTCCTGTAAGTTATTTGGATTCCCATTTCCTTTCTAATGGAAAACGTAGAATTGAATGGAAAAGTTCTAAGTTGGTGACAAAATCTCTCGAGAAAAGGAGGGAACAGTGCCCCGTGTGAGGCTCAAACTCACAACCTTCAGATTACGAGACTGACGCACTACCTACTGCGCTAACGAAGCAAGTTGCACCTGCAGATCTGCAGAAGTTTATTGTGCATAGCAGAAAACTTATTTTTTTCATAATGTCACTGAGACGTTAGCGCATCTTTTCCCATATGGTCTAGCGGTTAGGATTCCTGGTTCTCACCCGGGTGGCCCGGGTTCGACTCCCGGTATGGGAATGCACCTTTATCTTAGCTACTGCCACCATTCAAAGACTGACGCGTGTTTTTCAATCAAAAATGTTTCTGGTAGATTTTCACTTTGCAACAAAAATACTTAACATTGGCGATGCATTATGACTTTTGCAAAAGATTTCCTTTTGTTTCATAGCTTAAGCCTTTTTCAACTACACAGTTTTACACAAAAGTGTCAAGGGACTCAACAAGCCATGTGTCCTGTCAGTCATTAGGGCTCCCATGTTCTTTCTAATCGGAAACAGTGTAGAACTGAATTGGAAAGTTCAGAGTTAGTGACAAAATCTCTTGAGAAAAGGAGGATGGCACTTGTGAGCAAAAAACTCATGATCTTCAAATTATTCAACTGACGTGCCAAAAACCTTGACCATGTAGCGTGTTTTAGCTCTTGTAATGTTTATGTTTTGTATTCAAAGCAAAACACTCTTTTTTTTTTTTTTTTTTTTTTTTACACCTGTCTTGCTGTTTACTGTACTGCTTACACCATGTGGAGAAAGACTTAGTTAGTATTCCTGGTTGACTGGTTCAATTCCTGCTATGGGAGAGACTTTTTTTTGGGACTAGTGTCCACATTCCAAAGCCGACACGTGCCTTGCAGACAGAATCAGTTTAGGTTGGAACTGCTCTTTGCTGCCAAAAATGCAGACCACCAGATTTTTTGGATATTTATTTGCACAAAAGCTTATTTGATGTCATATCTCAAACCATTCATATCTCTCACTTTTAATTCCTGGGTGTTAAGGGACTCAACAAGCCTTTATCCCTGTCTGTCATTGGAGCTCCCCTTCCATCAATTGGTGATGTTTTGTTACTGAATGGAAAAGAGCTGTGACTCTCTAGCCAAGATAGTGGCAAAATCAGTTACGGAAACAAGGTACCAGTGCCCCATGTGAGAATCGAACTCACGACCTTCAGATTACGAGACTGACGCGCTACCTGCTGCGCTAACGAGGCAAGATGCATGTAATAATCTGCGGAAGTTGCTTGTGCAAAGCAGTACACCTCTTTTTTTTCATATTGTAAGTGAGCTGGCAGTAAATCTTCTCCCGTATGGTCTAGCGCTTAGGATTCCTGGTTTTCACCCAGGTGGCCTGGGTTCGACTCCCGGTATGGAAACACATCCTTTTCTACACCGTTGCCAACATTCAAAGACTGACGTGTGTTTTTAAAACAAACGTATTTCAGGTAGGATTTGTTTTTTTCAGGCAAAAATGCTGAACGCCCGCGTTTTGGCACTTCATTCTGACCCTTCACGCAAGATTCAATTTGGATTCGTAGCTCAACTCATTCTCAACCACCCCTTTTTACACCAAAGTGTCAAGAGACTCAACAACTCATGGGTCCTGTAAGTTATTTGGATTCCCATTTCCTTTCTAATGGAAAACGTAGAATTGAATGGAAAAGTTCTAAGTTGGTGACAAAATCTCTCGAGAAAAGGAGGGAACAGTGCCCCGTGTGAGGCTCAAACTCACAACCTTCAGATTACGAGACTGACGCACTACCTACTGCGCTAACGAAGCAAGTTGCACCTGCAGATCTGCAGAAGTTTATTGTGCATAGCAGAAAACTTATTTTTTTCATAATGTCACTGAGACGTTAGCGCATCTTTTCCCATATGGTCTAGCGGTTAGGATTCCTGGTTCTCACCCGGGTGGCCCGGGTTCGACTCCCGGTATGGGAATGCACCTTTATCTTAGCTACTGCCACCATTCAAAGACTGACGCGTGTTTTTCAATCAAAAATGTTTCTGGTAGATTTTCACTTTGCAACAAAAATACTTAACATTGGCGATGCATTATGACTTTTGCAAAAGATTTCCTTTTGTTTCATAGCTTAAGCCTTTTTCAACTACACAGTTTTACACAAAAGTGTCAAGGGACTCAACAAGCCATGTGTCCTGTCAGTCATTAGGGCTCCCATGTTCTTTCTAATCGGAAACAGTGTAGAACTGAATTGGAAAGTTCAGAGTTAGTGACAAAATCTCTTGAGAAAAGGAGGATGGCACTTGTGAGCAAAAAACTCATGATCTTCAAATTATTCAACTGACGTGCCAAAAACCTTGACCATGTAGCGTGTTTTAGCTCTTGTAATGTTTATGTTTTGTATTCAAAGCAAAACACTCTTTTTTTTTTTTTTTTTTTTTTTTACACCTGTCTTGCTGTTTACTGTACTGCTTACACCATGTGGAGAAAGACTTAGTTAGTATTCCTGGTTGACTGGTTCAATTCCTGCTATGGGAGAGACTTTTTTTTGGGACTAGTGTCCACATTCCAAAGCCGACACGTGCCTTGCAGACAGAATCAGTTTAGGTTGGAACTGCTCTTTGCTGCCAAAAATGCAGACCACCAGATTTTTTGGATATTTATTTGCACAAAAGCTTATTTGATGTCATATCTCAAACCATTCATATCTCTCACTTTTAATTCCTGGGTGTTAAGGGACTCAACAAGCCTTTATCCCTGTCTGTCATTGGAGCTCCCCTTCCATCAATTGGTGATGTTTTGTTACTGAATGGAAAAGAGCTGTGACTCTCTAGCCAAGATAGTGGCAAAATCAGTTACGGAAACAAGGTACCAGTGCCCCATGTGAGAATCGAACTCACGACCTTCAGATTACGAGACTGACGCGCTACCTGCTGCGCTAACGAGGCAAGATGCATGTAATAATCTGCGGAAGTTGCTTGTGCAAAGCAGTACACCTCTTTTTTTTCATATTGTAAGTGAGCTGGCAGTAAATCTTCTCCCGTATGGTCTAGCGCTTAGGATTCCTGGTTTTCACCCAGGTGGCCTGGGTTCGACTCCCGGTATGGAAACACATCCTTTTCTACACCGTTGCCAACATTCAAAGACTGACGTGTGTTTTTAAAACAAACGTATTTCAGGTAGGATTTGTTTTTTTCAGGCAAAAATGCTGAACGCCCGCGTTTTGGCACTTCATTCTGACCCTTCACGCAAGATTCAATTTGGATTCGTAGCTCAACTCATTCTCAACCACCCCTTTTTACACCAAAGTGTCAAGAGACTCAACAACTCATGGGTCCTGTAAGTTATTTGGATTCCCATTTCCTTTCTAATGGAAAACGTAGAATTGAATGGAAAAGTTCTAAGTTGGTGACAAAATCTCTCGAGAAAAGGAGGGAACAGTGCCCCGTGTGAGGCTCAAACTCACAACCTTCAGATTACGAGACTGACGCACTACCTACTGCGCTAACGAAGCAAGTTGCACCTGCAGATCTGCAGAAGTTTATTGTGCATAGCAGAAAACTTATTTTTTTCATAATGTCACTGAGACGTTAGCGCATCTTTTCCCATATGGTCTAGCGGTTAGGATTCCTGGTTCTCACCCGGGTGGCCCGGGTTCGACTCCCGGTATGGGAATGCACCTTTATCTTAGCTACTGCCACCATTCAAAGACTGACGCGTGTTTTTCAATCAAAAATGTTTCTGGTAGATTTTCACTTTGCAACAAAAATACTTAACATTGGCGATGCATTATGACTTTTGCAAAAGATTTCCTTTTGTTTCATAGCTTAAGCCTTTTTCAACTACACAGTTTTACACAAAAGTGTCAAGGGACTCAACAAGCCATGTGTCCTGTCAGTCATTAGGGCTCCCATGTTCTTTCTAATCGGAAACAGTGTAGAACTGAATTGGAAAGTTCAGAGTTAGTGACAAAATCTCTTGAGAAAAGGAGGATGGCACTTGTGAGCAAAAAACTCATGATCTTCAAATTATTCAACTGACGTGCCAAAAACCTTGACCATGTAGCGTGTTTTAGCTCTTGTAATGTTTATGTTTTGTATTCAAAGCAAAACACTCTTTTTTTTTTTTTTTTTTTTTTTTACACCTGTCTTGCTGTTTACTGTACTGCTTACACCATGTGGAGAAAGACTTAGTTAGTATTCCTGGTTGACTGGTTCAATTCCTGCTATGGGAGAGACTTTTTTTTGGGACTAGTGTCCACATTCCAAAGCCGACACGTGCCTTGCAGACAGAATCAGTTTAGGTTGGAACTGCTCTTTGCTGCCAAAAATGCAGACCACCAGATTTTTTGGATATTTATTTGCACAAAAGCTTATTTGATGTCATATCTCAAACCATTCATATCTCTCACTTTTAATTCCTGGGTGTTAAGGGACTCAACAAGCCTTTATCCCTGTCTGTCATTGGAGCTCCCCTTCCATCAATTGGTGATGTTTTGTTACTGAATGGAAAAGAGCTGTGACTCTCTAGCCAAGATAGTGGCAAAATCAGTTACGGAAACAAGGTACCAGTGCCCCATGTGAGAATCGAACTCACGACCTTCAGATTACGAGACTGACGCGCTACCTGCTGCGCTAACGAGGCAAGATGCATGTAATAATCTGCGGAAGTTGCTTGTGCAAAGCAGTACACCTCTTTTTTTTCATATTGTAAGTGAGCTGGCAGTAAATCTTCTCCCGTATGGTCTAGCGCTTAGGATTCCTGGTTTTCACCCAGGTGGCCTGGGTTCGACTCCCGGTATGGAAACACATCCTTTTCTACACCGTTGCCAACATTCAAAGACTGACGTGTGTTTTTAAAACAAACGTATTTCAGGTAGGATTTGTTTTTTTCAGGCAAAAATGCTGAACGCCCGCGTTTTGGCACTTCATTCTGACCCTTCACGCAAGATTCAATTTGGATTCGTAGCTCAACTCATTCTCAACCACCCCTTTTTACACCAAAGTGTCAAGAGACTCAACAACTCATGGGTCCTGTAAGTTATTTGGATTCCCATTTCCTTTCTAATGGAAAACGTAGAATTGAATGGAAAAGTTCTAAGTTGGTGACAAAATCTCTCGAGAAAAGGAGGGAACAGTGCCCCGTGTGAGGCTCAAACTCACAACCTTCAGATTACGAGACTGACGCACTACCTACTGCGCTAACGAAGCAAGTTGCACCTGCAGATCTGCAGAAGTTTATTGTGCATAGCAGAAAACTTATTTTTTTCATAATGTCACTGAGACGTTAGCGCATCTTTTCCCATATGGTCTAGCGGTTAGGATTCCTGGTTCTCACCCGGGTGGCCCGGGTTCGACTCCCGGTATGGGAATGCACCTTTATCTTAGCTACTGCCACCATTCAAAGACTGACGCGTGTTTTTCAATCAAAAATGTTTCTGGTAGATTTTCACTTTGCAACAAAAATACTTAACATTGGCGATGCATTATGACTTTTGCAAAAGATTTCCTTTTGTTTCATAGCTTAAGCCTTTTTCAACTACACAGTTTTACACAAAAGTGTCAAGGGACTCAACAAGCCATGTGTCCTGTCAGTCATTAGGGCTCCCATGTTCTTTCTAATCGGAAACAGTGTAGAACTGAATTGGAAAGTTCAGAGTTAGTGACAAAATCTCTTGAGAAAAGGAGGATGGCACTTGTGAGCAAAAAACTCATGATCTTCAAATTATTCAACTGACGTGCCAAAAACCTTGACCATGTAGCGTGTTTTAGCTCTTGTAATGTTTATGTTTTGTATTCAAAGCAAAACACTCTTTTTTTTTTTTTTTTTTTTTTTTACACCTGTCTTGCTGTTTACTGTACTGCTTACACCATGTGGAGAAAGACTTAGTTAGTATTCCTGGTTGACTGGTTCAATTCCTGCTATGGGAGAGACTTTTTTTTGGGACTAGTGTCCACATTCCAAAGCCGACACGTGCCTTGCAGACAGAATCAGTTTAGGTTGGAACTGCTCTTTGCTGCCAAAAATGCAGACCACCAGATTTTTTGGATATTTATTTGCACAAAAGCTTATTTGATGTCATATCTCAAACCATTCATATCTCTCACTTTTAATTCCTGGGTGTTAAGGGACTCAACAAGCCTTTATCCCTGTCTGTCATTGGAGCTCCCCTTCCATCAATTGGTGATGTTTTGTTACTGAATGGAAAAGAGCTGTGACTCTCTAGCCAAGATAGTGGCAAAATCAGTTACGGAAACAAGGTACCAGTGCCCCATGTGAGAATCGAACTCACGACCTTCAGATTACGAGACTGACGCGCTACCTGCTGCGCTAACGAGGCAAGATGCATGTAATAATCTGCGGAAGTTGCTTGTGCAAAGCAGTACACCTCTTTTTTTTCATATTGTAAGTGAGCTGGCAGTAAATCTTCTCCCGTATGGTCTAGCGCTTAGGATTCCTGGTTTTCACCCAGGTGGCCTGGGTTCGACTCCCGGTATGGAAACACATCCTTTTCTACACCGTTGCCAACATTCAAAGACTGACGTGTGTTTTTAAAACAAACGTATTTCAGGTAGGATTTGTTTTTTTCAGGCAAAAATGCTGAACGCCCGCGTTTTGGCACTTCATTCTGACCCTTCACGCAAGATTCAATTTGGATTCGTAGCTCAACTCATTCTCAACCACCCCTTTTTACACCAAAGTGTCAAGAGACTCAACAACTCATGG
This sequence comes from Phyllobates terribilis, assembly GCF_046119375.1. Taxonomy (NCBI): domain Eukaryota; kingdom Metazoa; phylum Chordata; class Amphibia; order Anura; family Dendrobatidae; genus Phyllobates; species Phyllobates terribilis. The sequence goes on along the minus strand of NW_027363802.1, from coordinate 420,420 downwards.
GTCCTGTAAGTTATTTGGATTCCCATTTCCTTTCTAATGGAAAACGTAGAATTGAATGGAAAAGTTCTAAGTTGGTGACAAAATCTCTCGAGAAAAGGAGGGAACAGTGCCCCGTGTGAGGCTCAAACTCACAACCTTCAGATTACGAGACTGACGCACTACCTACTGCGCTAACGAAGCAAGTTGCACCTGCAGATCTGCAGAAGTTTATTGTGCATAGCAGAAAACTTATTTTTTTCATAATGTCACTGAGACGTTAGCGCATCTTTTCCCATATGGTCTAGCGGTTAGGATTCCTGGTTCTCACCCGGGTGGCCCGGGTTCGACTCCCGGTATGGGAATGCACCTTTATCTTAGCTACTGCCACCATTCAAAGACTGACGCGTGTTTTTCAATCAAAAATGTTTCTGGTAGATTTTCACTTTGCAACAAAAATACTTAACATTGGCGATGCATTATGACTTTTGCAAAAGATTTCCTTTTGTTTCATAGCTTAAGCCTTTTTCAACTACACAGTTTTACACAAAAGTGTCAAGGGACTCAACAAGCCATGTGTCCTGTCAGTCATTAGGGCTCCCATGTTCTTTCTAATCGGAAACAGTGTAGAACTGAATTGGAAAGTTCAGAGTTAGTGACAAAATCTCTTGAGAAAAGGAGGATGGCACTTGTGAGCAAAAAACTCATGATCTTCAAATTATTCAACTGACGTGCCAAAAACCTTGACCATGTAGCGTGTTTTAGCTCTTGTAATGTTTATGTTTTGTATTCAAAGCAAAACACTCTTTTTTTTTTTTTTTTTTTTTTTTACACCTGTCTTGCTGTTTACTGTACTGCTTACACCATGTGGAGAAAGACTTAGTTAGTATTCCTGGTTGACTGGTTCAATTCCTGCTATGGGAGAGACTTTTTTTTGGGACTAGTGTCCACATTCCAAAGCCGACACGTGCCTTGCAGACAGAATCAGTTTAGGTTGGAACTGCTCTTTGCTGCCAAAAATGCAGACCACCAGATTTTTTGGATATTTATTTGCACAAAAGCTTATTTGATGTCATATCTCAAACCATTCATATCTCTCACTTTTAATTCCTGGGTGTTAAGGGACTCAACAAGCCTTTATCCCTGTCTGTCATTGGAGCTCCCCTTCCATCAATTGGTGATGTTTTGTTACTGAATGGAAAAGAGCTGTGACTCTCTAGCCAAGATAGTGGCAAAATCAGTTACGGAAACAAGGTACCAGTGCCCCATGTGAGAATCGAACTCACGACCTTCAGATTACGAGACTGACGCGCTACCTGCTGCGCTAACGAGGCAAGATGCATGTAATAATCTGCGGAAGTTGCTTGTGCAAAGCAGTACACCTCTTTTTTTTCATATTGTAAGTGAGCTGGCAGTAAATCTTCTCCCGTATGGTCTAGCGCTTAGGATTCCTGGTTTTCACCCAGGTGGCCTGGGTTCGACTCCCGGTATGGAAACACATCCTTTTCTACACCGTTGCCAACATTCAAAGACTGACGTGTGTTTTTAAAACAAACGTATTTCAGGTAGGATTTGTTTTTTTCAGGCAAAAATGCTGAACGCCCGCGTTTTGGCACTTCATTCTGACCCTTCACGCAAGATTCAATTTGGATTCGTAGCTCAACTCATTCTCAACCACCCCTTTTTACACCAAAGTGTCAAGAGACTCAACAACTCATGGGTCCTGTAAGTTATTTGGATTCCCATTTCCTTTCTAATGGAAAACGTAGAATTGAATGGAAAAGTTCTAAGTTGGTGACAAAATCTCTCGAGAAAAGGAGGGAACAGTGCCCCGTGTGAGGCTCAAACTCACAACCTTCAGATTACGAGACTGACGCACTACCTACTGCGCTAACGAAGCAAGTTGCACCTGCAGATCTGCAGAAGTTTATTGTGCATAGCAGAAAACTTATTTTTTTCATAATGTCACTGAGACGTTAGCGCATCTTTTCCCATATGGTCTAGCGGTTAGGATTCCTGGTTCTCACCCGGGTGGCCCGGGTTCGACTCCCGGTATGGGAATGCACCTTTATCTTAGCTACTGCCACCATTCAAAGACTGACGCGTGTTTTTCAATCAAAAATGTTTCTGGTAGATTTTCACTTTGCAACAAAAATACTTAACATTGGCGATGCATTATGACTTTTGCAAAAGATTTCCTTTTGTTTCATAGCTTAAGCCTTTTTCAACTACACAGTTTTACACAAAAGTGTCAAGGGACTCAACAAGCCATGTGTCCTGTCAGTCATTAGGGCTCCCATGTTCTTTCTAATCGGAAACAGTGTAGAACTGAATTGGAAAGTTCAGAGTTAGTGACAAAATCTCTTGAGAAAAGGAGGATGGCACTTGTGAGCAAAAAACTCATGATCTTCAAATTATTCAACTGACGTGCCAAAAACCTTGACCATGTAGCGTGTTTTAGCTCTTGTAATGTTTATGTTTTGTATTCAAAGCAAAACACTCTTTTTTTTTTTTTTTTTTTTTTTTACACCTGTCTTGCTGTTTACTGTACTGCTTACACCATGTGGAGAAAGACTTAGTTAGTATTCCTGGTTGACTGGTTCAATTCCTGCTATGGGAGAGACTTTTTTTTGGGACTAGTGTCCACATTCCAAAGCCGACACGTGCCTTGCAGACAGAATCAGTTTAGGTTGGAACTGCTCTTTGCTGCCAAAAATGCAGACCACCAGATTTTTTGGATATTTATTTGCACAAAAGCTTATTTGATGTCATATCTCAAACCATTCATATCTCTCACTTTTAATTCCTGGGTGTTAAGGGACTCAACAAGCCTTTATCCCTGTCTGTCATTGGAGCTCCCCTTCCATCAATTGGTGATGTTTTGTTACTGAATGGAAAAGAGCTGTGACTCTCTAGCCAAGATAGTGGCAAAATCAGTTACGGAAACAAGGTACCAGTGCCCCATGTGAGAATCGAACTCACGACCTTCAGATTACGAGACTGACGCGCTACCTGCTGCGCTAACGAGGCAAGATGCATGTAATAATCTGCGGAAGTTGCTTGTGCAAAGCAGTACACCTCTTTTTTTTCATATTGTAAGTGAGCTGGCAGTAAATCTTCTCCCGTATGGTCTAGCGCTTAGGATTCCTGGTTTTCACCCAGGTGGCCTGGGTTCGACTCCCGGTATGGAAACACATCCTTTTCTACACCGTTGCCAACATTCAAAGACTGACGTGTGTTTTTAAAACAAACGTATTTCAGGTAGGATTTGTTTTTTTCAGGCAAAAATGCTGAACGCCCGCGTTTTGGCACTTCATTCTGACCCTTCACGCAAGATTCAATTTGGATTCGTAGCTCAACTCATTCTCAACCACCCCTTTTTACACCAAAGTGTCAAGAGACTCAACAACTCATGGGTCCTGTAAGTTATTTGGATTCCCATTTCCTTTCTAATGGAAAACGTAGAATTGAATGGAAAAGTTCTAAGTTGGTGACAAAATCTCTCGAGAAAAGGAGGGAACAGTGCCCCGTGTGAGGCTCAAACTCACAACCTTCAGATTACGAGACTGACGCACTACCTACTGCGCTAACGAAGCAAGTTGCACCTGCAGATCTGCAGAAGTTTATTGTGCATAGCAGAAAACTTATTTTTTTCATAATGTCACTGAGACGTTAGCGCATCTTTTCCCATATGGTCTAGCGGTTAGGATTCCTGGTTCTCACCCGGGTGGCCCGGGTTCGACTCCCGGTATGGGAATGCACCTTTATCTTAGCTACTGCCACCATTCAAAGACTGACGCGTGTTTTTCAATCAAAAATGTTTCTGGTAGATTTTCACTTTGCAACAAAAATACTTAACATTGGCGATGCATTATGACTTTTGCAAAAGATTTCCTTTTGTTTCATAGCTTAAGCCTTTTTCAACTACACAGTTTTACACAAAAGTGTCAAGGGACTCAACAAGCCATGTGTCCTGTCAGTCATTAGGGCTCCCATGTTCTTTCTAATCGGAAACAGTGTAGAACTGAATTGGAAAGTTCAGAGTTAGTGACAAAATCTCTTGAGAAAAGGAGGATGGCACTTGTGAGCAAAAAACTCATGATCTTCAAATTATTCAACTGACGTGCCAAAAACCTTGACCATGTAGCGTGTTTTAGCTCTTGTAATGTTTATGTTTTGTATTCAAAGCAAAACACTCTTTTTTTTTTTTTTTTTTTTTTTTACACCTGTCTTGCTGTTTACTGTACTGCTTACACCATGTGGAGAAAGACTTAGTTAGTATTCCTGGTTGACTGGTTCAATTCCTGCTATGGGAGAGACTTTTTTTTGGGACTAGTGTCCACATTCCAAAGCCGACACGTGCCTTGCAGACAGAATCAGTTTAGGTTGGAACTGCTCTTTGCTGCCAAAAATGCAGACCACCAGATTTTTTGGATATTTATTTGCACAAAAGCTTATTTGATGTCATATCTCAAACCATTCATATCTCTCACTTTTAATTCCTGGGTGTTAAGGGACTCAACAAGCCTTTATCCCTGTCTGTCATTGGAGCTCCCCTTCCATCAATTGGTGATGTTTTGTTACTGAATGGAAAAGAGCTGTGACTCTCTAGCCAAGATAGTGGCAAAATCAGTTACGGAAACAAGGTACCAGTGCCCCATGTGAGAATCGAACTCACGACCTTCAGATTACGAGACTGACGCGCTACCTGCTGCGCTAACGAGGCAAGATGCATGTAATAATCTGCGGAAGTTGCTTGTGCAAAGCAGTACACCTCTTTTTTTTCATATTGTAAGTGAGCTGGCAGTAAATCTTCTCCCGTATGGTCTAGCGCTTAGGATTCCTGGTTTTCACCCAGGTGGCCTGGGTTCGACTCCCGGTATGGAAACACATCCTTTTCTACACCGTTGCCAACATTCAAAGACTGACGTGTGTTTTTAAAACAAACGTATTTCAGGTAGGATTTGTTTTTTTCAGGCAAAAATGCTGAACGCCCGCGTTTTGGCACTTCATTCTGACCCTTCACGCAAGATTCAATTTGGATTCGTAGCTCAACTCATTCTCAACCACCCCTTTTTACACCAAAGTGTCAAGAGACTCAACAACTCATGGGTCCTGTAAGTTATTTGGATTCCCATTTCCTTTCTAATGGAAAACGTAGAATTGAATGGAAAAGTTCTAAGTTGGTGACAAAATCTCTCGAGAAAAGGAGGGAACAGTGCCCCGTGTGAGGCTCAAACTCACAACCTTCAGATTACGAGACTGACGCACTACCTACTGCGCTAACGAAGCAAGTTGCACCTGCAGATCTGCAGAAGTTTATTGTGCATAGCAGAAAACTTATTTTTTTCATAATGTCACTGAGACGTTAGCGCATCTTTTCCCATATGGTCTAGCGGTTAGGATTCCTGGTTCTCACCCGGGTGGCCCGGGTTCGACTCCCGGTATGGGAATGCACCTTTATCTTAGCTACTGCCACCATTCAAAGACTGACGCGTGTTTTTCAATCAAAAATGTTTCTGGTAGATTTTCACTTTGCAACAAAAATACTTAACATTGGCGATGCATTATGACTTTTGCAAAAGATTTCCTTTTGTTTCATAGCTTAAGCCTTTTTCAACTACACAGTTTTACACAAAAGTGTCAAGGGACTCAACAAGCCATGTGTCCTGTCAGTCATTAGGGCTCCCATGTTCTTTCTAATCGGAAACAGTGTAGAACTGAATTGGAAAGTTCAGAGTTAGTGACAAAATCTCTTGAGAAAAGGAGGATGGCACTTGTGAGCAAAAAACTCATGATCTTCAAATTATTCAACTGACGTGCCAAAAACCTTGACCATGTAGCGTGTTTTAGCTCTTGTAATGTTTATGTTTTGTATTCAAAGCAAAACACTCTTTTTTTTTTTTTTTTTTTTTTTTACACCTGTCTTGCTGTTTACTGTACTGCTTACACCATGTGGAGAAAGACTTAGTTAGTATTCCTGGTTGACTGGTTCAATTCCTGCTATGGGAGAGACTTTTTTTTGGGACTAGTGTCCACATTCCAAAGCCGACACGTGCCTTGCAGACAGAATCAGTTTAGGTTGGAACTGCTCTTTGCTGCCAAAAATGCAGACCACCAGATTTTTTGGATATTTATTTGCACAAAAGCTTATTTGATGTCATATCTCAAACCATTCATATCTCTCACTTTTAATTCCTGGGTGTTAAGGGACTCAACAAGCCTTTATCCCTGTCTGTCATTGGAGCTCCCCTTCCATCAATTGGTGATGTTTTGTTACTGAATGGAAAAGAGCTGTGACTCTCTAGCCAAGATAGTGGCAAAATCAGTTACGGAAACAAGGTACCAGTGCCCCATGTGAGAATCGAACTCACGACCTTCAGATTACGAGACTGACGCGCTACCTGCTGCGCTAACGAGGCAAGATGCATGTAATAATCTGCGGAAGTTGCTTGTGCAAAGCAGTACACCTCTTTTTTTTCATATTGTAAGTGAGCTGGCAGTAAATCTTCTCCCGTATGGTCTAGCGCTTAGGATTCCTGGTTTTCACCCAGGTGGCCTGGGTTCGACTCCCGGTATGGAAACACATCCTTTTCTACACCGTTGCCAACATTCAAAGACTGACGTGTGTTTTTAAAACAAACGTATTTCAGGTAGGATTTGTTTTTTTCAGGCAAAAATGCTGAACGCCCGCGTTTTGGCACTTCATTCTGACCCTTCACGCAAGATTCAATTTGGATTCGTAGCTCAACTCATTCTCAACCACCCCTTTTTACACCAAAGTGTCAAGAGACTCAACAACTCATGGGTCCTGTAAGTTATTTGGATTCCCATTTCCTTTCTAATGGAAAACGTAGAATTGAATGGAAAAGTTCTAAGTTGGTGACAAAATCTCTCGAGAAAAGGAGGGAACAGTGCCCCGTGTGAGGCTCAAACTCACAACCTTCAGATTACGAGACTGACGCACTACCTACTGCGCTAACGAAGCAAGTTGCACCTGCAGATCTGCAGAAGTTTATTGTGCATAGCAGAAAACTTATTTTTTTCATAATGTCACTGAGACGTTAGCGCATCTTTTCCCATATGGTCTAGCGGTTAGGATTCCTGGTTCTCACCCGGGTGGCCCGGGTTCGACTCCCGGTATGGGAATGCACCTTTATCTTAGCTACTGCCACCATTCAAAGACTGACGCGTGTTTTTCAATCAAAAATGTTTCTGGTAGATTTTCACTTTGCAACAAAAATACTTAACATTGGCGATGCATTATGACTTTTGCAAAAGATTTCCTTTTGTTTCATAGCTTAAGCCTTTTTCAACTACACAGTTTTACACAAAAGTGTCAAGGGACTCAACAAGCCATGTGTCCTGTCAGTCATTAGGGCTCCCATGTTCTTTCTAATCGGAAACAGTGTAGAACTGAATTGGAAAGTTCAGAGTTAGTGACAAAATCTCTTGAGAAAAGGAGGATGGCACTTGTGAGCAAAAAACTCATGATCTTCAAATTATTCAACTGACGTGCCAAAAACCTTGACCATGTAGCGTGTTTTAGCTCTTGTAATGTTTATGTTTTGTATTCAAAGCAAAACACTCTTTTTTTTTTTTTTTTTTTTTTTTACACCTGTCTTGCTGTTTACTGTACTGCTTACACCATGTGGAGAAAGACTTAGTTAGTATTCCTGGTTGACTGGTTCAATTCCTGCTATGGGAGAGACTTTTTTTTGGGACTAGTGTCCACATTCCAAAGCCGACACGTGCCTTGCAGACAGAATCAGTTTAGGTTGGAACTGCTCTTTGCTGCCAAAAATGCAGACCACCAGATTTTTTGGATATTTATTTGCACAAAAGCTTATTTGATGTCATATCTCAAACCATTCATATCTCTCACTTTTAATTCCTGGGTGTTAAGGGACTCAACAAGCCTTTATCCCTGTCTGTCATTGGAGCTCCCCTTCCATCAATTGGTGATGTTTTGTTACTGAATGGAAAAGAGCTGTGACTCTCTAGCCAAGATAGTGGCAAAATCAGTTACGGAAACAAGGTACCAGTGCCCCATGTGAGAATCGAACTCACGACCTTCAGATTACGAGACTGACGCGCTACCTGCTGCGCTAACGAGGCAAGATGCATGTAATAATCTGCGGAAGTTGCTTGTGCAAAGCAGTACACCTCTTTTTTTTCATATTGTAAGTGAGCTGGCAGTAAATCTTCTCCCGTATGGTCTAGCGCTTAGGATTCCTGGTTTTCACCCAGGTGGCCTGGGTTCGACTCCCGGTATGGAAACACATCCTTTTCTACACCGTTGCCAACATTCAAAGACTGACGTGTGTTTTTAAAACAAACGTATTTCAGGTAGGATTTGTTTTTTTCAGGCAAAAATGCTGAACGCCCGCGTTTTGGCACTTCATTCTGACCCTTCACGCAAGATTCAATTTGGATTCGTAGCTCAACTCATTCTCAACCACCCCTTTTTACACCAAAGTGTCAAGAGACTCAACAACTCATGGGTCCTGTAAGTTATTTGGATTCCCATTTCCTTTCTAATGGAAAACGTAGAATTGAATGGAAAAGTTCTAAGTTGGTGACAAAATCTCTCGAGAAAAGGAGGGAACAGTGCCCCGTGTGAGGCTCAAACTCACAACCTTCAGATTACGAGACTGACGCACTACCTACTGCGCTAACGAAGCAAGTTGCACCTGCAGATCTGCAGAAGTTTATTGTGCATAGCAGAAAACTTATTTTTTTCATAATGTCACTGAGACGTTAGCGCATCTTTTCCCATATGGTCTAGCGGTTAGGATTCCTGGTTCTCACCCGGGTGGCCCGGGTTCGACTCCCGGTATGGGAATGCACCTTTATCTTAGCTACTGCCACCATTCAAAGACTGACGCGTGTTTTTCAATCAAAAATGTTTCTGGTAGATTTTCACTTTGCAACAAAAATACTTAACATTGGCGATGCATTATGACTTTTGCAAAAGATTTCCTTTTGTTTCATAGCTTAAGCCTTTTTCAACTACACAGTTTTACACAAAAGTGTCAAGGGACTCAACAAGCCATGTGTCCTGTCAGTCATTAGGGCTCCCATGTTCTTTCTAATCGGAAACAGTGTAGAACTGAATTGGAAAGTTCAGAGTTAGTGACAAAATCTCTTGAGAAAAGGAGGATGGCACTTGTGAGCAAAAAACTCATGATCTTCAAATTATTCAACTGACGTGCCAAAAACCTTGACCATGTAGCGTGTTTTAGCTCTTGTAATGTTTGTGTTTTGTATTCAAAGCAAAACACTCTTTTTTTTTTTTTTTTTTTTTTTACACCTGTCTTGCTGTTTACTGTACTGCTTACACCATGTGGAGAAAGACTTAGTTAGTATTCCTGGTTGACTGGTTCAATTCCTGCTATGGGAGAGACTTTTTTTTGGGACTAGTGTCCACATTCCAAAGCCGACACGTGCCTTGCAGACAGAATCAGTTTAGGTTGGAACTGCTCTTTGCTGCCAAAAATGCAGACCACCAGATTTTTTGGATATTTATTTGCACAAAAGCTTATTTGATGTCATATCTCAAACCATTCATATCTCTCACTTTTAATTCCTGGGTGTTAAGGGACTCAACAAGCCTTTATCCCTGTCTGTCATTGGAGCTCCCCTTCCATCAATTGGTGATGTTTTGTTACTGAATGGAAAAGAGCTGTGACTCTCTAGCCAAGATAGTGGCAAAATCAGTTACGGAAACAAGGTACCAGTGCCCCATGTGAGAATCGAACTCACGACCTTCAGATTACGAGACTGACGCGCTACCTGCTGCGCTAACGAGGCAAGATGCATGTAATAATCTGCGGAAGTTGCTTGTGCAAAGCAGTACACCTCTTTTTTTTCATATTGTAAGTGAGCTGGCAGTAAATCTTCTCCCGTATGGTCTAGCGCTTAGGATTCCTGGTTTTCACCCAGGTGGCCTGGGTTCGACTCCCGGTATGGAAACACATCCTTTTCTACACCGTTGCCAACATTCAAAGACTGACGTGTGTTTTTAAAACAAACGTATTTCAGGTAGGATTTGTTTTTTTCAGGCAAAAATGCTGAACGCCCGCGTTTTGGCACTTCATTCTGACCCTTCACGCAAGATTCAATTTGGATTCGTAGCTCAACTCATTCTCAACCACCCCTTTTTACACCAAAGTGTCAAGAGACTCAACAACTCATGGGTCCTGTAAGTTATTTGGATTCCCATTTCCTTTCTAATGGAAAACGTAGAATTGAATGGAAAAGTTCTAAGTTGGTGACAAAATCTCTCGAGAAAAGGAGGGAACAGTGCCCCGTGTGAGGCTCAAACTCACAACCTTCAGATTACGAGACTGACGCACTACCTACTGCGCTAACGAAGCAAGTTGCACCTGCAGATCTGCAGAAGTTTATTGTGCATAGCAGAAAACTTATTTTTTTCATAATGTCACTGAGACGTTAGCGCATCTTTTCCCATATGGTCTAGCGGTTAGGATTCCTGGTTCTCACCCGGGTGGCCCGGGTTCGACTCCCGGTATGGGAATGCACCTTTATCTTAGCTACTGCCACCATTCAAAGACTGACGCGTGTTTTTCAATCAAAAATGTTTCTGGTAGATTTTCACTTTGCAACAAAAATACTTAACATTGGCGATGCATTATGACTTTTGCAAAAGATTTCCTTTTGTTTCATAGCTTAAGCCTTTTTCAACTACACAGTTTTACACAAAAGTGTCAAGGGACTCAACAAGCCATGTGTCCTGTCAGTCATTAGGGCTCCCATGTTCTTTCTAATCGGAAACAGTGTAGAACTGAATTGGAAAGTTCAGAGTTAGTGACAAAATCTCTTGAGAAAAGGAGGATGGCACTTGTGAGCAAAAAACTCATGATCTTCAAATTATTCAACTGACGTGCCAAAAACCTTGACCATGTAGCGTGTTTTAGCTCTTGTAATGTTTATGTTTTGTATTCAAAGCAAAACACTCTTTTTTTTTTTTTTTTTTTTTTTTACACCTGTCTTGCTGTTTACTGTACTGCTTACACCATGTGGAGAAAGACTTAGTTAGTATTCCTGGTTGACTGGTTCAATTCCTGCTATGGGAGAGACTTTTTTTTGGGACTAGTGTCCACATTCCAAAGCCGACACGTGCCTTGCAGACAGAATCAGTTTAGGTTGGAACTGCTCTTTGCTGCCAAAAATGCAGACCACCAGATTTTTTGGATATTTATTTGCACAAAAGCTTATTTGATGTCATATCTCAAACCATTCATATCTCTCACTTTTAATTCCTGGGTGTTAAGGGACTCAACAAGCCTTTATCCCTGTCTGTCATTGGAGCTCCCCTTCCATCAATTGGTGATGTTTTGTTACTGAATGGAAAAGAGCTGTGACTCTCTAGCCAAGATAGTGGCAAAATCAGTTACGGAAACAAGGTACCAGTGCCCCATGTGAGAATCGAACTCACGACCTTCAGATTACGAGACTGACGCGCTACCTGCTGCGCTAACGAGGCAAGATGCATGTAATAATCTGCGGAAGTTGCTTGTGCAAAGCAGTACACCTCTTTTTTTTCATATTGTAAGTGAGCTGGCAGTAAATCTTCTCCCGTATGGTCTAGCGCTTAGGATTCCTGGTTTTCACCCAGGTGGCCTGGGTTCGACTCCCGGTATGGAAACACATCCTTTTCTACACCGTTGCCAACATTCAAAGACTGACGTGTGTTTTTAAAACAAACGTATTTCAGGTAGGATTTGTTTTTTTCAGGCAAAAATGCTGAACGCCCGCGTTTTGGCACTTCATTCTGACCCTTCACGCAAGATTCAATTTGGATTCATAGCTCAACTCATTCTCAACCACCCCTTTTTACACCAAAGTGTCAAGAGACTCAACAACTCATGGGTCCTGTAAGTTATTTGGATTCCCATTTCCTTTCTAATGGAAAACGTAGAATTGAATGGAAAAGTTCTAAGTTGGTGACAAAATCTCTCGAGAAAAGGAGGGAACAGTGCCCCGTGTGAGGCTCAAACTCACAACCTTCAGATTACGAGACTGACGCACTACCTACTGCGCTAACGAAGCAAGTTGCACCTGCAGATCTGCAGAAGTTTATTGTGCATAGCAGAAAACTTATTTTTTTCATAATGTCACTGAGACGTTAGCGCATCTTTTCCCATATGGTCTAGCGGTTAGGATTCCTGGTTCTCACCCGGGTGGCCCGGGTTCGACTCCCGGTATGGGAATGCACCTTTATCTTAGCTACTGCCACCATTCAAAGACTGACGCGTGTTTTTCAATCAAAAATGTTTCTGGTAGATTTTCACTTTGCAACAAAAATACTTAACATTGGCGATGCATTATGACTTTTGCAAAAGATTTCCTTTTGTTTCATAGCTTAAGCCTTTTTCAACTACACAGTTTTACACAAAAGTGTCAAGGGACTCAACAAGCCATGTGTCCTGTCAGTCATTAGGGCTCCCATGTTCTTTCTAATCGGAAACAGTGTAGAACTGAATTGGAAAGTTCAGAGTTAGTGACAAAATCTCTTGAGAAAAGGAGGATGGCACTTGTGAGCAAAAAACTCATGATCTTCAAATTATTCAACTGACGTGCCAAAAACCTTGACCATGTAGCGTGTTTTAGCTCTTGTAATGTTTATGTTTTGTATTCAAAGCAAAACACTCTTTTTTTTTTTTTTTTTTTTTTTACACCTGTCTTGCTGTTTACTGTACTGCTTACACCATGTGGAGAAAGACTTAGTTAGTATTCCTGGTTGACTGGTTCAATTCCTGCTATGGGAGAGACTTTTTTTTGGGACTAGTGTCCACATTCCAAAGCCGACACGTGCCTTGCAGACAGAATCAGTTTAGGTTGGAACTGCTCTTTGCTGCCAAAAATGCAGACCACCAGATTTTTTGGATATTTATTTGCACAAAAGCTTATTTGATGTCATATCTCAAACCATTCATATCTCTCACTTTTAATTCCTGGGTGTTAAGGGACTCAACAAGCCTTTATCCCTGTCTGTCATTGGAGCTCCCCTTCCATCAATTGGTGATGTTTTGTTACTGAATGGAAAAGAGCTGTGACTCTCTAGCCAAGATAGTGGCAAAATCAGTTACGGAAACAAGGTACCAGTGCCCCATGTGAGAATCGAACTCACGACCTTCAGATTACGAGACTGACGCGCTACCTGCTGCGCTAACGAGGCAAGATGCATGTAATAATCTGCGGAAGTTGCTTGTGCAAAGCAGTACACCTCTTTTTTTTCATATTGTAAGTGAGCTGGCAGTAAATCTTCTCCCGTATGGTCTAGCGCTTAGGATTCCTGGTTTTCACCCAGGTGGCCTGGGTTCGACTCCCGGTATGGAAACACATCCTTTTCTACACCGTTGCCAACATTCAAAGACTGACGTGTGTTTTTAAAACAAACGTATTTCAGGTAGGATTTGTTTTTTTCAGGCAAAAATGCTGAACGCCCGCGTTTTGGCACTTCATTCTGACCCTTCACGCAAGATTCAATTTGGATTCGTAGCTCAACTCATTCTCAACCACCCCTTTTTACACCAAAGTGTCAAGAGACTCAACAACTCATGGGTCCTGTAAGTTATTTGGATTCCCATTTCCTTTCTAATGGAAAACGTAGAATTGAATGGAAAAGTTCTAAGTTGGTGACAAAATCTCTCGAGAAAAGGAGGGAACAGTGCCCCGTGTGAGGCTCAAACTCACAACCTTCAGATTACGAGACTGACGCACTACCTACTGCGCTAACGAAGCAAGTTGCACCTGCAGATCTGCAGAAGTTTATTGTGCATAGCAGAAAACTTATTTTTTTCATAATGTCACTGAGACGTTAGCGCATCTTTTCCCATATGGTCTAGCGGTTAGGATTCCTGGTTCTCACCCGGGTGGCCCGGGTTCGACTCCCGGTATGGGAATGCACCTTTATCTTAGCTACTGCCACCATTCAAAGACTGACGCGTGTTTTTCAATCAAAAATGTTTCTGGTAGATTTTCACTTTGCAACAAAAATACTTAACATTGGCGATGCATTATGACTTTTGCAAAAGATTTCCTTTTGTTTCATAGCTTAAGCCTTTTTCAACTACACAGTTTTACACAAAAGTGTCAAGGGACTCAACAAGCCATGTGTCCTGTCAGTCATTAGGGCTCCCATGTTCTTTCTAATCGGAAACAGTGTAGAACTGAATTGGAAAGTTCAGAGTTAGTGACAAAATCTCTTGAGAAAAGGAGGATGGCACTTGTGAGCAAAAAACTCATGATCTTCAAATTATTCAACTGACGTGCCAAAAACCTTGACCATGTAGCGTGTTTTAGCTCTTGTAATGTTTATGTTTTGTATTCAAAGCAAAACACTCTTTTTTTTTTTTTTTTTTTTTTTTACACCTGTCTTGCTGTTTACTGTACTGCTTACACCATGTGGAGAAAGACTTAGTTAGTATTCCTGGTTGACTGGTTCAATTCCTGCTATGGGAGAGACTTTTTTTTGGGACTAGTGTCCACATTCCAAAGCCGACACGTGCCTTGCAGACAGAATCAGTTTAGGTTGGAACTGCTCTTTGCTGCCAAAAATGCAGACCACCAGATTTTTTGGATATTTATTTGCACAAAAGCTTATTTGATGTCATATCTCAAACCATTCATATCTCTCACTTTTAATTCCTGGGTGTTAAGGGACTCAACAAGCCTTTATCCCTGTCTGTCATTGGAGCTCCCCTTCCATCAATTGGTGATGTTTTGTTACTGAATGGAAAAGAGCTGTGACTCTCTAGCCAAGATAGTGGCAAAATCAGTTACGGAAACAAGGTACCAGTGCCCCATGTGAGAATCGAACTCACGACCTTCAGATTACGAGACTGACGCGCTACCTGCTGCGCTAACGAGGCAAGATGCATGTAATAATCTGCGGAAGTTGCTTGTGCAAAGCAGTACACCTCTTTTTTTTCATATTGTAAGTGAGCTGGCAGTAAATCTTCTCCCGTATGGTCTAGCGCTTAGGATTCCTGGTTTTCACCCAGGTGGCCTGGGTTCGACTCCCGGTATGGAAACACATCCTTTTCTACACCGTTGCCAACATTCAAAGACTGACGTGTGTTTTTAAAACAAACGTATTTCAGGTAGGATTTGTTTTTTTCAGGCAAAAATGCTGAACGCCCGCGTTTTGGCACTTCATTCTGACCCTTCACGCAAGATTCAATTTGGATTCATAGCTCAACTCATTCTCAACCACCCCTTTTTACACCAAAGTGTCAAGAGACTCAACAACTCATGGGTCCTGTAAGTTATTTGGATTCCCATTTCCTTTCTAATGGAAAACGTAGAATTGAATGGAAAAGTTCTAAGTTGGTGACAAAATCTCTCGAGAAAAGGAGGGAACAGTGCCCCGTGTGAGGCTCAAACTCACAACCTTCAGATTACGAGACTGACGCACTACCTACTGCGCTAACGAAGCAAGTTGCACCTGCAGATCTGCAGAAGTTTATTGTGCATAGCAGAAAACTTATTTTTTTCATAATGTCACTGAGACGTTAGCGCATCTTTTCCCATATGGTCTAGCGGTTAGGATTCCTGGTTCTCACCCGGGTGGCCCGGGTTCGACTCCCGGTATGGGAATGCACCTTTATCTTAGCTACTGCCACCATTCAAAGACTGACGCGTGTTTTTCAATCAAAAATGTTTCTGGTAGATTTTCACTTTGCAACAAAAATACTTAACATTGGCGATGCATTATGACTTTTGCAAAAGATTTCCTTTTGTTTCATAGCTTAAGCCTTTTTCAACTACACAGTTTTACACAAAAGTGTCAAGGGACTCAACAAGCCATGTGTCCTGTCAGTCATTAGGGCTCCCATGTTCTTTCTAATCGGAAACAGTGTAGAACTGAATTGGAAAGTTCAGAGTTAGTGACAAAATCTCTTGAGAAAAGGAGGATGGCACTTGTGAGCAAAAAACTCATGATCTTCAAATTATTCAACTGACGTGCCAAAAACCTTGACCATGTAGCGTGTTTTAGCTCTTGTAATGTTTATGTTTTGTATTCAAAGCAAAACACTCTTTTTTTTTTTTTTTTTTTTTTTACACCTGTCTTGCTGTTTACTGTACTGCTTACACCATGTGGAGAAAGACTTAGTTAGTATTCCTGGTTGACTGGTTCAATTCCTGCTATGGGAGAGACTTTTTTTTGGGACTAGTGTCCACATTCCAAAGCCGACACGTGCCTTGCAGACAGAATCAGTTTAGGTTGGAACTGCTCTTTGCTGCCAAAAATGCAGACCACCAGATTTTTTGGATATTTATTTGCACAAAAGCTTATTTGATGTCATATCTCAAACCATTCATATCTCTCACTTTTAATTCCTGGGTGTTAAGGGACTCAACAAGCCTTTATCCCTGTCTGTCATTGGAGCTCCCCTTCCATCAATTGGTGATGTTTTGTTACTGAATGGAAAAGAGCTGTGACTCTCTAGCCAAGATAGTGGCAAAATCAGTTACGGAAACAAGGTACCAGTGCCCCATGTGAGAATCGAACTCACGACCTTCAGATTACGAGACTGACGCGCTACCTGCTGCGCTAACGAGGCAAGATGCATGTAATAATCTGCGGAAGTTGCTTGTGCAAAGCAGTACACCTCTTTTTTTTCATATTGTAAGTGAGCTGGCAGTAAATCTTCTCCCGTATGGTCTAGCGCTTAGGATTCCTGGTTTTCACCCAGGTGGCCTGGGTTCGACTCCCGGTATGGAAACACATCCTTTTCTACACCGTTGCCAACATTCAAAGACTGACGTGTGTTTTTAAAACAAACGTATTTCAGGTAGGATTTGTTTTTTTCAGGCAAAAATGCTGAACGCCCGCGTTTTGGCACTTCATTCTGACCCTTCACGCAAGATTCAATTTGGATTCGTAGCTCAACTCATTCTCAACCACCCCTTTTTACACCAAAGTGTCAAGAGACTCAACAACTCATGGGTCCTGTAAGTTATTTGGATTCCCATTTCCTTTCTAATGGAAAACGTAGAATTGAATGGAAAAGTTCTAAGTTGGTGACAAAATCTCTCGAGAAAAGGAGGGAACAGTGCCCCGTGTGAGGCTCAAACTCACAACCTTCAGATTACGAGACTGACGCACTACCTACTGCGCTAACGAAGCAAGTTGCACCTGCAGATCTGCAGAAGTTTATTGTGCATAGCAGAAAACTTATTTTTTTCATAATGTCACTGAGACGTTAGCGCATCTTTTCCCATATGGTCTAGCGGTTAGGATTCCTGGTTCTCACCCGGGTGGCCCGGGTTCGACTCCCGGTATGGGAATGCACCTTTATCTTAGCTACTGCCACCATTCAAAGACTGACGCGTGTTTTTCAATCAAAAATGTTTCTGGTAGATTTTCACTTTGCAACAAAAATACTTAACATTGGCGATGCATTATGACTTTTGCAAAAGATTTCCTTTTGTTTCATAGCTTAAGCCTTTTTCAACTACACAGTTTTACACAAAAGTGTCAAGGGACTCAACAAGCCATGTGTCCTGTCAGTCATTAGGGCTCCCATGTTCTTTCTAATCGGAAACAGTGTAGAACTGAATTGGAAAGTTCAGAGTTAGTGACAAAATCTCTTGAGAAAAGGAGGATGGCACTTGTGAGCAAAAAACTCATGATCTTCAAATTATTCAACTGACGTGCCAAAAACCTTGACCATGTAGCGTGTTTTAGCTCTTGTAATGTTTATGTTTTGTATTCAAAGCAAAACACTCTTTTTTTTTTTTTTTTTTTTTTTTACACCTGTCTTGCTGTTTACTGTACTGCTTACACCATGTGGAGAAAGACTTAGTTAGTATTCCTGGTTGACTGGTTCAATTCCTGCTATGGGAGAGACTTTTTTTTGGGACTAGTGTCCACATTCCAAAGCCGACACGTGCCTTGCAGACAGAATCAGTTTAGGTTGGAACTGCTCTTTGCTGCCAAAAATGCAGACCACCAGATTTTTTGGATATTTATTTGCACAAAAGCTTATTTGATGTCATATCTCAAACCATTCATATCTCTCACTTTTAATTCCTGGGTGTTAAGGGACTCAACAAGCCTTTATCCCTGTCTGTCATTGGAGCTCCCCTTCCATCAATTGGTGATGTTTTGTTACTGAATGGAAAAGAGCTGTGACTCTCTAGCCAAGATAGTGGCAAAATCAGTTACGGAAACAAGGTACCAGTGCCCCATGTGAGAATCGAACTCACGACCTTCAGATTACGAGACTGACGCGCTACCTGCTGCGCTAACGAGGCAAGATGCATGTAATAATCTGCGGAAGTTGCTTGTGCAAAGCAGTACACCTCTTTTTTTTCATATTGTAAGTGAGCTGGCAGTAAATCTTCTCCCGTATGGTCTAGCGCTTAGGATTCCTGGTTTTCACCCAGGTGGCCTGGGTTCGACTCCCGGTATGGAAACACATCCTTTTCTACACCGTTGCCAACATTCAAAGACTGACGTGTGTTTTTAAAACAAACGTATTTCAGGTAGGATTTGTTTTTTTCAGGCAAAAATGCTGAACGCCCGCGTTTTGGCACTTCATTCTGACCCTTCACGCAAGATTCAATTTGGATTCGTAGCTCAACTCATTCTCAACCACCCCTTTTTACACCAAAGTGTCAAGAGACTCAACAACTCATGGGTCCTGTAAGTTATTTGGATTCCCATTTCCTTTCTAATGGAAAACGTAGAATTGAATGGAAAAGTTCTAAGTTGGTGACAAAATCTCTCGAGAAAAGGAGGGAACAGTGCCCCGTGTGAGGCTCAAACTCACAACCTTCAGATTACGAGACTGACGCACTACCTACTGCGCTAACGAAGCAAGTTGCACCTGCAGATCTGCAGAAGTTTATTGTGCATAGCAGAAAACTTATTTTTTTCATAATGTCACTGAGACGTTAGCGCATCTTTTCCCATATGGTCTAGCGGTTAGGATTCCTGGTTCTCACCCGGGTGGCCCGGGTTCGACTCCCGGTATGGGAATGCACCTTTATCTTAGCTACTGCCACCATTCAAAGACTGACGCGTGTTTTTCAATCAAAAATGTTTCTGGTAGATTTTCACTTTGCAACAAAAATACTTAACATTGGCGATGCATTATGACTTTTGCAAAAGATTTCCTTTTGTTTCATAGCTTAAGCCTTTTTCAACTACACAGTTTTACACAAAAGTGTCAAGGGACTCAACAAGCCATGTGTCCTGTCAGTCATTAGGGCTCCCATGTTCTTTCTAATCGGAAACAGTGTAGAACTGAATTGGAAAGTTCAGAGTTAGTGACAAAATCTCTTGAGAAAAGGAGGATGGCACTTGTGAGCAAAAAACTCATGATCTTCAAATTATTCAACTGACGTGCCAAAAACCTTGACCATGTAGCGTGTTTTAGCTCTTGTAATGTTTATGTTTTGTATTCAAAGCAAAACACTCTTTTTTTTTTTTTTTTTTTTTTTTACACCTGTCTTGCTGTTTACTGTACTGCTTACACCATGTGGAGAAAGACTTAGTTAGTATTCCTGGTTGACTGGTTCAATTCCTGCTATGGGAGAGACTTTTTTTTGGGACTAGTGTCCACATTCCAAAGCCGACACGTGCCTTGCAGACAGAATCAGTTTAGGTTGGAACTGCTCTTTGCTGCCAAAAATGCAGACCACCAGATTTTTTGGATATTTATTTGCACAAAAGCTTATTTGATGTCATATCTCAAACCATTCATATCTCTCACTTTTAATTCCTGGGTGTTAAGGGACTCAACAAGCCTTTATCCCTGTCTGTCATTGGAGCTCCCCTTCCATCAATTGGTGATGTTTTGTTACTGAATGGAAAAGAGCTGTGACTCTCTAGCCAAGATAGTGGCAAAATCAGTTACGGAAACAAGGTACCAGTGCCCCATGTGAGAATCGAACTCACGACCTTCAGATTACGAGACTGACGCGCTACCTGCTGCGCTAACGAGGCAAGATGCATGTAATAATCTGCGGAAGTTGCTTGTGCAAAGCAGTACACCTCTTTTTTTTCATATTGTAAGTGAGCTGGCAGTAAATCTTCTCCCGTATGGTCTAGCGCTTAGGATTCCTGGTTTTCACCCAGGTGGCCTGGGTTCGACTCCCGGTATGGAAACACATCCTTTTCTACACCGTTGCCAACATTCAAAGACTGACGTGTGTTTTTAAAACAAACGTATTTCAGGTAGGATTTGTTTTTTTCAGGCAAAAATGCTGAACGCCCGCGTTTTGGCACTTCATTCTGACCCTTCACGCAAGATTCAATTTGGATTCGTAGCTCAACTCATTCTCAACCACCCCTTTTTACACCAAAGTGTCAAGAGACTCAACAACTCATGGGTCCTGTAAGTTATTTGGATTCCCATTTCCTTTCTAATGGAAAACGTAGAATTGAATGGAAAAGTTCTAAGTTGGTGACAAAATCTCTCGAGAAAAGGAGGGAACAGTGCCCCGTGTGAGGCTCAAACTCACAACCTTCAGATTACGAGACTGACGCACTACCTACTGCGCTAACGAAGCAAGTTGCACCTGCAGATCTGCAGAAGTTTATTGTGCATAGCAGAAAACTTATTTTTTTCATAATGTCACTGAGACGTTAGCGCATCTTTTCCCATATGGTCTAGCGGTTAGGATTCCTGGTTCTCACCCGGGTGGCCCGGGTTCGACTCCCGGTATGGGAATGCACCTTTATCTTAGCTACTGCCACCATTCAAAGACTGACGCGTGTTTTTCAATCAAAAATGTTTCTGGTAGATTTTCACTTTGCAACAAAAATACTTAACATTGGCGATGCATTATGACTTTTGCAAAAGATTTCCTTTTGTTTCATAGCTTAAGCCTTTTTCAACTACACAGTTTTACACAAAAGTGTCAAGGGACTCAACAAGCCATGTGTCCTGTCAGTCATTAGGGCTCCCATGTTCTTTCTAATCGGAAACAGTGTAGAACTGAATTGGAAAGTTCAGAGTTAGTGACAAAATCTCTTGAGAAAAGGAGGATGGCACTTGTGAGCAAAAAACTCATGATCTTCAAATTATTCAACTGACGTGCCAAAAACCTTGACCATGTAGCGTGTTTTAGCTCTTGTAATGTTTGTGTTTTGTATTCAAAGCAAAACACTCTTTTTTTTTTTTTTTTTTTTTTTACACCTGTCTTGCTGTTTACTGTACTGCTTACACCATGTGGAGAAAGACTTAGTTAGTATTCCTGGTTGACTGGTTCAATTCCTGCTATGGGAGAGACTTTTTTTTGGGACTAGTGTCCACATTCCAAAGCCGACACGTGCCTTGCAGACAGAATCAGTTTAGGTTGGAACTGCTCTTTGCTGCCAAAAATGCAGACCACCAGATTTTTTGGATATTTATTTGCACAAAAGCTTATTTGATGTCATATCTCAAACCATTCATATCTCTCACTTTTAATTCCTGGGTGTTAAGGGACTCAACAAGCCTTTATCCCTGTCTGTCATTGGAGCTCCCCTTCCATCAATTGGTGATGTTTTGTTACTGAATGGAAAAGAGCTGTGACTCTCTAGCCAAGATAGTGGCAAAATCAGTTACGGAAACAAGGTACCAGTGCCCCATGTGAGAATCGAACTCACGACCTTCAGATTACGAGACTGACGCGCTACCTGCTGCGCTAACGAGGCAAGATGCATGTAATAATCTGCGGAAGTTGCTTGTGCAAAGCAGTACACCTCTTTTTTTTCATATTGTAAGTGAGCTGGCAGTAAATCTTCTCCCGTATGGTCTAGCGCTTAGGATTCCTGGTTTTCACCCAGGTGGCCTGGGTTCGACTCCCGGTATGGAAACACATCCTTTTCTACACCGTTGCCAACATTCAAAGACTGACGTGTGTTTTTAAAACAAACGTATTTCAGGTAGGATTTGTTTTTTTCAGGCAAAAATGCTGAACGCCCGCGTTTTGGCACTTCATTCTGACCCTTCACGCAAGATTCAATTTGGATTCGTAGCTCAACTCATTCTCAACCACCCCTTTTTACACCAAAGTGTCAAGAGACTCAACAACTCATGGGTCCTGTAAGTTATTTGGATTCCCATTTCCTTTCTAATGGAAAACGTAGAATTGAATGGAAAAGTTCTAAGTTGGTGACAAAATCTCTCGAGAAAAGGAGGGAACAGTGCCCCGTGTGAGGCTCAAACTCACAACCTTCAGATTACGAGACTGACGCACTACCTACTGCGCTAACGAAGCAAGTTGCACCTGCAGATCTGCAGAAGTTTATTGTGCATAGCAGAAAACTTATTTTTTTCATAATGTCACTGAGACGTTAGCGCATCTTTTCCCATATGGTCTAGCGGTTAGGATTCCTGGTTCTCACCCGGGTGGCCCGGGTTCGACTCCCGGTATGGGAATGCACCTTTATCTTAGCTACTGCCACCATTCAAAGACTGACGCGTGTTTTTCAATCAAAAATGTTTCTGGTAGATTTTCACTTTGCAACAAAAATACTTAACATTGGCGATGCATTATGACTTTTGCAAAAGATTTCCTTTTGTTTCATAGCTTAAGCCTTTTTCAACTACACAGTTTTACACAAAAGTGTCAAGGGACTCAACAAGCCATGTGTCCTGTCAGTCATTAGGGCTCCCATGTTCTTTCTAATCGGAAACAGTGTAGAACTGAATTGGAAAGTTCAGAGTTAGTGACAAAATCTCTTGAGAAAAGGAGGATGGCACTTGTGAGCAAAAAACTCATGATCTTCAAATTATTCAACTGACGTGCCAAAAACCTTGACCATGTAGCGTGTTTTAGCTCTTGTAATGTTTGTGTTTTGTATTCAAAGCAAAACACTCTTTTTTTTTTTTTTTTTTTTTTTACACCTGTCTTGCTGTTTACTGTACTGCTTACACCATGTGGAGAAAGACTTAGTTAGTATTCCTGGTTGACTGGTTCAATTCCTGCTATGGGAGAGACTTTTTTTTGGGACTAGTGTCCACATTCCAAAGCCGACACGTGCCTTGCAGACAGAATCAGTTTAGGTTGGAACTGCTCTTTGCTGCCAAAAATGCAGACCACCAGATTTTTTGGATATTTATTTGCACAAAAGCTTATTTGATGTCATATCTCAAACCATTCATATCTCTCACTTTTAATTCCTGGGTGTTAAGGGACTCAACAAGCCTTTATCCCTGTCTGTCATTGGAGCTCCCCTTCCATCAATTGGTGATGTTTTGTTACTGAATGGAAAAGAGCTGTGACTCTCTAGCCAAGATAGTGGCAAAATCAGTTACGGAAACAAGGTACCAGTGCCCCATGTGAGAATCGAACTCACGACCTTCAGATTACGAGACTGACGCGCTACCTGCTGCGCTAACGAGGCAAGATGCATGTAATAATCTGCGGAAGTTGCTTGTGCAAAGCAGTACACCTCTTTTTTTTCATATTGTAAGTGAGCTGGCAGTAAATCTTCTCCCGTATGGTCTAGCGCTTAGGATTCCTGGTTTTCACCCAGGTGGCCTGGGTTCGACTCCCGGTATGGAAACACATCCTTTTCTACACCGTTGCCAACATTCAAAGACTGACGTGTGTTTTTAAAACAAACGTATTTCAGGTAGGATTTGTTTTTTTCAGGCAAAAATGCTGAACGCCCGCGTTTTGGCACTTCATTCTGACCCTTCACGCAAGATTCAATTTGGATTCGTAGCTCAACTCATTCTCAACCACCCCTTTTTACACCAAAGTGTCAAGAGACTCAACAACTCATGGGTCCTGTAAGTTATTTGGATTCCCATTTCCTTTCTAATGGAAAACGTAGAATTGAATGGAAAAGTTCTAAGTTGGTGACAAAATCTCTCGAGAAAAGGAGGGAACAGTGCCCCGTGTGAGGCTCAAACTCACAACCTTCAGATTACGAGACTGACGCACTACCTACTGCGCTAACGAAGCAAGTTGCACCTGCAGATCTGCAGAAGTTTATTGTGCATAGCAGAAAACTTATTTTTTTCATAATGTCACTGAGACGTTAGCGCATCTTTTCCCATATGGTCTAGCGGTTAGGATTCCTGGTTCTCACCCGGGTGGCCCGGGTTCGACTCCCGGTATGGGAATGCACCTTTATCTTAGCTACTGCCACCATTCAAAGACTGACGCGTGTTTTTCAATCAAAAATGTTTCTGGTAGATTTTCACTTTGCAACAAAAATACTTAACATTGGCGATGCATTATGACTTTTGCAAAAGATTTCCTTTTGTTTCATAGCTTAAGCCTTTTTCAACTACACAGTTTTACACAAAAGTGTCAAGGGACTCAACAAGCCATGTGTCCTGTCAGTCATTAGGGCTCCCATGTTCTTTCTAATCGGAAACAGTGTAGAACTGAATTGGAAAGTTCAGAGTTAGTGACAAAATCTCTTGAGAAAAGGAGGATGGCACTTGTGAGCAAAAAACTCATGATCTTCAAATTATTCAACTGACGTGCCAAAAACCTTGACCATGTAGCGTGTTTTAGCTCTTGTAATGTTTGTGTTTTGTATTCAAAGCAAAACACTCTTTTTTTTTTTTTTTTTTTTTTTACACCTGTCTTGCTGTTTACTGTACTGCTTACACCATGTGGAGAAAGACTTAGTTAGTATTCCTGGTTGACTGGTTCAATTCCTGCTATGGGAGAGACTTTTTTTTGGGACTAGTGTCCACATTCCAAAGCCGACACGTGCCTTGCAGACAGAATCAGTTTAGGTTGGAACTGCTCTTTGCTGCCAAAAATGCAGACCACCAGATTTTTTGGATATTTATTTGCACAAAAGCTTATTTGATGTCATATCTCAAACCATTCATATCTCTCACTTTTAATTCCTGGGTGTTAAGGGACTCAACAAGCCTTTATCCCTGTCTGTCATTGGAGCTCCCCTTCCATCAATTGGTGATGTTTTGTTACTGAATGGAAAAGAGCTGTGACTCTCTAGCCAAGATAGTGGCAAAATCAGTTACGGAAACAAGGTACCAGTGCCCCATGTGAGAATCGAACTCACGACCTTCAGATTACGAGACTGACGCGCTACCTGCTGCGCTAACGAGGCAAGATGCATGTAATAATCTGCGGAAGTTGCTTGTGCAAAGCAGTACACCTCTTTTTTTTCATATTGTAAGTGAGCTGGCAGTAAATCTTCTCCCGTATGGTCTAGCGCTTAGGATTCCTGGTTTTCACCCAGGTGGCCTGGGTTCGACTCCCGGTATGGAAACACATCCTTTTCTACACCGTTGCCAACATTCAAAGACTGACGTGTGTTTTTAAAACAAACGTATTTCAGGTAGGATTTGTTTTTTTCAGGCAAAAATGCTGAACGCCCGCGTTTTGGCACTTCATTCTGACCCTTCACGCAAGATTCAATTTGGATTCGTAGCTCAACTCATTCTCAACCACCCCTTTTTACACCAAAGTGTCAAGAGACTCAACAACTCATGGGTCCTGTAAGTTATTTGGATTCCCATTTCCTTTCTAATGGAAAACGTAGAATTGAATGGAAAAGTTCTAAGTTGGTGACAAAATCTCTCGAGAAAAGGAGGGAACAGTGCCCCGTGTGAGGCTCAAACTCACAACCTTCAGATTACGAGACTGACGCACTACCTACTGCGCTAACGAAGCAAGTTGCACCTGCAGATCTGCAGAAGTTTATTGTGCATAGCAGAAAACTTATTTTTTTCATAATGTCACTGAGACGTTAGCGCATCTTTTCCCATATGGTCTAGCGGTTAGGATTCCTGGTTCTCACCCGGGTGGCCCGGGTTCGACTCCCGGTATGGGAATGCACCTTTATCTTAGCTACTGCCACCATTCAAAGACTGACGCGTGTTTTTCAATCAAAAATGTTTCTGGTAGATTTTCACTTTGCAACAAAAATACTTAACATTGGCGATGCATTATGACTTTTGCAAAAGATTTCCTTTTGTTTCATAGCTTAAGCCTTTTTCAACTACACAGTTTTACACAAAAGTGTCAAGGGACTCAACAAGCCATGTGTCCTGTCAGTCATTAGGGCTCCCATGTTCTTTCTAATCGGAAACAGTGTAGAACTGAATTGGAAAGTTCAGAGTTAGTGACAAAATCTCTTGAGAAAAGGAGGATGGCACTTGTGAGCAAAAAACTCATGATCTTCAAATTATTCAACTGACGTGCCAAAAACCTTGACCATGTAGCGTGTTTTAGCTCTTGTAATGTTTATGTTTTGTATTCAAAGCAAAACACTCTTTTTTTTTTTTTTTTTTTTTTTTACACCTGTCTTGCTGTTTACTGTACTGCTTACACCATGTGGAGAAAGACTTAGTTAGTATTCCTGGTTGACTGGTTCAATTCCTGCTATGGGAGAGACTTTTTTTTGGGACTAGTGTCCACATTCCAAAGCCGACACGTGCCTTGCAGACAGAATCAGTTTAGGTTGGAACTGCTCTTTGCTGCCAAAAATGCAGACCACCAGATTTTTTGGATATTTATTTGCACAAAAGCTTATTTGATGTCATATCTCAAACCATTCATATCTCTCACTTTTAATTCCTGGGTGTTAAGGGACTCAACAAGCCTTTATCCCTGTCTGTCATTGGAGCTCCCCTTCCATCAATTGGTGATGTTTTGTTACTGAATGGAAAAGAGCTGTGACTCTCTAGCCAAGATAGTGGCAAAATCAGTTACGGAAACAAGGTACCAGTGCCCCATGTGAGAATCGAACTCACGACCTTCAGATTACGAGACTGACGCGCTACCTGCTGCGCTAACGAGGCAAGATGCATGTAATAATCTGCGGAAGTTGCTTGTGCAAAGCAGTACACCTCTTTTTTTTCATATTGTAAGTGAGCTGGCAGTAAATCTTCTCCCGTATGGTCTAGCGCTTAGGATTCCTGGTTTTCACCCAGGTGGCCTGGGTTCGACTCCCGGTATGGAAACACATCCTTTTCTACACCGTTGCCAACATTCAAAGACTGACGTGTGTTTTTAAAACAAACGTATTTCAGGTAGGATTTGTTTTTTTCAGGCAAAAATGCTGAACGCCCGCGTTTTGGCACTTCATTCTGACCCTTCACGCAAGATTCAATTTGGATTCGTAGCTCAACTCATTCTCAACCACCCCTTTTTACACCAAAGTGTCAAGAGACTCAACAACTCATGGGTCCTGTAAGTTATTTGGATTCCCATTTCCTTTCTAATGGAAAACGTAGAATTGAATGGAAAAGTTCTAAGTTGGTGACAAAATCTCTCGAGAAAAGGAGGGAACAGTGCCCCGTGTGAGGCTCAAACTCACAACCTTCAGATTACGAGACTGACGCACTACCTACTGCGCTAACGAAGCAAGTTGCACCTGCAGATCTGCAGAAGTTTATTGTGCATAGCAGAAAACTTATTTTTTTCATAATGTCACTGAGACGTTAGCGCATCTTTTCCCATATGGTCTAGCGGTTAGGATTCCTGGTTCTCACCCGGGTGGCCCGGGTTCGACTCCCGGTATGGGAATGCACCTTTATCTTAGCTACTGCCACCATTCAAAGACTGACGCGTGTTTTTCAATCAAAAATGTTTCTGGTAGATTTTCACTTTGCAACAAAAATACTTAACATTGGCGATGCATTATGACTTTTGCAAAAGATTTCCTTTTGTTTCATAGCTTAAGCCTTTTTCAACTACACAGTTTTACACAAAAGTGTCAAGGGACTCAACAAGCCATGTGTCCTGTCAGTCATTAGGGCTCCCATGTTCTTTCTAATCGGAAACAGTGTAGAACTGAATTGGAAAGTTCAGAGTTAGTGACAAAATCTCTTGAGAAAAGGAGGATGGCACTTGTGAGCAAAAAACTCATGATCTTCAAATTATTCAACTGACGTGCCAAAAACCTTGACCATGTAGCGTGTTTTAGCTCTTGTAATGTTTATGTTTTGTATTCAAAGCAAAACACTCTTTTTTTTTTTTTTTTTTTTTTTTACACCTGTCTTGCTGTTTACTGTACTGCTTACACCATGTGGAGAAAGACTTAGTTAGTATTCCTGGTTGACTGGTTCAATTCCTGCTATGGGAGAGACTTTTTTTTGGGACTAGTGTCCACATTCCAAAGCCGACACGTGCCTTGCAGACAGAATCAGTTTAGGTTGGAACTGCTCTTTGCTGCCAAAAATGCAGACCACCAGATTTTTTGGATATTTATTTGCACAAAAGCTTATTTGATGTCATATCTCAAACCATTCATATCTCTCACTTTTAATTCCTGGGTGTTAAGGGACTCAACAAGCCTTTATCCCTGTCTGTCATTGGAGCTCCCCTTCCATCAATTGGTGATGTTTTGTTACTGAATGGAAAAGAGCTGTGACTCTCTAGCCAAGATAGTGGCAAAATCAGTTACGGAAACAAGGTACCAGTGCCCCATGTGAGAATCGAACTCACGACCTTCAGATTACGAGACTGACGCGCTACCTGCTGCGCTAACGAGGCAAGATGCATGTAATAATCTGCGGAAGTTGCTTGTGCAAAGCAGTACACCTCTTTTTTTTCATATTGTAAGTGAGCTGGCAGTAAATCTTCTCCCGTATGGTCTAGCGCTTAGGATTCCTGGTTTTCACCCAGGTGGCCTGGGTTCGACTCCCGGTATGGAAACACATCCTTTTCTACACCGTTGCCAACATTCAAAGACTGACGTGTGTTTTTAAAACAAACGTATTTCAGGTAGGATTTGTTTTTTTCAGGCAAAAATGCTGAACGCCCGCGTTTTGGCACTTCATTCTGACCCTTCACGCAAGATTCAATTTGGATTCGTAGCTCAACTCATTCTCAACCACCCCTTTTTACACCAAAGTGTCAAGAGACTCAACAACTCATGGGTCCTGTAAGTTATTTGGATTCCCATTTCCTTTCTAATGGAAAACGTAGAATTGAATGGAAAAGTTCTAAGTTGGTGACAAAATCTCTCGAGAAAAGGAGGGAACAGTGCCCCGTGTGAGGCTCAAACTCACAACCTTCAGATTACGAGACTGACGCACTACCTACTGCGCTAACGAAGCAAGTTGCACCTGCAGATCTGCAGAAGTTTATTGTGCATAGCAGAAAACTTATTTTTTTCATAATGTCACTGAGACGTTAGCGCATCTTTTCCCATATGGTCTAGCGGTTAGGATTCCTGGTTCTCACCCGGGTGGCCCGGGTTCGACTCCCGGTATGGGAATGCACCTTTATCTTAGCTACTGCCACCATTCAAAGACTGACGCGTGTTTTTCAATCAAAAATGTTTCTGGTAGATTTTCACTTTGCAACAAAAATACTTAACATTGGCGATGCATTATGACTTTTGCAAAAGATTTCCTTTTGTTTCATAGCTTAAGCCTTTTTCAACTACACAGTTTTACACAAAAGTGTCAAGGGACTCAACAAGCCATGTGTCCTGTCAGTCATTAGGGCTCCCATGTTCTTTCTAATCGGAAACAGTGTAGAACTGAATTGGAAAGTTCAGAGTTAGTGACAAAATCTCTTGAGAAAAGGAGGATGGCACTTGTGAGCAAAAAACTCATGATCTTCAAATTATTCAACTGACGTGCCAAAAACCTTGACCATGTAGCGTGTTTTAGCTCTTGTAATGTTTATGTTTTGTATTCAAAGCAAAACACTCTTTTTTTTTTTTTTTTTTTTTTTTACACCTGTCTTGCTGTTTACTGTACTGCTTACACCATGTGGAGAAAGACTTAGTTAGTATTCCTGGTTGACTGGTTCAATTCCTGCTATGGGAGAGACTTTTTTTTGGGACTAGTGTCCACATTCCAAAGCCGACACGTGCCTTGCAGACAGAATCAGTTTAGGTTGGAACTGCTCTTTGCTGCCAAAAATGCAGACCACCAGATTTTTTGGATATTTATTTGCACAAAAGCTTATTTGATGTCATATCTCAAACCATTCATATCTCTCACTTTTAATTCCTGGGTGTTAAGGGACTCAACAAGCCTTTATCCCTGTCTGTCATTGGAGCTCCCCTTCCATCAATTGGTGATGTTTTGTTACTGAATGGAAAAGAGCTGTGACTCTCTAGCCAAGATAGTGGCAAAATCAGTTACGGAAACAAGGTACCAGTGCCCCATGTGAGAATCGAACTCACGACCTTCAGATTACGAGACTGACGCGCTACCTGCTGCGCTAACGAGGCAAGATGCATGTAATAATCTGCGGAAGTTGCTTGTGCAAAGCAGTACACCTCTTTTTTTTCATATTGTAAGTGAGCTGGCAGTAAATCTTCTCCCGTATGGTCTAGCGCTTAGGATTCCTGGTTTTCACCCAGGTGGCCTGGGTTCGACTCCCGGTATGGAAACACATCCTTTTCTACACCGTTGCCAACATTCAAAGACTGACGTGTGTTTTTAAAACAAACGTATTTCAGGTAGGATTTGTTTTTTTCAGGCAAAAATGCTGAACGCCCGCGTTTTGGCACTTCATTCTGACCCTTCACGCAAGATTCAATTTGGATTCGTAGCTCAACTCATTCTCAACCACCCCTTTTTACACCAAAGTGTCAAGAGACTCAACAACTCATGGGTCCTGTAAGTTATTTGGATTCCCATTTCCTTTCTAATGGAAAACGTAGAATTGAATGGAAAAGTTCTAAGTTGGTGACAAAATCTCTCGAGAAAAGGAGGGAACAGTGCCCCGTGTGAGGCTCAAACTCACAACCTTCAGATTACGAGACTGACGCACTACCTACTGCGCTAACGAAGCAAGTTGCACCTGCAGATCTGCAGAAGTTTATTGTGCATAGCAGAAAACTTATTTTTTTCATAATGTCACTGAGACGTTAGCGCATCTTTTCCCATATGGTCTAGCGGTTAGGATTCCTGGTTCTCACCCGGGTGGCCCGGGTTCGACTCCCGGTATGGGAATGCACCTTTATCTTAGCTACTGCCACCATTCAAAGACTGACGCGTGTTTTTCAATCAAAAATGTTTCTGGTAGATTTTCACTTTGCAACAAAAATACTTAACATTGGCGATGCATTATGACTTTTGCAAAAGATTTCCTTTTGTTTCATAGCTTAAGCCTTTTTCAACTACACAGTTTTACACAAAAGTGTCAAGGGACTCAACAAGCCATGTGTCCTGTCAGTCATTAGGGCTCCCATGTTCTTTCTAATCGGAAACAGTGTAGAACTGAATTGGAAAGTTCAGAGTTAGTGACAAAATCTCTTGAGAAAAGGAGGATGGCACTTGTGAGCAAAAAACTCATGATCTTCAAATTATTCAACTGACGTGCCAAAAACCTTGACCATGTAGCGTGTTTTAGCTCTTGTAATGTTTATGTTTTGTATTCAAAGCAAAACACTCTTTTTTTTTTTTTTTTTTTTTTTTACACCTGTCTTGCTGTTTACTGTACTGCTTACACCATGTGGAGAAAGACTTAGTTAGTATTCCTGGTTGACTGGTTCAATTCCTGCTATGGGAGAGACTTTTTTTTGGGACTAGTGTCCACATTCCAAAGCCGACACGTGCCTTGCAGACAGAATCAGTTTAGGTTGGAACTGCTCTTTGCTGCCAAAAATGCAGACCACCAGATTTTTTGGATATTTATTTGCACAAAAGCTTATTTGATGTCATATCTCAAACCATTCATATCTCTCACTTTTAATTCCTGGGTGTTAAGGGACTCAACAAGCCTTTATCCCTGTCTGTCATTGGAGCTCCCCTTCCATCAATTGGTGATGTTTTGTTACTGAATGGAAAAGAGCTGTGACTCTCTAGCCAAGATAGTGGCAAAATCAGTTACGGAAACAAGGTACCAGTGCCCCATGTGAGAATCGAACTCACGACCTTCAGATTACGAGACTGACGCGCTACCTGCTGCGCTAACGAGGCAAGATGCATGTAATAATCTGCGGAAGTTGCTTGTGCAAAGCAGTACACCTCTTTTTTTTCATATTGTAAGTGAGCTGGCAGTAAATCTTCTCCCGTATGGTCTAGCGCTTAGGATTCCTGGTTTTCACCCAGGTGGCCTGGGTTCGACTCCCGGTATGGAAACACATCCTTTTCTACACCGTTGCCAACATTCAAAGACTGACGTGTGTTTTTAAAACAAACGTATTTCAGGTAGGATTTGTTTTTTTCAGGCAAAAATGCTGAACGCCCGCGTTTTGGCACTTCATTCTGACCCTTCACGCAAGATTCAATTTGGATTCGTAGCTCAACTCATTCTCAACCACCCCTTTTTACACCAAAGTGTCAAGAGACTCAACAACTCATGGGTCCTGTAAGTTATTTGGATTCCCATTTCCTTTCTAATGGAAAACGTAGAATTGAATGGAAAAGTTCTAAGTTGGTGACAAAATCTCTCGAGAAAAGGAGGGAACAGTGCCCCGTGTGAGGCTCAAACTCACAACCTTCAGATTACGAGACTGACGCACTACCTACTGCGCTAACGAAGCAAGTTGCACCTGCAGATCTGCAGAAGTTTATTGTGCATAGCAGAAAACTTATTTTTTTCATAATGTCACTGAGACGTTAGCGCATCTTTTCCCATATGGTCTAGCGGTTAGGATTCCTGGTTCTCACCCGGGTGGCCCGGGTTCGACTCCCGGTATGGGAATGCACCTTTATCTTAGCTACTGCCACCATTCAAAGACTGACGCGTGTTTTTCAATCAAAAATGTTTCTGGTAGATTTTCACTTTGCAACAAAAATACTTAACATTGGCGATGCATTATGACTTTTGCAAAAGATTTCCTTTTGTTTCATAGCTTAAGCCTTTTTCAACTACACAGTTTTACACAAAAGTGTCAAGGGACTCAACAAGCCATGTGTCCTGTCAGTCATTAGGGCTCCCATGTTCTTTCTAATCGGAAACAGTGTAGAACTGAATTGGAAAGTTCAGAGTTAGTGACAAAATCTCTTGAGAAAAGGAGGATGGCACTTGTGAGCAAAAAACTCATGATCTTCAAATTATTCAACTGACGTGCCAAAAACCTTGACCATGTAGCGTGTTTTAGCTCTTGTAATGTTTGTGTTTTGTATTCAAAGCAAAACACTCTTTTTTTTTTTTTTTTTTTTTTTACACCTGTCTTGCTGTTTACTGTACTGCTTACACCATGTGGAGAAAGACTTAGTTAGTATTCCTGGTTGACTGGTTCAATTCCTGCTATGGGAGAGACTTTTTTTTGGGACTAGTGTCCACATTCCAAAGCCGACACGTGCCTTGCAGACAGAATCAGTTTAGGTTGGAACTGCTCTTTGCTGCCAAAAATGCAGACCACCAGATTTTTTGGATATTTATTTGCACAAAAGCTTATTTGATGTCATATCTCAAACCATTCATATCTCTCACTTTTAATTCCTGGGTGTTAAGGGACTCAACAAGCCTTTATCCCTGTCTGTCATTGGAGCTCCCCTTCCATCAATTGGTGATGTTTTGTTACTGAATGGAAAAGAGCTGTGACTCTCTAGCCAAGATAGTGGCAAAATCAGTTACGGAAACAAGGTACCAGTGCCCCATGTGAGAATCGAACTCACGACCTTCAGATTACGAGACTGACGCGCTACCTGCTGCGCTAACGAGGCAAGATGCATGTAATAATCTGCGGAAGTTGCTTGTGCAAAGCAGTACACCTCTTTTTTTTCATATTGTAAGTGAGCTGGCAGTAAATCTTCTCCCGTATGGTCTAGCGCTTAGGATTCCTGGTTTTCACCCAGGTGGCCTGGGTTCGACTCCCGGTATGGAAACACATCCTTTTCTACACCGTTGCCAACATTCAAAGACTGACGTGTGTTTTTAAAACAAACGTATTTCAGGTAGGATTTGTTTTTTTCAGGCAAAAATGCTGAACGCCCGCGTTTTGGCACTTCATTCTGACCCTTCACGCAAGATTCAATTTGGATTCGTAGCTCAACTCATTCTCAACCACCCCTTTTTACACCAAAGTGTCAAGAGACTCAACAACTCATGGGTCCTGTAAGTTATTTGGATTCCCATTTCCTTTCTAATGGAAAACGTAGAATTGAATGGAAAAGTTCTAAGTTGGTGACAAAATCTCTCGAGAAAAGGAGGGAACAGTGCCCCGTGTGAGGCTCAAACTCACAACCTTCAGATTACGAGACTGACGCACTACCTACTGCGCTAACGAAGCAAGTTGCACCTGCAGATCTGCAGAAGTTTATTGTGC
Organism: Phyllobates terribilis; assembly: GCF_046119375.1. Classification (NCBI taxonomy): domain Eukaryota; kingdom Metazoa; phylum Chordata; class Amphibia; order Anura; family Dendrobatidae; genus Phyllobates; species Phyllobates terribilis. Next base: position 386,291 of record NW_027363802.1, on the reverse strand, counting down.
ATAGCAGAAAACTTATTTTTTTCATAATGTCACTGAGACGTTAGCGCATCTTTTCCCATATGGTCTAGCGGTTAGGATTCCTGGTTCTCACCCGGGTGGCCCGGGTTCGACTCCCGGTATGGGAATGCACCTTTATCTTAGCTACTGCCACCATTCAAAGACTGACGCGTGTTTTTCAATCAAAAATGTTTCTGGTAGATTTTCACTTTGCAACAAAAATACTTAACATTGGCGATGCATTATGACTTTTGCAAAAGATTTCCTTTTGTTTCATAGCTTAAGCCTTTTTCAACTACACAGTTTTACACAAAAGTGTCAAGGGACTCAACAAGCCATGTGTCCTGTCAGTCATTAGGGCTCCCATGTTCTTTCTAATCGGAAACAGTGTAGAACTGAATTGGAAAGTTCAGAGTTAGTGACAAAATCTCTTGAGAAAAGGAGGATGGCACTTGTGAGCAAAAAACTCATGATCTTCAAATTATTCAACTGACGTGCCAAAAACCTTGACCATGTAGCGTGTTTTAGCTCTTGTAATGTTTGTGTTTTGTATTCAAAGCAAAACACTCTTTTTTTTTTTTTTTTTTTTTTTACACCTGTCTTGCTGTTTACTGTACTGCTTACACCATGTGGAGAAAGACTTAGTTAGTATTCCTGGTTGACTGGTTCAATTCCTGCTATGGGAGAGACTTTTTTTTGGGACTAGTGTCCACATTCCAAAGCCGACACGTGCCTTGCAGACAGAATCAGTTTAGGTTGGAACTGCTCTTTGCTGCCAAAAATGCAGACCACCAGATTTTTTGGATATTTATTTGCACAAAAGCTTATTTGATGTCATATCTCAAACCATTCATATCTCTCACTTTTAATTCCTGGGTGTTAAGGGACTCAACAAGCCTTTATCCCTGTCTGTCATTGGAGCTCCCCTTCCATCAATTGGTGATGTTTTGTTACTGAATGGAAAAGAGCTGTGACTCTCTAGCCAAGATAGTGGCAAAATCAGTTACGGAAACAAGGTACCAGTGCCCCATGTGAGAATCGAACTCACGACCTTCAGATTACGAGACTGACGCGCTACCTGCTGCGCTAACGAGGCAAGATGCATGTAATAATCTGCGGAAGTTGCTTGTGCAAAGCAGTACACCTCTTTTTTTTCATATTGTAAGTGAGCTGGCAGTAAATCTTCTCCCGTATGGTCTAGCGCTTAGGATTCCTGGTTTTCACCCAGGTGGCCTGGGTTCGACTCCCGGTATGGAAACACATCCTTTTCTACACCGTTGCCAACATTCAAAGACTGACGTGTGTTTTTAAAACAAACGTATTTCAGGTAGGATTTGTTTTTTTCAGGCAAAAATGCTGAACGCCCGCGTTTTGGCACTTCATTCTGACCCTTCACGCAAGATTCAATTTGGATTCGTAGCTCAACTCATTCTCAACCACCCCTTTTTACACCAAAGTGTCAAGAGACTCAACAACTCATGGGTCCTGTAAGTTATTTGGATTCCCATTTCCTTTCTAATGGAAAACGTAGAATTGAATGGAAAAGTTCTAAGTTGGTGACAAAATCTCTCGAGAAAAGGAGGGAACAGTGCCCCGTGTGAGGCTCAAACTCACAACCTTCAGATTACGAGACTGACGCACTACCTACTGCGCTAACGAAGCAAGTTGCACCTGCAGATCTGCAGAAGTTTATTGTGCATAGCAGAAAACTTATTTTTTTCATAATGTCACTGAGACGTTAGCGCATCTTTTCCCATATGGTCTAGCGGTTAGGATTCCTGGTTCTCACCCGGGTGGCCCGGGTTCGACTCCCGGTATGGGAATGCACCTTTATCTTAGCTACTGCCACCATTCAAAGACTGACGCGTGTTTTTCAATCAAAAATGTTTCTGGTAGATTTTCACTTTGCAACAAAAATACTTAACATTGGCGATGCATTATGACTTTTGCAAAAGATTTCCTTTTGTTTCATAGCTTAAGCCTTTTTCAACTACACAGTTTTACACAAAAGTGTCAAGGGACTCAACAAGCCATGTGTCCTGTCAGTCATTAGGGCTCCCATGTTCTTTCTAATCGGAAACAGTGTAGAACTGAATTGGAAAGTTCAGAGTTAGTGACAAAATCTCTTGAGAAAAGGAGGATGGCACTTGTGAGCAAAAAACTCATGATCTTCAAATTATTCAACTGACGTGCCAAAAACCTTGACCATGTAGCGTGTTTTAGCTCTTGTAATGTTTATGTTTTGTATTCAAAGCAAAACACTCTTTTTTTTTTTTTTTTTTTTTTTTACACCTGTCTTGCTGTTTACTGTACTGCTTACACCATGTGGAGAAAGACTTAGTTAGTATTCCTGGTTGACTGGTTCAATTCCTGCTATGGGAGAGACTTTTTTTTGGGACTAGTGTCCACATTCCAAAGCCGACACGTGCCTTGCAGACAGAATCAGTTTAGGTTGGAACTGCTCTTTGCTGCCAAAAATGCAGACCACCAGATTTTTTGGATATTTATTTGCACAAAAGCTTATTTGATGTCATATCTCAAACCATTCATATCTCTCACTTTTAATTCCTGGGTGTTAAGGGACTCAACAAGCCTTTATCCCTGTCTGTCATTGGAGCTCCCCTTCCATCAATTGGTGATGTTTTGTTACTGAATGGAAAAGAGCTGTGACTCTCTAGCCAAGATAGTGGCAAAATCAGTTACGGAAACAAGGTACCAGTGCCCCATGTGAGAATCGAACTCACGACCTTCAGATTACGAGACTGACGCGCTACCTGCTGCGCTAACGAGGCAAGATGCATGTAATAATCTGCGGAAGTTGCTTGTGCAAAGCAGTACACCTCTTTTTTTTCATATTGTAAGTGAGCTGGCAGTAAATCTTCTCCCGTATGGTCTAGCGCTTAGGATTCCTGGTTTTCACCCAGGTGGCCTGGGTTCGACTCCCGGTATGGAAACACATCCTTTTCTACACCGTTGCCAACATTCAAAGACTGACGTGTGTTTTTAAAACAAACGTATTTCAGGTAGGATTTGTTTTTTTCAGGCAAAAATGCTGAACGCCCGCGTTTTGGCACTTCATTCTGACCCTTCACGCAAGATTCAATTTGGATTCGTAGCTCAACTCATTCTCAACCACCCCTTTTTACACCAAAGTGTCAAGAGACTCAACAACTCATGGGTCCTGTAAGTTATTTGGATTCCCATTTCCTTTCTAATGGAAAACGTAGAATTGAATGGAAAAGTTCTAAGTTGGTGACAAAATCTCTCGAGAAAAGGAGGGAACAGTGCCCCGTGTGAGGCTCAAACTCACAACCTTCAGATTACGAGACTGACGCACTACCTACTGCGCTAACGAAGCAAGTTGCACCTGCAGATCTGCAGAAGTTTATTGTGCATAGCAGAAAACTTATTTTTTTCATAATGTCACTGAGACGTTAGCGCATCTTTTCCCATATGGTCTAGCGGTTAGGATTCCTGGTTCTCACCCGGGTGGCCCGGGTTCGACTCCCGGTATGGGAATGCACCTTTATCTTAGCTACTGCCACCATTCAAAGACTGACGCGTGTTTTTCAATCAAAAATGTTTCTGGTAGATTTTCACTTTGCAACAAAAATACTTAACATTGGCGATGCATTATGACTTTTGCAAAAGATTTCCTTTTGTTTCATAGCTTAAGCCTTTTTCAACTACACAGTTTTACACAAAAGTGTCAAGGGACTCAACAAGCCATGTGTCCTGTCAGTCATTAGGGCTCCCATGTTCTTTCTAATCGGAAACAGTGTAGAACTGAATTGGAAAGTTCAGAGTTAGTGACAAAATCTCTTGAGAAAAGGAGGATGGCACTTGTGAGCAAAAAACTCATGATCTTCAAATTATTCAACTGACGTGCCAAAAACCTTGACCATGTAGCGTGTTTTAGCTCTTGTAATGTTTGTGTTTTGTATTCAAAGCAAAACACTCTTTTTTTTTTTTTTTTTTTTTTTACACCTGTCTTGCTGTTTACTGTACTGCTTACACCATGTGGAGAAAGACTTAGTTAGTATTCCTGGTTGACTGGTTCAATTCCTGCTATGGGAGAGACTTTTTTTTGGGACTAGTGTCCACATTCCAAAGCCGACACGTGCCTTGCAGACAGAATCAGTTTAGGTTGGAACTGCTCTTTGCTGCCAAAAATGCAGACCACCAGATTTTTTGGATATTTATTTGCACAAAAGCTTATTTGATGTCATATCTCAAACCATTCATATCTCTCACTTTTAATTCCTGGGTGTTAAGGGACTCAACAAGCCTTTATCCCTGTCTGTCATTGGAGCTCCCCTTCCATCAATTGGTGATGTTTTGTTACTGAATGGAAAAGAGCTGTGACTCTCTAGCCAAGATAGTGGCAAAATCAGTTACGGAAACAAGGTACCAGTGCCCCATGTGAGAATCGAACTCACGACCTTCAGATTACGAGACTGACGCGCTACCTGCTGCGCTAACGAGGCAAGATGCATGTAATAATCTGCGGAAGTTGCTTGTGCAAAGCAGTACACCTCTTTTTTTTCATATTGTAAGTGAGCTGGCAGTAAATCTTCTCCCGTATGGTCTAGCGCTTAGGATTCCTGGTTTTCACCCAGGTGGCCTGGGTTCGACTCCCGGTATGGAAACACATCCTTTTCTACACCGTTGCCAACATTCAAAGACTGACGTGTGTTTTTAAAACAAACGTATTTCAGGTAGGATTTGTTTTTTTCAGGCAAAAATGCTGAACGCCCGCGTTTTGGCACTTCATTCTGACCCTTCACGCAAGATTCAATTTGGATTCGTAGCTCAACTCATTCTCAACCACCCCTTTTTACACCAAAGTGTCAAGAGACTCAACAACTCATGGGTCCTGTAAGTTATTTGGATTCCCATTTCCTTTCTAATGGAAAACGTAGAATTGAATGGAAAAGTTCTAAGTTGGTGACAAAATCTCTCGAGAAAAGGAGGGAACAGTGCCCCGTGTGAGGCTCAAACTCACAACCTTCAGATTACGAGACTGACGCACTACCTACTGCGCTAACGAAGCAAGTTGCACCTGCAGATCTGCAGAAGTTTATTGTGCATAGCAGAAAACTTATTTTTTTCATAATGTCACTGAGACGTTAGCGCATCTTTTCCCATATGGTCTAGCGGTTAGGATTCCTGGTTCTCACCCGGGTGGCCCGGGTTCGACTCCCGGTATGGGAATGCACCTTTATCTTAGCTACTGCCACCATTCAAAGACTGACGCGTGTTTTTCAATCAAAAATGTTTCTGGTAGATTTTCACTTTGCAACAAAAATACTTAACATTGGCGATGCATTATGACTTTTGCAAAAGATTTCCTTTTGTTTCATAGCTTAAGCCTTTTTCAACTACACAGTTTTACACAAAAGTGTCAAGGGACTCAACAAGCCATGTGTCCTGTCAGTCATTAGGGCTCCCATGTTCTTTCTAATCGGAAACAGTGTAGAACTGAATTGGAAAGTTCAGAGTTAGTGACAAAATCTCTTGAGAAAAGGAGGATGGCACTTGTGAGCAAAAAACTCATGATCTTCAAATTATTCAACTGACGTGCCAAAAACCTTGACCATGTAGCGTGTTTTAGCTCTTGTAATGTTTATGTTTTGTATTCAAAGCAAAACACTCTTTTTTTTTTTTTTTTTTTTTTTTACACCTGTCTTGCTGTTTACTGTACTGCTTACACCATGTGGAGAAAGACTTAGTTAGTATTCCTGGTTGACTGGTTCAATTCCTGCTATGGGAGAGACTTTTTTTTGGGACTAGTGTCCACATTCCAAAGCCGACACGTGCCTTGCAGACAGAATCAGTTTAGGTTGGAACTGCTCTTTGCTGCCAAAAATGCAGACCACCAGATTTTTTGGATATTTATTTGCACAAAAGCTTATTTGATGTCATATCTCAAACCATTCATATCTCTCACTTTTAATTCCTGGGTGTTAAGGGACTCAACAAGCCTTTATCCCTGTCTGTCATTGGAGCTCCCCTTCCATCAATTGGTGATGTTTTGTTACTGAATGGAAAAGAGCTGTGACTCTCTAGCCAAGATAGTGGCAAAATCAGTTACGGAAACAAGGTACCAGTGCCCCATGTGAGAATCGAACTCACGACCTTCAGATTACGAGACTGACGCGCTACCTGCTGCGCTAACGAGGCAAGATGCATGTAATAATCTGCGGAAGTTGCTTGTGCAAAGCAGTACACCTCTTTTTTTTCATATTGTAAGTGAGCTGGCAGTAAATCTTCTCCCGTATGGTCTAGCGCTTAGGATTCCTGGTTTTCACCCAGGTGGCCTGGGTTCGACTCCCGGTATGGAAACACATCCTTTTCTACACCGTTGCCAACATTCAAAGACTGACGTGTGTTTTTAAAACAAACGTATTTCAGGTAGGATTTGTTTTTTTCAGGCAAAAATGCTGAACGCCCGCGTTTTGGCACTTCATTCTGACCCTTCACGCAAGATTCAATTTGGATTCGTAGCTCAACTCATTCTCAACCACCCCTTTTTACACCAAAGTGTCAAGAGACTCAACAACTCATGGGTCCTGTAAGTTATTTGGATTCCCATTTCCTTTCTAATGGAAAACGTAGAATTGAATGGAAAAGTTCTAAGTTGGTGACAAAATCTCTCGAGAAAAGGAGGGAGCAGTGCCCCGTGTGAGGCTCAAACTCACAACCTTCAGATTACGAGACTGACGCACTACCTACTGCGCTAACGAAGCAAGTTGCACCTGCAGATCTGCAGAAGTTTATTGTGCATAGCAGAAAACTTATTTTTTTCATAATGTCACTGAGACGTTAGCGCATCTTTTCCCATATGGTCTAGCGGTTAGGATTCCTGGTTCTCACCCGGGTGGCCCGGGTTCGACTCCCGGTATGGGAATGCACCTTTATCTTAGCTACTGCCACCATTCAAAGACTGACGCGTGTTTTTCAATCAAAAATGTTTCTGGTAGATTTTCACTTTGCAACAAAAATACTTAACATTGGCGATGCATTATGACTTTTGCAAAAGATTTCCTTTTGTTTCATAGCTTAAGCCTTTTTCAACTACACAGTTTTACACAAAAGTGTCAAGGGACTCAACAAGCCATGTGTCCTGTCAGTCATTAGGGCTCCCATGTTCTTTCTAATCGGAAACAGTGTAGAACTGAATTGGAAAGTTCAGAGTTAGTGACAAAATCTCTTGAGAAAAGGAGGATGGCACTTGTGAGCAAAAAACTCATGATCTTCAAATTATTCAACTGACGTGCCAAAAACCTTGACCATGTAGCGTGTTTTAGCTCTTGTAATGTTTATGTTTTGTATTCAAAGCAAAACACTCTTTTTTTTTTTTTTTTTTTTTTTTACACCTGTCTTGCTGTTTACTGTACTGCTTACACCATGTGGAGAAAGACTTAGTTAGTATTCCTGGTTGACTGGTTCAATTCCTGCTATGGGAGAGACTTTTTTTTGGGACTAGTGTCCACATTCCAAAGCCGACACGTGCCTTGCAGACAGAATCAGTTTAGGTTGGAACTGCTCTTTGCTGCCAAAAATGCAGACCACCAGATTTTTTGGATATTTATTTGCACAAAAGCTTATTTGATGTCATATCTCAAACCATTCATATCTCTCACTTTTAATTCCTGGGTGTTAAGGGACTCAACAAGCCTTTATCCCTGTCTGTCATTGGAGCTCCCCTTCCATCAATTGGTGATGTTTTGTTACTGAATGGAAAAGAGCTGTGACTCTCTAGCCAAGATAGTGGCAAAATCAGTTACGGAAACAAGGTACCAGTGCCCCATGTGAGAATCGAACTCACGACCTTCAGATTACGAGACTGACGCGCTACCTGCTGCGCTAACGAGGCAAGATGCATGTAATAATCTGCGGAAGTTGCTTGTGCAAAGCAGTACACCTCTTTTTTTTCATATTGTAAGTGAGCTGGCAGTAAATCTTCTCCCGTATGGTCTAGCGCTTAGGATTCCTGGTTTTCACCCAGGTGGCCTGGGTTCGACTCCCGGTATGGAAACACATCCTTTTCTACACCGTTGCCAACATTCAAAGACTGACGTGTGTTTTTAAAACAAACGTATTTCAGGTAGGATTTGTTTTTTTCAGGCAAAAATGCTGAACGCCCGCGTTTTGGCACTTCATTCTGACCCTTCACGCAAGATTCAATTTGGATTCGTAGCTCAACTCATTCTCAACCACCCCTTTTTACACCAAAGTGTCAAGAGACTCAACAACTCATGGGTCCTGTAAGTTATTTGGATTCCCATTTCCTTTCTAATGGAAAACGTAGAATTGAATGGAAAAGTTCTAAGTTGGTGACAAAATCTCTCGAGAAAAGGAGGGAACAGTGCCCCGTGTGAGGCTCAAACTCACAACCTTCAGATTACGAGACTGACGCACTACCTACTGCGCTAACGAAGCAAGTTGCACCTGCAGATCTGCAGAAGTTTATTGTGCATAGCAGAAAACTTATTTTTTTCATAATGTCACTGAGACGTTAGCGCATCTTTTCCCATATGGTCTAGCGGTTAGGATTCCTGGTTCTCACCCGGGTGGCCCGGGTTCGACTCCCGGTATGGGAATGCACCTTTATCTTAGCTACTGCCACCATTCAAAGACTGACGCGTGTTTTTCAATCAAAAATGTTTCTGGTAGATTTTCACTTTGCAACAAAAATACTTAACATTGGCGATGCATTATGACTTTTGCAAAAGATTTCCTTTTGTTTCATAGCTTAAGCCTTTTTCAACTACACAGTTTTACACAAAAGTGTCAAGGGACTCAACAAGCCATGTGTCCTGTCAGTCATTAGGGCTCCCATGTTCTTTCTAATCGGAAACAGTGTAGAACTGAATTGGAAAGTTCAGAGTTAGTGACAAAATCTCTTGAGAAAAGGAGGATGGCACTTGTGAGCAAAAAACTCATGATCTTCAAATTATTCAACTGACGTGCCAAAAACCTTGACCATGTAGCGTGTTTTAGCTCTTGTAATGTTTATGTTTTGTATTCAAAGCAAAACACTCTTTTTTTTTTTTTTTTTTTTTTTTACACCTGTCTTGCTGTTTACTGTACTGCTTACACCATGTGGAGAAAGACTTAGTTAGTATTCCTGGTTGACTGGTTCAATTCCTGCTATGGGAGAGACTTTTTTTTGGGACTAGTGTCCACATTCCAAAGCCGACACGTGCCTTGCAGACAGAATCAGTTTAGGTTGGAACTGCTCTTTGCTGCCAAAAATGCAGACCACCAGATTTTTTGGATATTTATTTGCACAAAAGCTTATTTGATGTCATATCTCAAACCATTCATATCTCTCACTTTTAATTCCTGGGTGTTAAGGGACTCAACAAGCCTTTATCCCTGTCTGTCATTGGAGCTCCCCTTCCATCAATTGGTGATGTTTTGTTACTGAATGGAAAAGAGCTGTGACTCTCTAGCCAAGATAGTGGCAAAATCAGTTACGGAAACAAGGTACCAGTGCCCCATGTGAGAATCGAACTCACGACCTTCAGATTACGAGACTGACGCGCTACCTGCTGCGCTAACGAGGCAAGATGCATGTAATAATCTGCGGAAGTTGCTTGTGCAAAGCAGTACACCTCTTTTTTTTCATATTGTAAGTGAGCTGGCAGTAAATCTTCTCCCGTATGGTCTAGCGCTTAGGATTCCTGGTTTTCACCCAGGTGGCCTGGGTTCGACTCCCGGTATGGAAACACATCCTTTTCTACACCGTTGCCAACATTCAAAGACTGACGTGTGTTTTTAAAACAAACGTATTTCAGGTAGGATTTGTTTTTTTCAGGCAAAAATGCTGAACGCCCGCGTTTTGGCACTTCATTCTGACCCTTCACGCAAGATTCAATTTGGATTCGTAGCTCAACTCATTCTCAACCACCCCTTTTTACACCAAAGTGTCAAGAGACTCAACAACTCATGGGTCCTGTAAGTTATTTGGATTCCCATTTCCTTTCTAATGGAAAACGTAGAATTGAATGGAAAAGTTCTAAGTTGGTGACAAAATCTCTCGAGAAAAGGAGGGAACAGTGCCCCGTGTGAGGCTCAAACTCACAACCTTCAGATTACGAGACTGACGCACTACCTACTGCGCTAACGAAGCAAGTTGCACCTGCAGATCTGCAGAAGTTTATTGTGCATAGCAGAAAACTTATTTTTTTCATAATGTCACTGAGACGTTAGCGCATCTTTTCCCATATGGTCTAGCGGTTAGGATTCCTGGTTCTCACCCGGGTGGCCCGGGTTCGACTCCCGGTATGGGAATGCACCTTTATCTTAGCTACTGCCACCATTCAAAGACTGACGCGTGTTTTTCAATCAAAAATGTTTCTGGTAGATTTTCACTTTGCAACAAAAATACTTAACATTGGCGATGCATTATGACTTTTGCAAAAGATTTCCTTTTGTTTCATAGCTTAAGCCTTTTTCAACTACACAGTTTTACACAAAAGTGTCAAGGGACTCAACAAGCCATGTGTCCTGTCAGTCATTAGGGCTCCCATGTTCTTTCTAATCGGAAACAGTGTAGAACTGAATTGGAAAGTTCAGAGTTAGTGACAAAATCTCTTGAGAAAAGGAGGATGGCACTTGTGAGCAAAAAACTCATGATCTTCAAATTATTCAACTGACGTGCCAAAAACCTTGACCATGTAGCGTGTTTTAGCTCTTGTAATGTTTATGTTTTGTATTCAAAGCAAAACACTCTTTTTTTTTTTTTTTTTTTTTTTTACACCTGTCTTGCTGTTTACTGTACTGCTTACACCATGTGGAGAAAGACTTAGTTAGTATTCCTGGTTGACTGGTTCAATTCCTGCTATGGGAGAGACTTTTTTTTGGGACTAGTGTCCACATTCCAAAGCCGACACGTGCCTTGCAGACAGAATCAGTTTAGGTTGGAACTGCTCTTTGCTGCCAAAAATGCAGACCACCAGATTTTTTGGATATTTATTTGCACAAAAGCTTATTTGATGTCATATCTCAAACCATTCATATCTCTCACTTTTAATTCCTGGGTGTTAAGGGACTCAACAAGCCTTTATCCCTGTCTGTCATTGGAGCTCCCCTTCCATCAATTGGTGATGTTTTGTTACTGAATGGAAAAGAGCTGTGACTCTCTAGCCAAGATAGTGGCAAAATCAGTTACGGAAACAAGGTACCAGTGCCCCATGTGAGAATCGAACTCACGACCTTCAGATTACGAGACTGACGCGCTACCTGCTGCGCTAACGAGGCAAGATGCATGTAATAATCTGCGGAAGTTGCTTGTGCAAAGCAGTACACCTCTTTTTTTTCATATTGTAAGTGAGCTGGCAGTAAATCTTCTCCCGTATGGTCTAGCGCTTAGGATTCCTGGTTTTCACCCAGGTGGCCTGGGTTCGACTCCCGGTATGGAAACACATCCTTTTCTACACCGTTGCCAACATTCAAAGACTGACGTGTGTTTTTAAAACAAACGTATTTCAGGTAGGATTTGTTTTTTTCAGGCAAAAATGCTGAACGCCCGCGTTTTGGCACTTCATTCTGACCCTTCACGCAAGATTCAATTTGGATTCGTAGCTCAACTCATTCTCAACCACCCCTTTTTACACCAAAGTGTCAAGAGACTCAACAACTCATGGGTCCTGTAAGTTATTTGGATTCCCATTTCCTTTCTAATGGAAAACGTAGAATTGAATGGAAAAGTTCTAAGTTGGTGACAAAATCTCTCGAGAAAAGGAGGGAACAGTGCCCCGTGTGAGGCTCAAACTCACAACCTTCAGATTACGAGACTGACGCACTACCTACTGCGCTAACGAAGCAAGTTGCACCTGCAGATCTGCAGAAGTTTATTGTGCATAGCAGAAAACTTATTTTTTTCATAATGTCACTGAGACGTTAGCGCATCTTTTCCCATATGGTCTAGCGGTTAGGATTCCTGGTTCTCACCCGGGTGGCCCGGGTTCGACTCCCGGTATGGGAATGCACCTTTATCTTAGCTACTGCCACCATTCAAAGACTGACGCGTGTTTTTCAATCAAAAATGTTTCTGGTAGATTTTCACTTTGCAACAAAAATACTTAACATTGGCGATGCATTATGACTTTTGCAAAAGATTTCCTTTTGTTTCATAGCTTAAGCCTTTTTCAACTACACAGTTTTACACAAAAGTGTCAAGGGACTCAACAAGCCATGTGTCCTGTCAGTCATTAGGGCTCCCATGTTCTTTCTAATCGGAAACAGTGTAGAACTGAATTGGAAAGTTCAGAGTTAGTGACAAAATCTCTTGAGAAAAGGAGGATGGCACTTGTGAGCAAAAAACTCATGATCTTCAAATTATTCAACTGACGTGCCAAAAACCTTGACCATGTAGCGTGTTTTAGCTCTTGTAATGTTTATGTTTTGTATTCAAAGCAAAACACTCTTTTTTTTTTTTTTTTTTTTTTTTACACCTGTCTTGCTGTTTACTGTACTGCTTACACCATGTGGAGAAAGACTTAGTTAGTATTCCTGGTTGACTGGTTCAATTCCTGCTATGGGAGAGACTTTTTTTTGGGACTAGTGTCCACATTCCAAAGCCGACACGTGCCTTGCAGACAGAATCAGTTTAGGTTGGAACTGCTCTTTGCTGCCAAAAATGCAGACCACCAGATTTTTTGGATATTTATTTGCACAAAAGCTTATTTGATGTCATATCTCAAACCATTCATATCTCTCACTTTTAATTCCTGGGTGTTAAGGGACTCAACAAGCCTTTATCCCTGTCTGTCATTGGAGCTCCCCTTCCATCAATTGGTGATGTTTTGTTACTGAATGGAAAAGAGCTGTGACTCTCTAGCCAAGATAGTGGCAAAATCAGTTACGGAAACAAGGTACCAGTGCCCCATGTGAGAATCGAACTCACGACCTTCAGATTACGAGACTGACGCGCTACCTGCTGCGCTAACGAGGCAAGATGCATGTAATAATCTGCGGAAGTTGCTTGTGCAAAGCAGTACACCTCTTTTTTTTCATATTGTAAGTGAGCTGGCAGTAAATCTTCTCCCGTATGGTCTAGCGCTTAGGATTCCTGGTTTTCACCCAGGTGGCCTGGGTTCGACTCCCGGTATGGAAACACATCCTTTTCTACACCGTTGCCAACATTCAAAGACTGACGTGTGTTTTTAAAACAAACGTATTTCAGGTAGGATTTGTTTTTTTCAGGCAAAAATGCTGAACGCCCGCGTTTTGGCACTTCATTCTGACCCTTCACGCAAGATTCAATTTGGATTCGTAGCTCAACTCATTCTCAACCACCCCTTTTTACACCAAAGTGTCAAGAGACTCAACAACTCATGGGTCCTGTAAGTTATTTGGATTCCCATTTCCTTTCTAATGGAAAACGTAGAATTGAATGGAAAAGTTCTAAGTTGGTGACAAAATCTCTCGAGAAAAGGAGGGAACAGTGCCCCGTGTGAGGCTCAAACTCACAACCTTCAGATTACGAGACTGACGCACTACCTACTGCGCTAACGAAGCAAGTTGCACCTGCAGATCTGCAGAAGTTTATTGTGCATAGCAGAAAACTTATTTTTTTCATAATGTCACTGAGACGTTAGCGCATCTTTTCCCATATGGTCTAGCGGTTAGGATTCCTGGTTCTCACCCGGGTGGCCCGGGTTCGACTCCCGGTATGGGAATGCACCTTTATCTTAGCTACTGCCACCATTCAAAGACTGACGCGTGTTTTTCAATCAAAAATGTTTCTGGTAGATTTTCACTTTGCAACAAAAATACTTAACATTGGCGATGCATTATGACTTTTGCAAAAGATTTCCTTTTGTTTCATAGCTTAAGCCTTTTTCAACTACACAGTTTTACACAAAAGTGTCAAGGGACTCAACAAGCCATGTGTCCTGTCAGTCATTAGGGCTCCCATGTTCTTTCTAATCGGAAACAGTGTAGAACTGAATTGGAAAGTTCAGAGTTAGTGACAAAATCTCTTGAGAAAAGGAGGATGGCACTTGTGAGCAAAAAACTCATGATCTTCAAATTATTCAACTGACGTGCCAAAAACCTTGACCATGTAGCGTGTTTTAGCTCTTGTAATGTTTATGTTTTGTATTCAAAGCAAAACACTCTTTTTTTTTTTTTTTTTTTTTTTTACACCTGTCTTGCTGTTTACTGTACTGCTTACACCATGTGGAGAAAGACTTAGTTAGTATTCCTGGTTGACTGGTTCAATTCCTGCTATGGGAGAGACTTTTTTTTGGGACTAGTGTCCACATTCCAAAGCCGACACGTGCCTTGCAGACAGAATCAGTTTAGGTTGGAACTGCTCTTTGCTGCCAAAAATGCAGACCACCAGATTTTTTGGATATTTATTTGCACAAAAGCTTATTTGATGTCATATCTCAAACCATTCATATCTCTCACTTTTAATTCCTGGGTGTTAAGGGACTCAACAAGCCTTTATCCCTGTCTGTCATTGGAGCTCCCCTTCCATCAATTGGTGATGTTTTGTTACTGAATGGAAAAGAGCTGTGACTCTCTAGCCAAGATAGTGGCAAAATCAGTTACGGAAACAAGGTACCAGTGCCCCATGTGAGAATCGAACTCACGACCTTCAGATTACGAGACTGACGCGCTACCTGCTGCGCTAACGAGGCAAGATGCATGTAATAATCTGCGGAAGTTGCTTGTGCAAAGCAGTACACCTCTTTTTTTTCATATTGTAAGTGAGCTGGCAGTAAATCTTCTCCCGTATGGTCTAGCGCTTAGGATTCCTGGTTTTCACCCAGGTGGCCTGGGTTCGACTCCCGGTATGGAAACACATCCTTTTCTACACCGTTGCCAACATTCAAAGACTGACGTGTGTTTTTAAAACAAACGTATTTCAGGTAGGATTTGTTTTTTTCAGGCAAAAATGCTGAACGCCCGCGTTTTGGCACTTCATTCTGACCCTTCACGCAAGATTCAATTTGGATTCGTAGCTCAACTCATTCTCAACCACCCCTTTTTACACCAAAGTGTCAAGAGACTCAACAACTCATGGGTCCTGTAAGTTATTTGGATTCCCATTTCCTTTCTAATGGAAAACGTAGAATTGAATGGAAAAGTTCTAAGTTGGTGACAAAATCTCTCGAGAAAAGGAGGGAACAGTGCCCCGTGTGAGGCTCAAACTCACAACCTTCAGATTACGAGACTGACGCACTACCTACTGCGCTAACGAAGCAAGTTGCACCTGCAGATCTGCAGAAGTTTATTGTGCATAGCAGAAAACTTATTTTTTTCATAATGTCACTGAGACGTTAGCGCATCTTTTCCCATATGGTCTAGCGGTTAGGATTCCTGGTTCTCACCCGGGTGGCCCGGGTTCGACTCCCGGTATGGGAATGCACCTTTATCTTAGCTACTGCCACCATTCAAAGACTGACGCGTGTTTTTCAATCAAAAATGTTTCTGGTAGATTTTCACTTTGCAACAAAAATACTTAACATTGGCGATGCATTATGACTTTTGCAAAAGATTTCCTTTTGTTTCATAGCTTAAGCCTTTTTCAACTACACAGTTTTACACAAAAGTGTCAAGGGACTCAACAAGCCATGTGTCCTGTCAGTCATTAGGGCTCCCATGTTCTTTCTAATCGGAAACAGTGTAGAACTGAATTGGAAAGTTCAGAGTTAGTGACAAAATCTCTTGAGAAAAGGAGGATGGCACTTGTGAGCAAAAAACTCATGATCTTCAAATTATTCAACTGACGTGCCAAAAACCTTGACCATGTAGCGTGTTTTAGCTCTTGTAATGTTTATGTTTTGTATTCAAAGCAAAACACTCTTTTTTTTTTTTTTTTTTTTTACACCTGTCTTGCTGTTTACTGTACTGCTTACACCATGTGGAGAAAGACTTAGTTAGTATTCCTGGTTGACTGGTTCAATTCCTGCTATGGGAGAGACTTTTTTTTGGGACTAGTGTCCACATTCCAAAGCCGACACGTGCCTTGCAGACAGAATCAGTTTAGGTTGGAACTGCTCTTTGCTGCCAAAAATGCAGACCACCAGATTTTTTGGATATTTATTTGCACAAAAGCTTATTTGATGTCATATCTCAAACCATTCATATCTCTCACTTTTAATTCCTGGGTGTTAAGGGACTCAACAAGCCTTTATCCCTGTCTGTCATTGGAGCTCCCCTTCCATCAATTGGTGATGTTTTGTTACTGAATGGAAAAGAGCTGTGACTCTCTAGCCAAGATAGTGGCAAAATCAGTTACGGAAACAAGGTACCAGTGCCCCATGTGAGAATCGAACTCACGACCTTCAGATTACGAGACTGACGCGCT
The DNA here is from genome assembly GCF_046119375.1 of Phyllobates terribilis. Lineage (NCBI taxonomy): Eukaryota > Metazoa > Chordata > Amphibia > Anura > Dendrobatidae > Phyllobates > Phyllobates terribilis. The sequence goes on along the minus strand of NW_027363802.1, from coordinate 369,958 downwards.
ACCTGCTGCGCTAACGAGGCAAGATGCATGTAATAATCTGCGGAAGTTGCTTGTGCAAAGCAGTACACCTCTTTTTTTTCATATTGTAAGTGAGCTGGCAGTAAATCTTCTCCCGTATGGTCTAGCGCTTAGGATTCCTGGTTTTCACCCAGGTGGCCTGGGTTCGACTCCCGGTATGGAAACACATCCTTTTCTACACCGTTGCCAACATTCAAAGACTGACGTGTGTTTTTAAAACAAACGTATTTCAGGTAGGATTTGTTTTTTTCAGGCAAAAATGCTGAACGCCCGCGTTTTGGCACTTCATTCTGACCCTTCACGCAAGATTCAATTTGGATTCGTAGCTCAACTCATTCTCAACCACCCCTTTTTACACCAAAGTGTCAAGAGACTCAACAACTCATGGGTCCTGTAAGTTATTTGGATTCCCATTTCCTTTCTAATGGAAAACGTAGAATTGAATGGAAAAGTTCTAAGTTGGTGACAAAATCTCTCGAGAAAAGGAGGGAACAGTGCCCCGTGTGAGGCTCAAACTCACAACCTTCAGATTACGAGACTGACGCACTACCTACTGCGCTAACGAAGCAAGTTGCACCTGCAGATCTGCAGAAGTTTATTGTGCATAGCAGAAAACTTATTTTTTTCATAATGTCACTGAGACGTTAGCGCATCTTTTCCCATATGGTCTAGCGGTTAGGATTCCTGGTTCTCACCCGGGTGGCCCGGGTTCGACTCCCGGTATGGGAATGCACCTTTATCTTAGCTACTGCCACCATTCAAAGACTGACGCGTGTTTTTCAATCAAAAATGTTTCTGGTAGATTTTCACTTTGCAACAAAAATACTTAACATTGGCGATGCATTATGACTTTTGCAAAAGATTTCCTTTTGTTTCATAGCTTAAGCCTTTTTCAACTACACAGTTTTACACAAAAGTGTCAAGGGACTCAACAAGCCATGTGTCCTGTCAGTCATTAGGGCTCCCATGTTCTTTCTAATCGGAAACAGTGTAGAACTGAATTGGAAAGTTCAGAGTTAGTGACAAAATCTCTTGAGAAAAGGAGGATGGCACTTGTGAGCAAAAAACTCATGATCTTCAAATTATTCAACTGACGTGCCAAAAACCTTGACCATGTAGCGTGTTTTAGCTCTTGTAATGTTTATGTTTTGTATTCAAAGCAAAACACTCTTTTTTTTTTTTTTTTTTTTTTTTTTACACCTGTCTTGCTGTTTACTGTACTGCTTACACCATGTGGAGAAAGACTTAGTTAGTATTCCTGGTTGACTGGTTCAATTCCTGCTATGGGAGAGACTTTTTTTTGGGACTAGTGTCCACATTCCAAAGCCGACACGTGCCTTGCAGACAGAATCAGTTTAGGTTGGAACTGCTCTTTGCTGCCAAAAATGCAGACCACCAGATTTTTTGGATATTTATTTGCACAAAAGCTTATTTGATGTCATATCTCAAACCATTCATATCTCTCACTTTTAATTCCTGGGTGTTAAGGGACTCAACAAGCCTTTATCCCTGTCTGTCATTGGAGCTCCCCTTCCATCAATTGGTGATGTTTTGTTACTGAATGGAAAAGAGCTGTGACTCTCTAGCCAAGATAGTGGCAAAATCAGTTACGGAAACAAGGTACCAGTGCCCCATGTGAGAATCGAACTCACGACCTTCAGATTACGAGACTGACGCGCTACCTGCTGCGCTAACGAGGCAAGATGCATGTAATAATCTGCGGAAGTTGCTTGTGCAAAGCAGTACACCTCTTTTTTTTCATATTGTAAGTGAGCTGGCAGTAAATCTTCTCCCGTATGGTCTAGCGCTTAGGATTCCTGGTTTTCACCCAGGTGGCCTGGGTTCGACTCCCGGTATGGAAACACATCCTTTTCTACACCGTTGCCAACATTCAAAGACTGACGTGTGTTTTTAAAACAAACGTATTTCAGGTAGGATTTGTTTTTTTCAGGCAAAAATGCTGAACGCCCGCGTTTTGGCACTTCATTCTGACCCTTCACGCAAGATTCAATTTGGATTCGTAGCTCAACTCATTCTCAACCACCCCTTTTTACACCAAAGTGTCAAGAGACTCAACAACTCATGGGTCCTGTAAGTTATTTGGATTCCCATTTCCTTTCTAATGGAAAACGTAGAATTGAATGGAAAAGTTCTAAGTTGGTGACAAAATCTCTCGAGAAAAGGAGGGAACAGTGCCCCGTGTGAGGCTCAAACTCACAACCTTCAGATTACGAGACTGACGCACTACCTACTGCGCTAACGAAGCAAGTTGCACCTGCAGATCTGCAGAAGTTTATTGTGCATAGCAGAAAACTTATTTTTTTCATAATGTCACTGAGACGTTAGCGCATCTTTTCCCATATGGTCTAGCGGTTAGGATTCCTGGTTCTCACCCGGGTGGCCCGGGTTCGACTCCCGGTATGGGAATGCACCTTTATCTTAGCTACTGCCACCATTCAAAGACTGACGCGTGTTTTTCAATCAAAAATGTTTCTGGTAGATTTTCACTTTGCAACAAAAATACTTAACATTGGCGATGCATTATGACTTTTGCAAAAGATTTCCTTTTGTTTCATAGCTTAAGCCTTTTTCAACTACACAGTTTTACACAAAAGTGTCAAGGGACTCAACAAGCCATGTGTCCTGTCAGTCATTAGGGCTCCCATGTTCTTTCTAATCGGAAACAGTGTAGAACTGAATTGGAAAGTTCAGAGTTAGTGACAAAATCTCTTGAGAAAAGGAGGATGGCACTTGTGAGCAAAAAACTCATGATCTTCAAATTATTCAACTGACGTGCCAAAAACCTTGACCATGTAGCGTGTTTTAGCTCTTGTAATGTTTATGTTTTGTATTCAAAGCAAAACACTCTTTTTTTTTTTTTTTTTTTTTTTACACCTGTCTTGCTGTTTACTGTACTGCTTACACCATGTGGAGAAAGACTTAGTTAGTATTCCTGGTTGACTGGTTCAATTCCTGCTATGGGAGAGACTTTTTTTTGGGACTAGTGTCCACATTCCAAAGCCGACACGTGCCTTGCAGACAGAATCAGTTTAGGTTGGAACTGCTCTTTGCTGCCAAAAATGCAGACCACCAGATTTTTTGGATATTTATTTGCACAAAAGCTTATTTGATGTCATATCTCAAACCATTCATATCTCTCACTTTTAATTCCTGGGTGTTAAGGGACTCAACAAGCCTTTATCCCTGTCTGTCATTGGAGCTCCCCTTCCATCAATTGGTGATGTTTTGTTACTGAATGGAAAAGAGCTGTGACTCTCTAGCCAAGATAGTGGCAAAATCAGTTACGGAAACAAGGTACCAGTGCCCCATGTGAGAATCGAACTCACGACCTTCAGATTACGAGACTGACGCGCTACCTGCTGCGCTAACGAGGCAAGATGCATGTAATAATCTGCGGAAGTTGCTTGTGCAAAGCAGTACACCTCTTTTTTTTCATATTGTAAGTGAGCTGGCAGTAAATCTTCTCCCGTATGGTCTAGCGCTTAGGATTCCTGGTTTTCACCCAGGTGGCCTGGGTTCGACTCCCGGTATGGAAACACATCCTTTTCTACACCGTTGCCAACATTCAAAGACTGACGTGTGTTTTTAAAACAAACGTATTTCAGGTAGGATTTGTTTTTTTCAGGCAAAAATGCTGAACGCCCGCGTTTTGGCACTTCATTCTGACCCTTCACGCAAGATTCAATTTGGATTCGTAGCTCAACTCATTCTCAACCACCCCTTTTTACACCAAAGTGTCAAGAGACTCAACAACTCATGGGTCCTGTAAGTTATTTGGATTCCCATTTCCTTTCTAATGGAAAACGTAGAATTGAATGGAAAAGTTCTAAGTTGGTGACAAAATCTCTCGAGAAAAGGAGGGAACAGTGCCCCGTGTGAGGCTCAAACTCACAACCTTCAGATTACGAGACTGACGCACTACCTACTGCGCTAACGAAGCAAGTTGCACCTGCAGATCTGCAGAAGTTTATTGTGCATAGCAGAAAACTTATTTTTTTCATAATGTCACTGAGACGTTAGCGCATCTTTTCCCATATGGTCTAGCGGTTAGGATTCCTGGTTCTCACCCGGGTGGCCCGGGTTCGACTCCCGGTATGGGAATGCACCTTTATCTTAGCTACTGCCACCATTCAAAGACTGACGCGTGTTTTTCAATCAAAAATGTTTCTGGTAGATTTTCACTTTGCAACAAAAATACTTAACATTGGCGATGCATTATGACTTTTGCAAAAGATTTCCTTTTGTTTCATAGCTTAAGCCTTTTTCAACTACACAGTTTTACACAAAAGTGTCAAGGGACTCAACAAGCCATGTGTCCTGTCAGTCATTAGGGCTCCCATGTTCTTTCTAATCGGAAACAGTGTAGAACTGAATTGGAAAGTTCAGAGTTAGTGACAAAATCTCTTGAGAAAAGGAGGATGGCACTTGTGAGCAAAAAACTCATGATCTTCAAATTATTCAACTGACGTGCCAAAAACCTTGACCATGTAGCGTGTTTTAGCTCTTGTAATGTTTATGCTTTGTATTCAAAGCAAAACACTCTTTTTTTTTTTTTTTTTTTTTTTTACACCTGTCTTGCTGTTTACTGTACTGCTTACACCATGTGGAGAAAGACTTAGTTAGTATTCCTGGTTGACTGGTTCAATTCCTGCTATGGGAGAGACTTTTTTTTGGGACTAGTGTCCACATTCCAAAGCCGACACGTGCCTTGCAGACAGAATCAGTTTAGGTTGGAACTGCTCTTTGCTGCCAAAAATGCAGACCACCAGATTTTTTGGATATTTATTTGCACAAAAGCTTATTTGATGTCATATCTCAAACCATTCATATCTCTCACTTTTAATTCCTGGGTGTTAAGGGACTCAACAAGCCTTTATCCCTGTCTGTCATTGGAGCTCCCCTTCCATCAATTGGTGATGTTTTGTTACTGAATGGAAAAGAGCTGTGACTCTCTAGCCAAGATAGTGGCAAAATCAGTTACGGAAACAAGGTACCAGTGCCCCATGTGAGAATCGAACTCACGACCTTCAGATTACGAGACTGACGCGCTACCTGCTGCGCTAACGAGGCAAGATGCATGTAATAATCTGCGGAAGTTGCTTGTGCAAAGCAGTACACCTCTTTTTTTTCATATTGTAAGTGAGCTGGCAGTAAATCTTCTCCCGTATGGTCTAGCGCTTAGGATTCCTGGTTTTCACCCAGGTGGCCTGGGTTCGACTCCCGGTATGGAAACACATCCTTTTCTACACCGTTGCCAACATTCAAAGACTGACGTGTGTTTTTAAAACAAACGTATTTCAGGTAGGATTTGTTTTTTTCAGGCAAAAATGCTGAACGCCCGCGTTTTGGCACTTCATTCTGACCCTTCACGCAAGATTCAATTTGGATTCGTAGCTCAACTCATTCTCAACCACCCCTTTTTACACCAAAGTGTCAAGAGACTCAACAACTCATGGGTCCTGTAAGTTATTTGGATTCCCATTTCCTTTCTAATGGAAAACGTAGAATTGAATGGAAAAGTTCTAAGTTGGTGACAAAATCTCTCGAGAAAAGGAGGGAACAGTGCCCCGTGTGAGGCTCAAACTCACAACCTTCAGATTACGAGACTGACGCACTACCTACTGCGCTAACGAAGCAAGTTGCACCTGCAGATCTGCAGAAGTTTATTGTGCATAGCAGAAAACTTTTTTTTTTCATAATGTCACTGAGACGTTAGCGCATCTTTTCCCATATGGTCTAGCGGTTAGGATTCCTGGTTCTCACCCGGGTGGCCCGGGTTCGACTCCCGGTATGGGAATGCACCTTTATCTTAGCTACTGCCACCATTCAAAGACTGACGCGTGTTTTTCAATCAAAAATGTTTCTGGTAGATTTTCACTTTGCAACAAAAATACTTAACATTGGCGATGCATTATGACTTTTGCAAAAGATTTCCTTTTGTTTCATAGCTTAAGCCTTTTTCAACTACACAGTTTTACACAAAAGTGTCAAGGGACTCAACAAGCCATGTGTCCTGTCAGTCATTAGGGCTCCCATGTTCTTTCTAATCGGAAACAGTGTAGAACTGAATTGGAAAGTTCAGAGTTAGTGACAAAATCTCTTGAGAAAAGGAGGATGGCACTTGTGAGCAAAAAACTCATGATCTTCAAATTATTCAACTGACGTGCCAAAAACCTTGACCATGTAGCGTGTTTTAGCTCTTGTAATGTTTATGCTTTGTATTCAAAGCAAAACACTCTTTTTTTTTTTTTTTTTTTTTTTTACACCTGTCTTGCTGTTTACTGTACTGCTTACACCATGTGGAGAAAGACTTAGTTAGTATTCCTGGTTGACTGGTTCAATTCCTGCTATGGGAGAGACTTTTTTTTGGGACTAGTGTCCACATTCCAAAGCCGACACGTGCCTTGCAGACAGAATCAGTTTAGGTTGGAACTGCTCTTTGCTGCCAAAAATGCAGACCACCAGATTTTTTGGATATTTATTTGCACAAAAGCTTATTTGATGTCATATCTCAAACCATTCATATCTCTCACTTTTAATTCCTGGGTGTTAAGGGACTCAACAAGCCTTTATCCCTGTCTGTCATTGGAGCTCCCCTTCCATCAATTGGTGATGTTTTGTTACTGAATGGAAAAGAGCTGTGACTCTCTAGCCAAGATAGTGGCAAAATCAGTTACGGAAACAAGGTACCAGTGCCCCATGTGAGAATCGAACTCACGACCTTCAGATTACGAGACTGACGCGCTACCTGCTGCGCTAACGAGGCAAGATGCATGTAATAATCTGCGGAAGTTGCTTGTGCAAAGCAGTACACCTCTTTTTTTTCATATTGTAAGTGAGCTGGCAGTAAATCTTCTCCCGTATGGTCTAGCGCTTAGGATTCCTGGTTTTCACCCAGGTGGCCTGGGTTCGACTCCCGGTATGGAAACACATCCTTTTCTACACCGTTGCCAACATTCAAAGACTGACGTGTGTTTTTAAAACAAACGTATTTCAGGTAGGATTTGTTTTTTTCAGGCAAAAATGCTGAACGCCCGCGTTTTGGCACTTCATTCTGACCCTTCACGCAAGATTCAATTTGGATTCGTAGCTCAACTCATTCTCAACCACCCCTTTTTACACCAAAGTGTCAAGAGACTCAACAACTCATGGGTCCTGTAAGTTATTTGGATTCCCATTTCCTTTCTAATGGAAAACGTAGAATTGAATGGAAAAGTTCTAAGTTGGTGACAAAATCTCTCGAGAAAAGGAGGGAACAGTGCCCCGTGTGAGGCTCAAACTCACAACCTTCAGATTACGAGACTGACGCACTACCTACTGCGCTAACGAAGCAAGTTGCACCTGCAGATCTGCAGAAGTTTATTGTGCATAGCAGAAAACTTATTTTTTTCATAATGTCACTGAGACGTTAGCGCATCTTTTCCCATATGGTCTAGCGGTTAGGATTCCTGGTTCTCACCCGGGTGGCCCGGGTTCGACTCCCGGTATGGGAATGCACCTTTATCTTAGCTACTGCCACCATTCAAAGACTGACGCGTGTTTTTCAATCAAAAATGTTTCTGGTAGATTTTCACTTTGCAACAAAAATACTTAACATTGGCGATGCATTATGACTTTTGCAAAAGATTTCCTTTTGTTTCATAGCTTAAGCCTTTTTCAACTACACAGTTTTACACAAAAGTGTCAAGGGACTCAACAAGCCATGTGTCCTGTCAGTCATTAGGGCTCCCATGTTCTTTCTAATCGGAAACAGTGTAGAACTGAATTGGAAAGTTCAGAGTTAGTGACAAAATCTCTTGAGAAAAGGAGGATGGCACTTGTGAGCAAAAAACTCATGATCTTCAAATTATTCAACTGACGTGCCAAAAACCTTGACCATGTAGCGTGTTTTAGCTCTTGTAATGTTTATGCTTTGTATTCAAAGCAAAACACTCTTTTTTTTTTTTTTTTTTTTTTTTACACCTGTCTTGCTGTTTACTGTACTGCTTACACCATGTGGAGAAAGACTTAGTTAGTATTCCTGGTTGACTGGTTCAATTCCTGCTATGGGAGAGACTTTTTTTTGGGACTAGTGTCCACATTCCAAAGCCGACACGTGCCTTGCAGACAGAATCAGTTTAGGTTGGAACTGCTCTTTGCTGCCAAAAATGCAGACCACCAGATTTTTTGGATATTTATTTGCACAAAAGCTTATTTGATGTCATATCTCAAACCATTCATATCTCTCACTTTTAATTCCTGGGTGTTAAGGGACTCAACAAGCCTTTATCCCTGTCTGTCATTGGAGCTCCCCTTCCATCAATTGGTGATGTTTTGTTACTGAATGGAAAAGAGCTGTGACTCTCTAGCCAAGATAGTGGCAAAATCAGTTACGGAAACAAGGTACCAGTGCCCCATGTGAGAATCGAACTCACGACCTTCAGATTACGAGACTGACGCGCTACCTGCTGCGCTAACGAGGCAAGATGCATGTAATAATCTGCGGAAGTTGCTTGTGCAAAGCAGTACACCTCTTTTTTTTCATATTGTAAGTGAGCTGGCAGTAAATCTTCTCCCGTATGGTCTAGCGCTTAGGATTCCTGGTTTTCACCCAGGTGGCCTGGGTTCGACTCCCGGTATGGAAACACATCCTTTTCTACACCGTTGCCAACATTCAAAGACTGACGTGTGTTTTTAAAACAAACGTATTTCAGGTAGGATTTGTTTTTTTCAGGCAAAAATGCTGAACGCCCGCGTTTTGGCACTTCATTCTGACCCTTCACGCAAGATTCAATTTGGATTCGTAGCTCAACTCATTCTCAACCACCCCTTTTTACACCAAAGTGTCAAGAGACTCAACAACTCATGGGTCCTGTAAGTTATTTGGATTCCCATTTCCTTTCTAATGGAAAACGTAGAATTGAATGGAAAAGTTCTAAGTTGGTGACAAAATCTCTCGAGAAAAGGAGGGAACAGTGCCCCGTGTGAGGCTCAAACTCACAACCTTCAGATTACGAGACTGACGCACTACCTACTGCGCTAACGAAGCAAGTTGCACCTGCAGATCTGCAGAAGTTTATTGTGCATAGCAGAAAACTTTTTTTTTTCATAATGTCACTGAGACGTTAGCGCATCTTTTCCCATATGGTCTAGCGGTTAGGATTCCTGGTTCTCACCCGGGTGGCCCGGGTTCGACTCCCGGTATGGGAATGCACCTTTATCTTAGCTACTGCCACCATTCAAAGACTGACGCGTGTTTTTCAATCAAAAATGTTTCTGGTAGATTTTCACTTTGCAACAAAAATACTTAACATTGGCGATGCATTATGACTTTTGCAAAAGATTTCCTTTTGTTTCATAGCTTAAGCCTTTTTCAACTACACAGTTTTACACAAAAGTGTCAAGGGACTCAACAAGCCATGTGTCCTGTCAGTCATTAGGGCTCCCATGTTCTTTCTAATCGGAAACAGTGTAGAACTGAATTGGAAAGTTCAGAGTTAGTGACAAAATCTCTTGAGAAAAGGAGGATGGCACTTGTGAGCAAAAAACTCATGATCTTCAAATTATTCAACTGACGTGCCAAAAACCTTGACCATGTAGCGTGTTTTAGCTCTTGTAATGTTTATGCTTTGTATTCAAAGCAAAACACTCTTTTTTTTTTTTTTTTTTTTTTTTACACCTGTCTTGCTGTTTACTGTACTGCTTACACCATGTGGAGAAAGACTTAGTTAGTATTCCTGGTTGACTGGTTCAATTCCTGCTATGGGAGAGACTTTTTTTTGGGACTAGTGTCCACATTCCAAAGCCGACACGTGCCTTGCAGACAGAATCAGTTTAGGTTGGAACTGCTCTTTGCTGCCAAAAATGCAGACCACCAGATTTTTTGGATATTTATTTGCACAAAAGCTTATTTGATGTCATATCTCAAACCATTCATATCTCTCACTTTTAATTCCTGGGTGTTAAGGGACTCAACAAGCCTTTATCCCTGTCTGTCATTGGAGCTCCCCTTCCATCAATTGGTGATGTTTTGTTACTGAATGGAAAAGAGCTGTGACTCTCTAGCCAAGATAGTGGCAAAATCAGTTACGGAAACAAGGTACCAGTGCCCCATGTGAGAATCGAACTCACGACCTTCAGATTACGAGACTGACGCGCTACCTGCTGCGCTAACGAGGCAAGATGCATGTAATAATCTGCGGAAGTTGCTTGTGCAAAGCAGTACACCTCTTTTTTTTCATATTGTAAGTGAGCTGGCAGTAAATCTTCTCCCGTATGGTCTAGCGCTTAGGATTCCTGGTTTTCACCCAGGTGGCCTGGGTTCGACTCCCGGTATGGAAACACATCCTTTTCTACACCGTTGCCAACATTCAAAGACTGACGTGTGTTTTTAAAACAAACGTATTTCAGGTAGGATTTGTTTTTTTCAGGCAAAAATGCTGAACGCCCGCGTTTTGGCACTTCATTCTGACCCTTCACGCAAGATTCAATTTGGATTCGTAGCTCAACTCATTCTCAACCACCCCTTTTTACACCAAAGTGTCAAGAGACTCAACAACTCATGGGTCCTGTAAGTTATTTGGATTCCCATTTCCTTTCTAATGGAAAACGTAGAATTGAATGGAAAAGTTCTAAGTTGGTGACAAAATCTCTCGAGAAAAGGAGGGAACAGTGCCCCGTGTGAGGCTCAAACTCACAACCTTCAGATTACGAGACTGACGCACTACCTACTGCGCTAACGAAGCAAGTTGCACCTGCAGATCTGCAGAAGTTTATTGTGCATAGCAGAAAACTTATTTTTTTCATAATGTCACTGAGACGTTAGCGCATCTTTTCCCATATGGTCTAGCGGTTAGGATTCCTGGTTCTCACCCGGGTGGCCCGGGTTCGACTCCCGGTATGGGAATGCACCTTTATCTTAGCTACTGCCACCATTCAAAGACTGACGCGTGTTTTTCAATCAAAAATGTTTCTGGTAGATTTTCACTTTGCAACAAAAATACTTAACATTGGCGATGCATTATGACTTTTGCAAAAGATTTCCTTTTGTTTCATAGCTTAAGCCTTTTTCAACTACACAGTTTTACACAAAAGTGTCAAGGGACTCAACAAGCCATGTGTCCTGTCAGTCATTAGGGCTCCCATGTTCTTTCTAATCGGAAACAGTGTAGAACTGAATTGGAAAGTTCAGAGTTAGTGACAAAATCTCTTGAGAAAAGGAGGATGGCACTTGTGAGCAAAAAACTCATGATCTTCAAATTATTCAACTGACGTGCCAAAAACCTTGACCATGTAGCGTGTTTTAGCTCTTGTAATGTTTATGTTTTGTATTCAAAGCAAAACACTCTTTTTTTTTTTTTTTTTTTTTTTACACCTGTCTTGCTGTTTACTGTACTGCTTACACCATGTGGAGAAAGACTTAGTTAGTATTCCTGGTTGACTGGTTCAATTCCTGCTATGGGAGAGACTTTTTTTTGGGACTAGTGTCCACATTCCAAAGCCGACACGTGCCTTGCAGACAGAATCAGTTTAGGTTGGAACTGCTCTTTGCTGCCAAAAATGCAGACCACCAGATTTTTTGGATATTTATTTGCACAAAAGCTTATTTGATGTCATATCTCAAACCATTCATATCTCTCACTTTTAATTCCTGGGTGTTAAGGGACTCAACAAGCCTTTATCCCTGTCTGTCATTGGAGCTCCCCTTCCATCAATTGGTGATGTTTTGTTACTGAATGGAAAAGAGCTGTGACTCTCTAGCCAAGATAGTGGCAAAATCAGTTACGGAAACAAGGTACCAGTGCCCCATGTGAGAATCGAACTCACGACCTTCAGATTACGAGACTGACGCGCTACCTGCTGCGCTAACGAGGCAAGATGCATGTAATAATCTGCGGAAGTTGCTTGTGCAAAGCAGTACACCTCTTTTTTTTCATATTGTAAGTGAGCTGGCAGTAAATCTTCTCCCGTATGGTCTAGCGCTTAGGATTCCTGGTTTTCACCCAGGTGGCCTGGGTTCGACTCCCGGTATGGAAACACATCCTTTTCTACACCGTTGCCAACATTCAAAGACTGACGTGTGTTTTTAAAACAAACGTATTTCAGGTAGGATTTGTTTTTTTCAGGCAAAAATGCTGAACGCCCGCGTTTTGGCACTTCATTCTGACCCTTCACGCAAGATTCAATTTGGATTCGTAGCTCAACTCATTCTCAACCACCCCTTTTTACACCAAAGTGTCAAGAGACTCAACAACTCATGGGTCCTGTAAGTTATTTGGATTCCCATTTCCTTTCTAATGGAAAACGTAGAATTGAATGGAAAAGTTCTAAGTTGGTGACAAAATCTCTCGAGAAAAGGAGGGAACAGTGCCCCGTGTGAGGCTCAAACTCACAACCTTCAGATTACGAGACTGACGCACTACCTACTGCGCTAACGAAGCAAGTTGCACCTGCAGATCTGCAGAAGTTTATTGTGCATAGCAGAAAACTTTTTTTTTTCATAATGTCACTGAGACGTTAGCGCATCTTTTCCCATATGGTCTAGCGGTTAGGATTCCTGGTTCTCACCCGGGTGGCCCGGGTTCGACTCCCGGTATGGGAATGCACCTTTATCTTAGCTACTGCCACCATTCAAAGACTGACGCGTGTTTTTCAATCAAAAATGTTTCTGGTAGATTTTCACTTTGCAACAAAAATACTTAACATTGGCGATGCATTATGACTTTTGCAAAAGATTTCCTTTTGTTTCATAGCTTAAGCCTTTTTCAACTACACAGTTTTACACAAAAGTGTCAAGGGACTCAACAAGCCATGTGTCCTGTCAGTCATTAGGGCTCCCATGTTCTTTCTAATCGGAAACAGTGTAGAACTGAATTGGAAAGTTCAGAGTTAGTGACAAAATCTCTTGAGAAAAGGAGGATGGCACTTGTGAGCAAAAAACTCATGATCTTCAAATTATTCAACTGACGTGCCAAAAACCTTGACCATGTAGCGTGTTTTAGCTCTTGTAATGTTTATGCTTTGTATTCAAAGCAAAACACTCTTTTTTTTTTTTTTTTTTTTTTTTACACCTGTCTTGCTGTTTACTGTACTGCTTACACCATGTGGAGAAAGACTTAGTTAGTATTCCTGGTTGACTGGTTCAATTCCTGCTATGGGAGAGACTTTTTTTTGGGACTAGTGTCCACATTCCAAAGCCGACACGTGCCTTGCAGACAGAATCAGTTTAGGTTGGAACTGCTCTTTGCTGCCAAAAATGCAGACCACCAGATTTTTTGGATATTTATTTGCACAAAAGCTTATTTGATGTCATATCTCAAACCATTCATATCTCTCACTTTTAATTCCTGGGTGTTAAGGGACTCAACAAGCCTTTATCCCTGTCTGTCATTGGAGCTCCCCTTCCATCAATTGGTGATGTTTTGTTACTGAATGGAAAAGAGCTGTGACTCTCTAGCCAAGATAGTGGCAAAATCAGTTACGGAAACAAGGTACCAGTGCCCCATGTGAGAATCGAACTCACGACCTTCAGATTACGAGACTGACGCGCTACCTGCTGCGCTAACGAGGCAAGATGCATGTAATAATCTGCGGAAGTTGCTTGTGCAAAGCAGTACACCTCTTTTTTTTCATATTGTAAGTGAGCTGGCAGTAAATCTTCTCCCGTATGGTCTAGCGCTTAGGATTCCTGGTTTTCACCCAGGTGGCCTGGGTTCGACTCCCGGTATGGAAACACATCCTTTTCTACACCGTTGCCAACATTCAAAGACTGACGTGTGTTTTTAAAACAAACGTATTTCAGGTAGGATTTGTTTTTTTCAGGCAAAAATGCTGAACGCCCGCGTTTTGGCACTTCATTCTGACCCTTCACGCAAGATTCAATTTGGATTCGTAGCTCAACTCATTCTCAACCACCCCTTTTTACACCAAAGTGTCAAGAGACTCAACAACTCATGGGTCCTGTAAGTTATTTGGATTCCCATTTCCTTTCTAATGGAAAACGTAGAATTGAATGGAAAAGTTCTAAGTTGGTGACAAAATCTCTCGAGAAAAGGAGGGAACAGTGCCCCGTGTGAGGCTCAAACTCACAACCTTCAGATTACGAGACTGACGCACTACCTACTGCGCTAACGAAGCAAGTTGCACCTGCAGATCTGCAGAAGTTTATTGTGCATAGCAGAAAACTTATTTTTTTCATAATGTCACTGAGACGTTAGCGCATCTTTTCCCATATGGTCTAGCGGTTAGGATTCCTGGTTCTCACCCGGGTGGCCCGGGTTCGACTCCCGGTATGGGAATGCACCTTTATCTTAGCTACTGCCACCATTCAAAGACTGACGCGTGTTTTTCAATCAAAAATGTTTCTGGTAGATTTTCACTTTGCAACAAAAATACTTAACATTGGCGATGCATTATGACTTTTGCAAAAGATTTCCTTTTGTTTCATAGCTTAAGCCTTTTTCAACTACACAGTTTTACACAAAAGTGTCAAGGGACTCAACAAGCCATGTGTCCTGTCAGTCATTAGGGCTCCCATGTTCTTTCTAATCGGAAACAGTGTAGAACTGAATTGGAAAGTTCAGAGTTAGTGACAAAATCTCTTGAGAAAAGGAGGATGGCACTTGTGAGCAAAAAACTCATGATCTTCAAATTATTCAACTGACGTGCCAAAAACCTTGACCATGTAGCGTGTTTTAGCTCTTGTAATGTTTATGCTTTGTATTCAAAGCAAAACACTCTTTTTTTTTTTTTTTTTTTTTTTTACACCTGTCTTGCTGTTTACTGTACTGCTTACACCATGTGGAGAAAGACTTAGTTAGTATTCCTGGTTGACTGGTTCAATTCCTGCTATGGGAGAGACTTTTTTTTGGGACTAGTGTCCACATTCCAAAGCCGACACGTGCCTTGCAGACAGAATCAGTTTAGGTTGGAACTGCTCTTTGCTGCCAAAAATGCAGACCACCAGATTTTTTGGATATTTATTTGCACAAAAGCTTATTTGATGTCATATCTCAAACCATTCATATCTCTCACTTTTAATTCCTGGGTGTTAAGGGACTCAACAAGCCTTTATCCCTGTCTGTCATTGGAGCTCCCCTTCCATCAATTGGTGATGTTTTGTTACTGAATGGAAAAGAGCTGTGACTCTCTAGCCAAGATAGTGGCAAAATCAGTTACGGAAACAAGGTACCAGTGCCCCATGTGAGAATCGAACTCACGACCTTCAGATTACGAGACTGACGCGCTACCTGCTGCGCTAACGAGGCAAGATGCATGTAATAATCTGCGGAAGTTGCTTGTGCAAAGCAGTACACCTCTTTTTTTTCATATTGTAAGTGAGCTGGCAGTAAATCTTCTCCCGTATGGTCTAGCGCTTAGGATTCCTGGTTTTCACCCAGGTGGCCTGGGTTCGACTCCCGGTATGGAAACACATCCTTTTCTACACCGTTGCCAACATTCAAAGACTGACGTGTGTTTTTAAAACAAACGTATTTCAGGTAGGATTTGTTTTTTTCAGGCAAAAATGCTGAACGCCCGCGTTTTGGCACTTCATTCTGACCCTTCACGCAAGATTCAATTTGGATTCGTAGCTCAACTCATTCTCAACCACCCCTTTTTACACCAAAGTGTCAAGAGACTCAACAACTCATGGGTCCTGTAAGTTATTTGGATTCCCATTTCCTTTCTAATGGAAAACGTAGAATTGAATGGAAAAGTTCTAAGTTGGTGACAAAATCTCTCGAGAAAAGGAGGGAACAGTGCCCCGTGTGAGGCTCAAACTCACAACCTTCAGATTACGAGACTGACGCACTACCTACTGCGCTAACGAAGCAAGTTGCACCTGCAGATCTGCAGAAGTTTATTGTGCATAGCAGAAAACTTTTTTTTTTCATAATGTCACTGAGACGTTAGCGCATCTTTTCCCATATGGTCTAGCGGTTAGGATTCCTGGTTCTCACCCGGGTGGCCCGGGTTCGACTCCCGGTATGGGAATGCACCTTTATCTTAGCTACTGCCACCATTCAAAGACTGACGCGTGTTTTTCAATCAAAAATGTTTCTGGTAGATTTTCACTTTGCAACAAAAATACTTAACATTGGCGATGCATTATGACTTTTGCAAAAGATTTCCTTTTGTTTCATAGCTTAAGCCTTTTTCAACTACACAGTTTTACACAAAAGTGTCAAGGGACTCAACAAGCCATGTGTCCTGTCAGTCATTAGGGCTCCCATGTTCTTTCTAATCGGAAACAGTGTAGAACTGAATTGGAAAGTTCAGAGTTAGTGACAAAATCTCTTGAGAAAAGGAGGATGGCACTTGTGAGCAAAAAACTCATGATCTTCAAATTATTCAACTGACGTGCCAAAAACCTTGACCATGTAGCGTGTTTTAGCTCTTGTAATGTTTATGCTTTGTATTCAAAGCAAAACACTCTTTTTTTTTTTTTTTTTTTTTTTTACACCTGTCTTGCTGTTTACTGTACTGCTTACACCATGTGGAGAAAGACTTAGTTAGTATTCCTGGTTGACTGGTTCAATTCCTGCTATGGGAGAGACTTTTTTTTGGGACTAGTGTCCACATTCCAAAGCCGACACGTGCCTTGCAGACAGAATCAGTTTAGGTTGGAACTGCTCTTTGCTGCCAAAAATGCAGACCACCAGATTTTTTGGATATTTATTTGCACAAAAGCTTATTTGATGTCATATCTCAAACCATTCATATCTCTCACTTTTAATTCCTGGGTGTTAAGGGACTCAACAAGCCTTTATCCCTGTCTGTCATTGGAGCTCCCCTTCCATCAATTGGTGATGTTTTGTTACTGAATGGAAAAGAGCTGTGACTCTCTAGCCAAGATAGTGGCAAAATCAGTTACGGAAACAAGGTACCAGTGCCCCATGTGAGAATCGAACTCACGACCTTCAGATTACGAGACTGACGCGCTACCTGCTGCGCTAACGAGGCAAGATGCATGTAATAATCTGCGGAAGTTGCTTGTGCAAAGCAGTACACCTCTTTTTTTTCATATTGTAAGTGAGCTGGCAGTAAATCTTCTCCCGTATGGTCTAGCGCTTAGGATTCCTGGTTTTCACCCAGGTGGCCTGGGTTCGACTCCCGGTATGGAAACACATCCTTTTCTACACCGTTGCCAACATTCAAAGACTGACGTGTGTTTTTAAAACAAACGTATTTCAGGTAGGATTTGTTTTTTTCAGGCAAAAATGCTGAACGCCCGCGTTTTGGCACTTCATTCTGACCCTTCACGCAAGATTCAATTTGGATTCGTAGCTCAACTCATTCTCAACCACCCCTTTTTACACCAAAGTGTCAAGAGACTCAACAACTCATGGGTCCTGTAAGTTATTTGGATTCCCATTTCCTTTCTAATGGAAAACGTAGAATTGAATGGAAAAGTTCTAAGTTGGTGACAAAATCTCTCGAGAAAAGGAGGGAACAGTGCCCCGTGTGAGGCTCAAACTCACAACCTTCAGATTACGAGACTGACGCACTACCTACTGCGCTAACGAAGCAAGTTGCACCTGCAGATCTGCAGAAGTTTATTGTGCATAGCAGAAAACTTATTTTTTTCATAATGTCACTGAGACGTTAGCGCATCTTTTCCCATATGGTCTAGCGGTTAGGATTCCTGGTTCTCACCCGGGTGGCCCGGGTTCGACTCCCGGTATGGGAATGCACCTTTATCTTAGCTACTGCCACCATTCAAAGACTGACGCGTGTTTTTCAATCAAAAATGTTTCTGGTAGATTTTCACTTTGCAACAAAAATACTTAACATTGGCGATGCATTATGACTTTTGCAAAAGATTTCCTTTTGTTTCATAGCTTAAGCCTTTTTCAACTACACAGTTTTACACAAAAGTGTCAAGGGACTCAACAAGCCATGTGTCCTGTCAGTCATTAGGGCTCCCATGTTCTTTCTAATCGGAAACAGTGTAGAACTGAATTGGAAAGTTCAGAGTTAGTGACAAAATCTCTTGAGAAAAGGAGGATGGCACTTGTGAGCAAAAAACTCATGATCTTCAAATTATTCAACTGACGTGCCAAAAACCTTGACCATGTAGCGTGTTTTAGCTCTTGTAATGTTTATGTTTTGTATTCAAAGCAAAACACTCTTTTTTTTTTTTTTTTTTTTTTTACACCTGTCTTGCTGTTTACTGTACTGCTTACACCATGTGGAGAAAGACTTAGTTAGTATTCCTGGTTGACTGGTTCAATTCCTGCTATGGGAGAGACTTTTTTTTGGGACTAGTGTCCACATTCCAAAGCCGACACGTGCCTTGCAGACAGAATCAGTTTAGGTTGGAACTGCTCTTTGCTGCCAAAAATGCAGACCACCAGATTTTTTGGATATTTATTTGCACAAAAGCTTATTTGATGTCATATCTCAAACCATTCATATCTCTCACTTTTAATTCCTGGGTGTTAAGGGACTCAACAAGCCTTTATCCCTGTCTGTCATTGGAGCTCCCCTTCCATCAATTGGTGATGTTTTGTTACTGAATGGAAAAGAGCTGTGACTCTCTAGCCAAGATAGTGGCAAAATCAGTTACGGAAACAAGGTACCAGTGCCCCATGTGAGAATCGAACTCACGACCTTCAGATTACGAGACTGACGCGCTACCTGCTGCGCTAACGAGGCAAGATGCATGTAATAATCTGCGGAAGTTGCTTGTGCAAAGCAGTACACCTCTTTTTTTTCATATTGTAAGTGAGCTGGCAGTAAATCTTCTCCCGTATGGTCTAGCGCTTAGGATTCCTGGTTTTCACCCAGGTGGCCTGGGTTCGACTCCCGGTATGGAAACACATCCTTTTCTACACCGTTGCCAACATTCAAAGACTGACGTGTGTTTTTAAAACAAACGTATTTCAGGTAGGATTTGTTTTTTTCAGGCAAAAATGCTGAACGCCCGCGTTTTGGCACTTCATTCTGACCCTTCACGCAAGATTCAATTTGGATTCGTAGCTCAACTCATTCTCAACCACCCCTTTTTACACCAAAGTGTCAAGAGACTCAACAACTCATGGGTCCTGTAAGTTATTTGGATTCCCATTTCCTTTCTAATGGAAAACGTAGAATTGAATGGAAAAGTTCTAAGTTGGTGACAAAATCTCTCGAGAAAAGGAGGGAACAGTGCCCCGTGTGAGGCTCAAACTCACAACCTTCAGATTACGAGACTGACGCACTACCTACTGCGCTAACGAAGCAAGTTGCACCTGCAGATCTGCAGAAGTTTATTGTGCATAGCAGAAAACTTTTTTTTTTCATAATGTCACTGAGACGTTAGCGCATCTTTTCCCATATGGTCTAGCGGTTAGGATTCCTGGTTCTCACCCGGGTGGCCCGGGTTCGACTCCCGGTATGGGAATGCACCTTTATCTTAGCTACTGCCACCATTCAAAGACTGACGCGTGTTTTTCAATCAAAAATGTTTCTGGTAGATTTTCACTTTGCAACAAAAATACTTAACATTGGCGATGCATTATGACTTTTGCAAAAGATTTCCTTTTGTTTCATAGCTTAAGCCTTTTTCAACTACACAGTTTTACACAAAAGTGTCAAGGGACTCAACAAGCCATGTGTCCTGTCAGTCATTAGGGCTCCCATGTTCTTTCTAATCGGAAACAGTGTAGAACTGAATTGGAAAGTTCAGAGTTAGTGACAAAATCTCTTGAGAAAAGGAGGATGGCACTTGTGAGCAAAAAACTCATGATCTTCAAATTATTCAACTGACGTGCCAAAAACCTTGACCATGTAGCGTGTTTTAGCTCTTGTAATGTTTATGTTTTGTATTCAAAGCAAAACACTCTTTTTTTTTTTTTTTTTTTTTTTACACCTGTCTTGCTGTTTACTGTACTGCTTACACCATGTGGAGAAAGACTTAGTTAGTATTCCTGGTTGACTGGTTCAATTCCTGCTATGGGAGAGACTTTTTTTTGGGACTAGTGTCCACATTCCAAAGCCGACACGTGCCTTGCAGACAGAATCAGTTTAGGTTGGAACTGCTCTTTGCTGCCAAAAATGCAGACCACCAGATTTTTTGGATATTTATTTGCACAAAAGCTTATTTGATGTCATATCTCAAACCATTCATATCTCTCACTTTTAATTCCTGGGTGTTAAGGGACTCAACAAGCCTTTATCCCTGTCTGTCATTGGAGCTCCCCTTCCATCAATTGGTGATGTTTTGTTACTGAATGGAAAAGAGCTGTGACTCTCTAGCCAAGATAGTGGCAAAATCAGTTACGGAAACAAGGTACCAGTGCCCCATGTGAGAATCGAACTCACGACCTTCAGATTACGAGACTGACGCGCTACCTGCTGCGCTAACGAGGCAAGATGCATGTAATAATCTGCGGAAGTTGCTTGTGCAAAGCAGTACACCTCTTTTTTTTCATATTGTAAGTGAGCTGGCAGTAAATCTTCTCCCGTATGGTCTAGCGCTTAGGATTCCTGGTTTTCACCCAGGTGGCCTGGGTTCGACTCCCGGTATGGAAACACATCCTTTTCTACACCGTTGCCAACATTCAAAGACTGACGTGTGTTTTTAAAACAAACGTATTTCAGGTAGGATTTGTTTTTTTCAGGCAAAAATGCTGAACGCCCGCGTTTTGGCACTTCATTCTGACCCTTCACGCAAGATTCAATTTGGATTCGTAGCTCAACTCATTCTCAACCACCCCTTTTTACACCAAAGTGTCAAGAGACTCAACAACTCATGGGTCCTGTAAGTTATTTGGATTCCCATTTCCTTTCTAATGGAAAACGTAGAATTGAATGGAAAAGTTCTAAGTTGGTGACAAAATCTCTCGAGAAAAGGAGGGAACAGTGCCCCGTGTGAGGCTCAAACTCACAACCTTCAGATTACGAGACTGACGCACTACCTACTGCGCTAACGAAGCAAGTTGCACCTGCAGATCTGCAGAAGTTTATTGTGCATAGCAGAAAACTTTTTTTTTTCATAATGTCACTGAGACGTTAGCGCATCTTTTCCCATATGGTCTAGCGGTTAGGATTCCTGGTTCTCACCCGGGTGGCCCGGGTTCGACTCCCGGTATGGGAATGCACCTTTATCTTAGCTACTGCCACCATTCAAAGACTGACGCGTGTTTTTCAATCAAAAATGTTTCTGGTAGATTTTCACTTTGCAACAAAAATACTTAACATTGGCGATGCATTATGACTTTTGCAAAAGATTTCCTTTTGTTTCATAGCTTAAGCCTTTTTCAACTACACAGTTTTACACAAAAGTGTCAAGGGACTCAACAAGCCATGTGTCCTGTCAGTCATTAGGGCTCCCATGTTCTTTCTAATCGGAAACAGTGTAGAACTGAATTGGAAAGTTCAGAGTTAGTGACAAAATCTCTTGAGAAAAGGAGGATGGCACTTGTGAGCAAAAAACTCATGATCTTCAAATTATTCAACTGACGTGCCAAAAACCTTGACCATGTAGCGTGTTTTAGCTCTTGTAATGTTTATGTTTTGTATTCAAAGCAAAACACTCTTTTTTTTTTTTTTTTTTTTTTTACACCTGTCTTGCTGTTTACTGTACTGCTTACACCATGTGGAGAAAGACTTAGTTAGTATTCCTGGTTGACTGGTTCAATTCCTGCTATGGGAGAGACTTTTTTTTGGGACTAGTGTCCACATTCCAAAGCCGACACGTGCCTTGCAGACAGAATCAGTTTAGGTTGGAACTGCTCTTTGCTGCCAAAAATGCAGACCACCAGATTTTTTGGATATTTATTTGCACAAAAGCTTATTTGATGTCATATCTCAAACCATTCATATCTCTCACTTTTAATTCCTGGGTGTTAAGGGACTCAACAAGCCTTTATCCCTGTCTGTCATTGGAGCTCCCCTTCCATCAATTGGTGATGTTTTGTTACTGAATGGAAAAGAGCTGTGACTCTCTAGCCAAGATAGTGGCAAAATCAGTTACGGAAACAAGGTACCAGTGCCCCATGTGAGAATCGAACTCACGACCTTCAGATTACGAGACTGACGCGCTACCTGCTGCGCTAACGAGGCAAGATGCATGTAATAATCTGCGGAAGTTGCTTGTGCAAAGCAGTACACCTCTTTTTTTTCATATTGTAAGTGAGCTGGCAGTAAATCTTCTCCCGTATGGTCTAGCGCTTAGGATTCCTGGTTTTCACCCAGGTGGCCTGGGTTCGACTCCCGGTATGGAAACACATCCTTTTCTACACCGTTGCCAACATTCAAAGACTGACGTGTGTTTTTAAAACAAACGTATTTCAGGTAGGATTTGTTTTTTTCAGGCAAAAATGCTGAACGCCCGCGTTTTGGCACTTCATTCTGACCCTTCACGCAAGATTCAATTTGGATTCGTAGCTCAACTCATTCTCAACCACCCCTTTTTACACCAAAGTGTCAAGAGACTCAACAACTCATGGGTCCTGTAAGTTATTTGGATTCCCATTTCCTTTCTAATGGAAAACGTAGAATTGAATGGAAAAGTTCTAAGTTGGTGACAAAATCTCTCGAGAAAAGGAGGGAACAGTGCCCCGTGTGAGGCTCAAACTCACAACCTTCAGATTACGAGACTGACGCACTACCTACTGCGCTAACGAAGCAAGTTGCACCTGCAGATCTGCAGAAGTTTATTGTGCATAGCAGAAAACTTTTTTTTTTCATAATGTCACTGAGACGTTAGCGCATCTTTTCCCATATGGTCTAGCGGTTAGGATTCCTGGTTCTCACCCGGGTGGCCCGGGTTCGACTCCCGGTATGGGAATGCACCTTTATCTTAGCTACTGCCACCATTCAAAGACTGACGCGTGTTTTTCAATCAAAAATGTTTCTGGTAGATTTTCACTTTGCAACAAAAATACTTAACATTGGCGATGCATTATGACTTTTGCAAAAGATTTCCTTTTGTTTCATAGCTTAAGCCTTTTTCAACTACACAGTTTTACACAAAAGTGTCAAGGGACTCAACAAGCCATGTGTCCTGTCAGTCATTAGGGCTCCCATGTTCTTTCTAATCGGAAACAGTGTAGAACTGAATTGGAAAGTTCAGAGTTAGTGACAAAATCTCTTGAGAAAAGGAGGATGGCACTTGTGAGCAAAAAACTCATGATCTTCAAATTATTCAACTGACGTGCCAAAAACCTTGACCATGTAGCGTGTTTTAGCTCTTGTAATGTTTATGCTTTGTATTCAAAGCAAAACACTCTTTTTTTTTTTTTTTTTTTTTTTTACACCTGTCTTGCTGTTTACTGTACTGCTTACACCATGTGGAGAAAGACTTAGTTAGTATTCCTGGTTGACTGGTTCAATTCCTGCTATGGGAGAGACTTTTTTTTGGGACTAGTGTCCACATTCCAAAGCCGACACGTGCCTTGCAGACAGAATCAGTTTAGGTTGGAACTGCTCTTTGCTGCCAAAAATGCAGACCACCAGATTTTTTGGATATTTATTTGCACAAAAGCTTATTTGATGTCATATCTCAAACCATTCATATCTCTCACTTTTAATTCCTGGGTGTTAAGGGACTCAACAAGCCTTTATCCCTGTCTGTCATTGGAGCCCCCCTTCCATCAATTGGTGATGTTTTGTTACTGAATGGAAAAGAGCTGTGACTCTCTAGCCAAGATAGTGGCAAAATCAGTTACGGAAACAAGGTACCAGTGCCCCATGTGAGAATCGAACTCACGACCTTCAGATTACGAGACTGACGCGCTACCTGCTGCGCTAACGAGGCAAGATGCATGTAATAATCTGCGGAAGTTGCTTGTGCAAAGCAGTACACCTCTTTTTTTTCATATTGTAAGTGAGCTGGCAGTAAATCTTCTCCCGTATGGTCTAGCGCTTAGGATTCCTGGTTTTCACCCAGGTGGCCTGGGTTCGACTCCCGGTATGGAAACACATCCTTTTCTACACCGTTGCCAACATTCAAAGACTGACGTGTGTTTTTAAAACAAACGTATTTCAGGTAGGATTTGTTTTTTTCAGGCAAAAATGCTGAACGCCCGCGTTTTGGCACTTCATTCTGACCCTTCACGCAAGATTCAATTTGGATTCGTAGCTCAACTCATTCTCAACCACCCCTTTTTACACCAAAGTGTCAAGAGACTCAACAACTCATGGGTCCTGTAAGTTATTTGGATTCCCATTTCCTTTCTAATGGAAAACGTAGAATTGAATGGAAAAGTTCTAAGTTGGTGACAAAATCTCTCGAGAAAAGGAGGGAACAGTGCCCCGTGTGAGGCTCAAACTCACAACCTTCAGATTACGAGACTGACGCACTACCTACTGCGCTAACGAAGCAAGTTGCACCTGCAGATCTGCAGAAGTTTATTGTGCATAGCAGAAAACTTTTTTTTTTCATAATGTCACTGAGACGTTAGCGCATCTTTTCCCATATGGTCTAGCGGTTAGGATTCCTGGTTCTCACCCGGGTGGCCCGGGTTCGACTCCCGGTATGGGAATGCACCTTTATCTTAGCTACTGCCACCATTCAAAGACTGACGCGTGTTTTTCAATCAAAAATGTTTCTGGTAGATTTTCACTTTGCAACAAAAATACTTAACATTGGCGATGCATTATGACTTTTGCAAAAGATTTCCTTTTGTTTCATAGCTTAAGCCTTTTTCAACTACACAGTTTTACACAAAAGTGTCAAGGGACTCAACAAGCCATGTGTCCTGTCAGTCATTAGGGCTCCCATGTTCTTTCTAATCGGAAACAGTGTAGAACTGAATTGGAAAGTTCAGAGTTAGTGACAAAATCTCTTGAGAAAAGGAGGATGGCACTTGTGAGCAAAAAACTCATGATCTTCAAATTATTCAACTGACGTGCCAAAAACCTTGACCATGTAGCGTGTTTTAGCTCTTGTAATGTTTATGCTTTGTATTCAAAGCAAAACACTCTTTTTTTTTTTTTTTTTTTTTTTTACACCTGTCTTGCTGTTTACTGTACTGCTTACACCATGTGGAGAAAGACTTAGTTAGTATTCCTGGTTGACTGGTTCAATTCCTGCTATGGGAGAGACTTTTTTTTGGGACTAGTGTCCACATTCCAAAGCCGACACGTGCCTTGCAGACAGAATCAGTTTAGGTTGGAACTGCTCTTTGCTGCCAAAAATGCAGACCACCAGATTTTTTGGATATTTATTTGCACAAAAGCTTATTTGATGTCATATCTCAAACCATTCATATCTCTCACTTTTAATTCCTGGGTGTTAAGGGACTCAACAAGCCTTTATCCCTGTCTGTCATTGGAGCTCCCCTTCCATCAATTGGTGATGTTTTGTTACTGAATGGAAAAGAGCTGTGACTCTCTAGCCAAGATAGTGGCAAAATCAGTTACGGAAACAAGGTACCAGTGCCCCATGTGAGAATCGAACTCACGACCTTCAGATTACGAGACTGACGCGCTACCTGCTGCGCTAACGAGGCAAGATGCATGTAATAATCTGCGGAAGTTGCTTGTGCAAAGCAGTACACCTCTTTTTTTTCATATTGTAAGTGAGCTGGCAGTAAATCTTCTCCCGTATGGTCTAGCGCTTAGGATTCCTGGTTTTCACCCAGGTGGCCTGGGTTCGACTCCCGGTATGGAAACACATCCTTTTCTACACCGTTGCCAACATTCAAAGACTGACGTGTGTTTTTAAAACAAACGTATTTCAGGTAGGATTTGTTTTTTTCAGGCAAAAATGCTGAACGCCCGCGTTTTGGCACTTCATTCTGACCCTTCACGCAAGATTCAATTTGGATTCGTAGCTCAACTCATTCTCAACCACCCCTTTTTACACCAAAGTGTCAAGAGACTCAACAACTCATGGGTCCTGTAAGTTATTTGGATTCCCATTTCCTTTCTAATGGAAAACGTAGAATTGAATGGAAAAGTTCTAAGTTGGTGACAAAATCTCTCGAGAAAAGGAGGGAACAGTGCCCCGTGTGAGGCTCAAACTCACAACCTTCAGATTACGAGACTGACGCACTACCTACTGCGCTAACGAAGCAAGTTGCACCTGCAGATCTGCAGAAGTTTATTGTGCATAGCAGAAAACTTATTTTTTTCATAATGTCACTGAGACGTTAGCGCATCTTTTCCCATATGGTCTAGCGGTTAGGATTCCTGGTTCTCACCCGGGTGGCCCGGGTTCGACTCCCGGTATGGGAATGCACCTTTATCTTAGCTACTGCCACCATTCAAAGACTGACGCGTGTTTTTCAATCAAAAATGTTTCTGGTAGATTTTCACTTTGCAACAAAAATACTTAACATTGGCGATGCATTATGACTTTTGCAAAAGATTTCCTTTTGTTTCATAGCTTAAGCCTTTTTCAACTACACAGTTTTACACAAAAGTGTCAAGGGACTCAACAAGCCATGTGTCCTGTCAGTCATTAGGGCTCCCATGTTCTTTCTAATCGGAAACAGTGTAGAACTGAATTGGAAAGTTCAGAGTTAGTGACAAAATCTCTTGAGAAAAGGAGGATGGCACTTGTGAGCAAAAAACTCATGATCTTCAAATTATTCAACTGACGTGCCAAAAACCTTGACCATGTAGCGTGTTTTAGCTCTTGTAATGTTTATGTTTTGTATTCAAAGCAAAACACTCTTTTTTTTTTTTTTTTTTTTTTTACACCTGTCTTGCTGTTTACTGTACTGCTTACACCATGTGGAGAAAGACTTAGTTAGTATTCCTGGTTGACTGGTTCAATTCCTGCTATGGGAGAGACTTT
Source organism: Phyllobates terribilis (assembly GCF_046119375.1). NCBI lineage: Eukaryota > Metazoa > Chordata > Amphibia > Anura > Dendrobatidae > Phyllobates > Phyllobates terribilis. Next base: position 343,209 of record NW_027363802.1, on the reverse strand, counting down.
TTTTTGGGACTAGTGTCCACATTCCAAAGCCGACACGTGCCTTGCAGACAGAATCAGTTTAGGTTGGAACTGCTCTTTGCTGCCAAAAATGCAGACCACCAGATTTTTTGGATATTTATTTGCACAAAAGCTTATTTGATGTCATATCTCAAACCATTCATATCTCTCACTTTTAATTCCTGGGTGTTAAGGGACTCAACAAGCCTTTATCCCTGTCTGTCATTGGAGCTCCCCTTCCATCAATTGGTGATGTTTTGTTACTGAATGGAAAAGAGCTGTGACTCTCTAGCCAAGATAGTGGCAAAATCAGTTACGGAAACAAGGTACCAGTGCCCCATGTGAGAATCGAACTCACGACCTTCAGATTACGAGACTGACGCGCTACCTGCTGCGCTAACGAGGCAAGATGCATGTAATAATCTGCGGAAGTTGCTTGTGCAAAGCAGTACACCTCTTTTTTTTCATATTGTAAGTGAGCTGGCAGTAAATCTTCTCCCGTATGGTCTAGCGCTTAGGATTCCTGGTTTTCACCCAGGTGGCCTGGGTTCGACTCCCGGTATGGAAACACATCCTTTTCTACACCGTTGCCAACATTCAAAGACTGACGTGTGTTTTTAAAACAAACGTATTTCAGGTAGGATTTGTTTTTTTCAGGCAAAAATGCTGAACGCCCGCGTTTTGGCACTTCATTCTGACCCTTCACGCAAGATTCAATTTGGATTCGTAGCTCAACTCATTCTCAACCACCCCTTTTTACACCAAAGTGTCAAGAGACTCAACAACTCATGGGTCCTGTAAGTTATTTGGATTCCCATTTCCTTTCTAATGGAAAACGTAGAATTGAATGGAAAAGTTCTAAGTTGGTGACAAAATCTCTCGAGAAAAGGAGGGAACAGTGCCCCGTGTGAGGCTCAAACTCACAACCTTCAGATTACGAGACTGACGCACTACCTACTGCGCTAACGAAGCAAGTTGCACCTGCAGATCTGCAGAAGTTTATTGTGCATAGCAGAAAACTTTTTTTTTTCATAATGTCACTGAGACGTTAGCGCATCTTTTCCCATATGGTCTAGCGGTTAGGATTCCTGGTTCTCACCCGGGTGGCCCGGGTTCGACTCCCGGTATGGGAATGCACCTTTATCTTAGCTACTGCCACCATTCAAAGACTGACGCGTGTTTTTCAATCAAAAATGTTTCTGGTAGATTTTCACTTTGCAACAAAAATACTTAACATTGGCGATGCATTATGACTTTTGCAAAAGATTTCCTTTTGTTTCATAGCTTAAGCCTTTTTCAACTACACAGTTTTACACAAAAGTGTCAAGGGACTCAACAAGCCATGTGTCCTGTCAGTCATTAGGGCTCCCATGTTCTTTCTAATCGGAAACAGTGTAGAACTGAATTGGAAAGTTCAGAGTTAGTGACAAAATCTCTTGAGAAAAGGAGGATGGCACTTGTGAGCAAAAAACTCATGATCTTCAAATTATTCAACTGACGTGCCAAAAACCTTGACCATGTAGCGTGTTTTAGCTCTTGTAATGTTTATGTTTTGTATTCAAAGCAAAACACTCTTTTTTTTTTTTTTTTTTTTTTTACACCTGTCTTGCTGTTTACTGTACTGCTTACACCATGTGGAGAAAGACTTAGTTAGTATTCCTGGTTGACTGGTTCAATTCCTGCTATGGGAGAGACTTTTTTTTGGGACTAGTGTCCACATTCCAAAGCCGACACGTGCCTTGCAGACAGAATCAGTTTAGGTTGGAACTGCTCTTTGCTGCCAAAAATGCAGACCACCAGATTTTTTGGATATTTATTTGCACAAAAGCTTATTTGATGTCATATCTCAAACCATTCATATCTCTCACTTTTAATTCCTGGGTGTTAAGGGACTCAACAAGCCTTTATCCCTGTCTGTCATTGGAGCCCCCCTTCCATCAATTGGTGATGTTTTGTTACTGAATGGAAAAGAGCTGTGACTCTCTAGCCAAGATAGTGGCAAAATCAGTTACGGAAACAAGGTACCAGTGCCCCATGTGAGAATCGAACTCACGACCTTCAGATTACGAGACTGACGCGCTACCTGCTGCGCTAACGAGGCAAGATGCATGTAATAATCTGCGGAAGTTGCTTGTGCAAAGCAGTACACCTCTTTTTTTTCATATTGTAAGTGAGCTGGCAGTAAATCTTCTCCCGTATGGTCTAGCGCTTAGGATTCCTGGTTTTCACCCAGGTGGCCTGGGTTCGACTCCCGGTATGGAAACACATCCTTTTCTACACCGTTGCCAACATTCAAAGACTGACGTGTGTTTTTAAAACAAACGTATTTCAGGTAGGATTTGTTTTTTTCAGGCAAAAATGCTGAACGCCCGCGTTTTGGCACTTCATTCTGACCCTTCACGCAAGATTCAATTTGGATTCGTAGCTCAACTCATTCTCAACCACCCCTTTTTACACCAAAGTGTCAAGAGACTCAACAACTCATGGGTCCTGTAAGTTATTTGGATTCCCATTTCCTTTCTAATGGAAAACGTAGAATTGAATGGAAAAGTTCTAAGTTGGTGACAAAATCTCTCGAGAAAAGGAGGGAACAGTGCCCCGTGTGAGGCTCAAACTCACAACCTTCAGATTACGAGACTGACGCACTACCTACTGCGCTAACGAAGCAAGTTGCACCTGCAGATCTGCAGAAGTTTATTGTGCATAGCAGAAAACTTTTTTTTTTCATAATGTCACTGAGACGTTAGCGCATCTTTTCCCATATGGTCTAGCGGTTAGGATTCCTGGTTCTCACCCGGGTGGCCCGGGTTCGACTCCCGGTATGGGAATGCACCTTTATCTTAGCTACTGCCACCATTCAAAGACTGACGCGTGTTTTTCAATCAAAAATGTTTCTGGTAGATTTTCACTTTGCAACAAAAATACTTAACATTGGCGATGCATTATGACTTTTGCAAAAGATTTCCTTTTGTTTCATAGCTTAAGCCTTTTTCAACTACACAGTTTTACACAAAAGTGTCAAGGGACTCAACAAGCCATGTGTCCTGTCAGTCATTAGGGCTCCCATGTTCTTTCTAATCGGAAACAGTGTAGAACTGAATTGGAAAGTTCAGAGTTAGTGACAAAATCTCTTGAGAAAAGGAGGATGGCACTTGTGAGCAAAAAACTCATGATCTTCAAATTATTCAACTGACGTGCCAAAAACCTTGACCATGTAGCGTGTTTTAGCTCTTGTAATGTTTATGCTTTGTATTCAAAGCAAAACACTCTTTTTTTTTTTTTTTTTTTTTTTTACACCTGTCTTGCTGTTTACTGTACTGCTTACACCATGTGGAGAAAGACTTAGTTAGTATTCCTGGTTGACTGGTTCAATTCCTGCTATGGGAGAGACTTTTTTTTGGGACTAGTGTCCACATTCCAAAGCCGACACGTGCCTTGCAGACAGAATCAGTTTAGGTTGGAACTGCTCTTTGCTGCCAAAAATGCAGACCACCAGATTTTTTGGATATTTATTTGCACAAAAGCTTATTTGATGTCATATCTCAAACCATTCATATCTCTCACTTTTAATTCCTGGGTGTTAAGGGACTCAACAAGCCTTTATCCCTGTCTGTCATTGGAGCTCCCCTTCCATCAATTGGTGATGTTTTGTTACTGAATGGAAAAGAGCTGTGACTCTCTAGCCAAGATAGTGGCAAAATCAGTTACGGAAACAAGGTACCAGTGCCCCATGTGAGAATCGAACTCACGACCTTCAGATTACGAGACTGACGCGCTACCTGCTGCGCTAACGAGGCAAGATGCATGTAATAATCTGCGGAAGTTGCTTGTGCAAAGCAGTACACCTCTTTTTTTTCATATTGTAAGTGAGCTGGCAGTAAATCTTCTCCCGTATGGTCTAGCGCTTAGGATTCCTGGTTTTCACCCAGGTGGCCTGGGTTCGACTCCCGGTATGGAAACACATCCTTTTCTACACCGTTGCCAACATTCAAAGACTGACGTGTGTTTTTAAAACAAACGTATTTCAGGTAGGATTTGTTTTTTTCAGGCAAAAATGCTGAACGCCCGCGTTTTGGCACTTCATTCTGACCCTTCACGCAAGATTCAATTTGGATTCGTAGCTCAACTCATTCTCAACCACCCCTTTTTACACCAAAGTGTCAAGAGACTCAACAACTCATGGGTCCTGTAAGTTATTTGGATTCCCATTTCCTTTCTAATGGAAAACGTAGAATTGAATGGAAAAGTTCTAAGTTGGTGACAAAATCTCTCGAGAAAAGGAGGGAACAGTGCCCCGTGTGAGGCTCAAACTCACAACCTTCAGATTACGAGACTGACGCACTACCTACTGCGCTAACGAAGCAAGTTGCACCTGCAGATCTGCAGAAGTTTATTGTGCATAGCAGAAAACTTATTTTTTTCATAATGTCACTGAGACGTTAGCGCATCTTTTCCCATATGGTCTAGCGGTTAGGATTCCTGGTTCTCACCCGGGTGGCCCGGGTTCGACTCCCGGTATGGGAATGCACCTTTATCTTAGCTACTGCCACCATTCAAAGACTGACGCGTGTTTTTCAATCAAAAATGTTTCTGGTAGATTTTCACTTTGCAACAAAAATACTTAACATTGGCGATGCATTATGACTTTTGCAAAAGATTTCCTTTTGTTTCATAGCTTAAGCCTTTTTCAACTACACAGTTTTACACAAAAGTGTCAAGGGACTCAACAAGCCATGTGTCCTGTCAGTCATTAGGGCTCCCATGTTCTTTCTAATCGGAAACAGTGTAGAACTGAATTGGAAAGTTCAGAGTTAGTGAAAAAATCTCTTGAGAAAAGGAGGATGGCACTTGTGAGCAAAAAACTCATGATCTTCAAATTATTCAACTGACGTGCCAAAAACCTTGACCATGTAGCGTGTTTTAGCTCTTGTAATGTTTATGTTTTGTATTCAAAGCAAAACACTCTTTTTTTTTTTTTTTTTTTTTTTACACCTGTCTTGCTGTTTACTGTACTGCTTACACCATGTGGAGAAAGACTTAGTTAGTATTCCTGGTTGACTGGTTCAATTCCTGCTATGGGAGAGACTTTTTTTTGGGACTAGTGTCCACATTCCAAAGCCGACACGTGCCTTGCAGACAGAATCAGTTTAGGTTGGAACTGCTCTTTGCTGCCAAAAATGCAGACCACCAGATTTTTTGGATATTTATTTGCACAAAAGCTTATTTGATGTCATATCTCAAACCATTCATATCTCTCACTTTTAATTCCTGGGTGTTAAGGGACTCAACAAGCCTTTATCCCTGTCTGTCATTGGAGCCCCCCTTCCATCAATTGGTGATGTTTTGTTACTGAATGGAAAAGAGCTGTGACTCTCTAGCCAAGATAGTGGCAAAATCAGTTACGGAAACAAGGTACCAGTGCCCCATGTGAGAATCGAACTCACGACCTTCAGATTACGAGACTGACGCGCTACCTGCTGCGCTAACGAGGCAAGATGCATGTAATAATCTGCGGAAGTTGCTTGTGCAAAGCAGTACACCTCTTTTTTTTCATATTGTAAGTGAGCTGGCAGTAAATCTTCTCCCGTATGGTCTAGCGCTTAGGATTCCTGGTTTTCACCCAGGTGGCCTGGGTTCGACTCCCGGTATGGAAACACATCCTTTTCTACACCGTTGCCAACATTCAAAGACTGACGTGTGTTTTTAAAACAAACGTATTTCAGGTAGGATTTGTTTTTTTCAGGCAAAAATGCTGAACGCCCGCGTTTTGGCACTTCATTCTGACCCTTCACGCAAGATTCAATTTGGATTCGTAGCTCAACTCATTCTCAACCACCCCTTTTTACACCAAAGTGTCAAGAGACTCAACAACTCATGGGTCCTGTAAGTTATTTGGATTCCCATTTCCTTTCTAATGGAAAACGTAGAATTGAATGGAAAAGTTCTAAGTTGGTGACAAAATCTCTCGAGAAAAGGAGGGAACAGTGCCCCGTGTGAGGCTCAAACTCACAACCTTCAGATTACGAGACTGACGCACTACCTACTGCGCTAACGAAGCAAGTTGCACCTGCAGATCTGCAGAAGTTTATTGTGCATAGCAGAAAACTTATTTTTTTCATAATGTCACTGAGACGTTAGCGCATCTTTTCCCATATGGTCTAGCGGTTAGGATTCCTGGTTCTCACCCGGGTGGCCCGGGTTCGACTCCCGGTATGGGAATGCACCTTTATCTTAGCTACTGCCACCATTCAAAGACTGACGCGTGTTTTTCAATCAAAAATGTTTCTGGTAGATTTTCACTTTGCAACAAAAATACTTAACATTGGCGATGCATTATGACTTTTGCAAAAGATTTCCTTTTGTTTCATAGCTTAAGCCTTTTTCAACTACACAGTTTTACACAAAAGTGTCAAGGGACTCAACAAGCCATGTGTCCTGTCAGTCATTAGGGCTCCCATGTTCTTTCTAATCGGAAACAGTGTAGAACTGAATTGGAAAGTTCAGAGTTAGTGACAAAATCTCTTGAGAAAAGGAGGATGGCACTTATGAAGAAAAAAACTCATGATCTTCAAATTATTCAACTGACGTGCCAAAAACCTTGACCATGTAGCGTGTTTTAGCTCTTGTAATGTTTATGTTTTGTATTCAAAGCAAAACACTCTTTTTTTTTTTTTTTTTTTTTTTTACACCTGTCTTGCTGTTTACTGTACTGCTTACACCATGTGGAGAAAGACTTAGTTAGTATTCCTGGTTGACTGGTTCAATTCCTGCTATGGGAGAGACTTTTTTTTGGGACTAGTGTCCACATTCCAAAGCCGACACGTGCCTTGCAGACAGAATCAGTTTAGGTTGGAACTGCTCTTTGCTGCCAAAAATGCAGACCACCAGATTTTTTGGATATTTATTTGCACAAAAGCTTATTTGATGTCATATCTCAAACCATTCATATCTCTCACTTTTAATTCCTGGGTGTTAAGGGACTCAACAAGCCTTTATCCCTGTCTGTCATTGGAGCTCCCCTTCCATCAATTGGTGATGTTTTGTTACTGAATGGAAAAGAGCTGTGACTCTCTAGCCAAGATAGTGGCAAAATCAGTTACGGAAACAAGGTACCAGTGCCCCATGTGAGAATCGAACTCACGACCTTCAGATTACGAGACTGACGCGCTACCTGCTGCGCTAACGAGGCAAGATGCATGTAATAATCTGCGGAAGTTGCTTGTGCAAAGCAGTACACCTCTTTTTTTTCATATTGTAAGTGAGCTGGCAGTAAATCTTCTCCCGTATGGTCTAGCGCTTAGGATTCCTGGTTTTCACCCAGGTGGCCTGGGTTCGACTCCCGGTATGGAAACACATCCTTTTCTACACCGTTGCCAACATTCAAAGACTGACGTGTGTTTTTAAAACAAACGTATTTCAGGTAGGATTTGTTTTTTTCAGGCAAAAATGCTGAACGCCCGCGTTTTGGCACTTCATTCTGACCCTTCACGCAAGATTCAATTTGGATTCGTAGCTCAACTCATTCTCAACCACCCCTTTTTACACCAAAGTGTCAAGAGACTCAACAACTCATGGGTCCTGTAAGTTATTTGGATTCCCATTTCCTTTCTAATGGAAAACGTAGAATTGAATGGAAAAGTTCTAAGTTGGTGACAAAATCTCTCGAGAAAAGGAGGGAACAGTGCCCCGTGTGAGGCTCAAACTCACAACCTTCAGATTACGAGACTGACGCACTACCTACTGCGCTAACGAAGCAAGTTGCACCTGCAGATCTGCAGAAGTTTATTGTGCATAGCAGAAAACTTATTTTTTTCATAATGTCACTGAGACGTTAGCGCATCTTTTCCCATATGGTCTAGCGGTTAGGATTCCTGGTTCTCACCCGGGTGGCCCGGGTTCGACTCCCGGTATGGGAATGCACCTTTATCTTAGCTACTGCCACCATTCAAAGACTGACGCGTGTTTTTCAATCAAAAATGTTTCTGGTAGATTTTCACTTTGCAACAAAAATACTTAACATTGGCGATGCATTATGACTTTTGCAAAAGATTTCCTTTTGTTTCATAGCTTAAGCCTTTTTCAACTACACAGTTTTACACAAAAGTGTCAAGGGACTCAACAAGCCATGTGTCCTGTCAGTCATTAGGGCTCCCATGTTCTTTCTAATCGGAAACAGTGTAGAACTGAATTGGAAAGTTCAGAGTTAGTGACAAAATCTCTTGAGAAAAGGAGGATGGCACTTGTGAGCAAAAAACTCATGATCTTCAAATTATTCAACTGACGTGCCAAAAACCTTGACCATGTAGCGTGTTTTAGCTCTTGTAATGTTTATGTTTTGTATTCAAAGCAAAACACTCTTTTTTTTTTTTTTTTTTTTTTTACACCTGTCTTGCTGTTTACTGTACTGCTTACACCATGTGGAGAAAGACTTAGTTAGTATTCCTGGTTGACTGGTTCAATTCCTGCTATGGGAGAGACTTTTTTTTGGGACTAGTGTCCACATTCCAAAGCCGACACGTGCCTTGCAGACAGAATCAGTTTAGGTTGGAACTGCTCTTTGCTGCCAAAAATGCAGACCACCAGATTTTTTGGATATTTATTTGCACAAAAGCTTATTTGATGTCATATCTCAAACCATTCATATCTCTCACTTTTAATTCCTGGGTGTTAAGGGACTCAACAAGCCTTTATCCCTGTCTGTCATTGGAGCTCCCCTTCCATCAATTGGTGATGTTTTGTTACTGAATGGAAAAGAGCTGTGACTCTCTAGCCAAGATAGTGGCAAAATCAGTTACGGAAACAAGGTACCAGTGCCCCATGTGAGAATCGAACTCACGACCTTCAGATTACGAGACTGACGCGCTACCTGCTGCGCTAACGAGGCAAGATGCATGTAATAATCTGCGGAAGTTGCTTGTGCAAAGCAGTACACCTCTTTTTTTTCATATTGTAAGTGAGCTGGCAGTAAATCTTCTCCCGTATGGTCTAGCGCTTAGGATTCCTGGTTTTCACCCAGGTGGCCTGGGTTCGACTCCCGGTATGGAAACACATCCTTTTCTACACCGTTGCCAACATTCAAAGACTGACGTGTGTTTTTAAAACAAACGTATTTCAGGTAGGATTTGTTTTTTTCAGGCAAAAATGCTGAACGCCCGCGTTTTGGCACTTCATTCTGACCCTTCACGCAAGATTCAATTTGGATTCGTAGCTCAACTCATTCTCAACCACCCCTTTTTACACCAAAGTGTCAAGAGACTCAACAACTCATGGGTCCTGTAAGTTATTTGGATTCCCATTTCCTTTCTAATGGAAAACGTAGAATTGAATGGAAAAGTTCTAAGTTGGTGACAAAATCTCTCGAGAAAAGGAGGGAACAGTGCCCCGTGTGAGGCTCAAACTCACAACCTTCAGATTACGAGACTGACGCACTACCTACTGCGCTAACGAAGCAAGTTGCACCTGCAGATCTGCAGAAGTTTATTGTGCATAGCAGAAAACTTATTTTTTTCATAATGTCACTGAGACGTTAGCGCATCTTTTCCCATATGGTCTAGCGGTTAGGATTCCTGGTTCTCACCCGGGTGGCCCGGGTTCGACTCCCGGTATGGGAATGCACCTTTATCTTAGCTACTGCCACCATTCAAAGACTGACGCGTGTTTTTCAATCAAAAATGTTTCTGGTAGATTTTCACTTTGCAACAAAAATACTTAACATTGGCGATGCATTATGACTTTTGCAAAAGATTTCCTTTTGTTTCATAGCTTAAGCCTTTTTCAACTACACAGTTTTACACAAAAGTGTCAAGGGACTCAACAAGCCATGTGTCCTGTCAGTCATTAGGGCTCCCATGTTCTTTCTAATCGGAAACAGTGTAGAACTGAATTGGAAAGTTCAGAGTTAGTGACAAAATCTCTTGAGAAAAGGAGGATGGCACTTGTGAGCAAAAAACTCATGATCTTCAAATTATTCAACTGACGTGCCAAAAACCTTGACCATGTAGCGTGTTTTAGCTCTTGTAATGTTTATGTTTTGTATTCAAAGCAAAACACTCTTTTTTTTTTTTTTTTTTTTTTTACACCTGTCTTGCTGTTTACTGTACTGCTTACACCATGTGGAGAAAGACTTAGTTAGTATTCCTGGTTGACTGGTTCAATTCCTGCTATGGGAGAGACTTTTTTTTGGGACTAGTGTCCACATTCCAAAGCCGACACGTGCCTTGCAGACAGAATCAGTTTAGGTTGGAACTGCTCTTTGCTGCCAAAAATGCAGACCACCAGATTTTTTGGATATTTATTTGCACAAAAGCTTATTTGATGTCATATCTCAAACCATTCATATCTCTCACTTTTAATTCCTGGGTGTTAAGGGACTCAACAAGCCTTTATCCCTGTCTGTCATTGGAGCTCCCCTTCCATCAATTGGTGATGTTTTGTTACTGAATGGAAAAGAGCTGTGACTCTCTAGCCAAGATAGTGGCAAAATCAGTTACGGAAACAAGGTACCAGTGCCCCATGTGAGAATCGAACTCACGACCTTCGGATTACGAGACTGACGCGCTACCTGCTGCGCTAACGAGGCAAGATGCATGTAATAATCTGCGGAAGTTGCTTGTGCAAAGCAGTACACCTCTTTTTTTTCATATTGTAAGTGAGCTGGCAGTAAATCTTCTCCCGTATGGTCTAGCGCTTAGGATTCCTGGTTTTCACCCAGGTGGCCTGGGTTCGACTCCCGGTATGGAAACACATCCTTTTCTACACCGTTGCCAACATTCAAAGACTGACGTGTGTTTTTAAAACAAACGTATTTCAGGTAGGATTTGTTTTTTTCAGGCAAAAATGCTGAACGCCCGCGTTTTGGCACTTCATTCTGACCCTTCACGCAAGATTCAATTTGGATTCGTAGCTCAACTCATTCTCAACCACCCCTTTTTACACCAAAGTGTCAAGAGACTCAACAACTCATGGGTCCTGTAAGTTATTTGGATTCCCATTTCCTTTCTAATGGAAAACGTAGAATTGAATGGAAAAGTTCTAAGTTGGTGACAAAATCTCTCGAGAAAAGGAGGGAACAGTGCCCCGTGTGAGGCTCAAACTCACAACCTTCAGATTACGAGACTGACGCACTACCTACTGCGCTAACGAAGCAAGTTGCACCTGCAGATCTGCAGAAGTTTATTGTGCATAGCAGAAAACTTATTTTTTTCATAATGTCACTGAGACGTTAGCGCATCTTTTCCCATATGGTCTAGCGGTTAGGATTCCTGGTTCTCACCCGGGTGGCCCGGGTTCGACTCCCGGTATGGGAATGCACCTTTATCTTAGCTACTGCCACCATTCAAAGACTGACGCGTGTTTTTCAATCAAAAATGTTTCTGGTAGATTTTCACTTTGCAACAAAAATACTTAACATTGGCGATGCATTATGACTTTTGCAAAAGATTTCCTTTTGTTTCATAGCTTAAGCCTTTTTCAACTACACAGTTTTACACAAAAGTGTCAAGGGACTCAACAAGCCATGTGTCCTGTCAGTCATTAGGGCTCCCATGTTCTTTCTAATCGGAAACAGTGTAGAACTGAATTGGAAAGTTCAGAGTTAGTGACAAAATCTCTTGAGAAAAGGAGGATGGCACTTATGAAGAAAAAAACTCATGATCTTCAAATTATTCAACTGACGTGCCAAAAACCTTGACCATGTAGCGTGTTTTAGCTCTTGTAATGTTTATGTTTTGTATTCAAAGCAAAACACTCTTTTTTTTTTTTTTTTTTTTTTTTACACCTGTCTTGCTGTTTACTGTACTGCTTACACCATGTGGAGAAAGACTTAGTTAGTATTCCTGGTTGACTGGTTCAATTCCTGCTATGGGAGAGACTTTTTTTTGGGACTAGTGTCCACATTCCAAAGCCGACACGTGCCTTGCAGACAGAATCAGTTTAGGTTGGAACTGCTCTTTGCTGCCAAAAATGCAGACCACCAGATTTTTTGGATATTTATTTGCACAAAAGCTTATTTGATGTCATATCTCAAACCATTCATATCTCTCACTTTTAATTCCTGGGTGTTAAGGGACTCAACAAGCCTTTATCCCTGTCTGTCATTGGAGCTCCCCTTCCATCAATTGGTGATGTTTTGTTACTGAATGGAAAAGAGCTGTGACTCTCTAGCCAAGATAGTGGCAAAATCAGTTACGGAAACAAGGTACCAGTGCCCCATGTGAGAATCGAACTCACGACCTTCAGATTACGAGACTGACGCGCTACCTGCTGCGCTAACGAGGCAAGATGCATGTAATAATCTGCGGAAGTTGCTTGTGCAAAGCAGTACACCTCTTTTTTTTCATATTGTAAGTGAGCTGGCAGTAAATCTTCTCCCGTATGGTCTAGCGCTTAGGATTCCTGGTTTTCACCCAGGTGGCCTGGGTTCGACTCCCGGTATGGAAACACATCCTTTTCTACACCGTTGCCAACATTCAAAGACTGACGTGTGTTTTTAAAACAAACGTATTTCAGGTAGGATTTGTTTTTTTCAGGCAAAAATGCTGAACGCCCGCGTTTTGGCACTTCATTCTGACCCTTCACGCAAGATTCAATTTGGATTCGTAGCTCAACTCATTCTCAACCACCCCTTTTTACACCAAAGTGTCAAGAGACTCAACAACTCATGGGTCCTGTAAGTTATTTGGATTCCCATTTCCTTTCTAATGGAAAACGTAGAATTGAATGGAAAAGTTCTAAGTTGGTGACAAAATCTCTCGAGAAAAGGAGGGAACAGTGCCCCGTGTGAGGCTCAAACTCACAACCTTCAGATTACGAGACTGACGCACTACCTACTGCGCTAACGAAGCAAGTTGCACCTGCAGATCTGCAGAAGTTTATTGTGCATAGCAGAAAACTTATTTTTTTCATAATGTCACTGAGACGTTAGCGCATCTTTTCCCATATGGTCTAGCGGTTAGGATTCCTGGTTCTCACCCGGGTGGCCCGGGTTCGACTCCCGGTATGGGAATGCACCTTTATCTTAGCTACTGCCACCATTCAAAGACTGACGCGTGTTTTTCAATCAAAAATGTTTCTGGTAGATTTTCACTTTGCAACAAAAATACTTAACATTGGCGATGCATTATGACTTTTGCAAAAGATTTCCTTTTGTTTCATAGCTTAAGCCTTTTTCAACTACACAGTTTTACACAAAAGTGTCAAGGGACTCAACAAGCCATGTGTCCTGTCAGTCATTAGGGCTCCCATGTTCTTTCTAATCGGAAACAGTGTAGAACTGAATTGGAAAGTTCAGAGTTAGTGACAAAATCTCTTGAGAAAAGGAGGATGGCACTTGTGAGCAAAAAACTCATGATCTTCAAATTATTCAACTGACGTGCCAAAAACCTTGACCATGTAGCGTGTTTTAGCTCTTGTAATGTTTATGTTTTGTATTCAAAGCAAAACACTCTTTTTTTTTTTTTTTTTTTTTTTACACCTGTCTTGCTGTTTACTGTACTGCTTACACCATGTGGAGAAAGACTTAGTTAGTATTCCTGGTTGACTGGTTCAATTCCTGCTATGGGAGAGACTTTTTTTTGGGACTAGTGTCCACATTCCAAAGCCGACACGTGCCTTGCAGACAGAATCAGTTTAGGTTGGAACTGCTCTTTGCTGCCAAAAATGCAGACCACCAGATTTTTTGGATATTTATTTGCACAAAAGCTTATTTGATGTCATATCTCAAACCATTCATATCTCTCACTTTTAATTCCTGGGTGTTAAGGGACTCAACAAGCCTTTATCCCTGTCTGTCATTGGAGCTCCCCTTCCATCAATTGGTGATGTTTTGTTACTGAATGGAAAAGAGCTGTGACTCTCTAGCCAAGATAGTGGCAAAATCAGTTACGGAAACAAGGTACCAGTGCCCCATGTGAGAATCGAACTCACGACCTTCGGATTACGAGACTGACGCGCTACCTGCTGCGCTAACGAGGCAAGATGCATGTAATAATCTGCGGAAGTTGCTTGTGCAAAGCAGTACACCTCTTTTTTTTCATATTGTAAGTGAGCTGGCAGTAAATCTTCTCCCGTATGGTCTAGCGCTTAGGATTCCTGGTTTTCACCCAGGTGGCCTGGGTTCGACTCCCGGTATGGAAACACATCCTTTTCTACACCGTTGCCAACATTCAAAGACTGACGTGTGTTTTTAAAACAAACGTATTTCAGGTAGGATTTGTTTTTTTCAGGCAAAAATGCTGAACGCCCGCGTTTTGGCACTTCATTCTGACCCTTCACGCAAGATTCAATTTGGATTCGTAGCTCAACTCATTCTCAACCACCCCTTTTTACACCAAAGTGTCAAGAGACTCAACAACTCATGGGTCCTGTAAGTTATTTGGATTCCCATTTCCTTTCTAATGGAAAACGTAGAATTGAATGGAAAAGTTCTAAGTTGGTGACAAAATCTCTCGAGAAAAGGAGGGAACAGTGCCCCGTGTGAGGCTCAAACTCACAACCTTCAGATTACGAGACTGACGCACTACCTACTGCGCTAACGAAGCAAGTTGCACCTGCAGATCTGCAGAAGTTTATTGTGCATAGCAGAAAACTTATTTTTTTCATAATGTCACTGAGACGTTAGCGCATCTTTTCCCATATGGTCTAGCGGTTAGGATTCCTGGTTCTCACCCGGGTGGCCCGGGTTCGACTCCCGGTATGGGAATGCACCTTTATCTTAGCTACTGCCACCATTCAAAGACTGACGCGTGTTTTTCAATCAAAAATGTTTCTGGTAGATTTTCACTTTGCAACAAAAATACTTAACATTGGCGATGCATTATGACTTTTGCAAAAGATTTCCTTTTGTTTCATAGCTTAAGCCTTTTTCAACTACACAGTTTTACACAAAAGTGTCAAGGGACTCAACAAGCCATGTGTCCTGTCAGTCATTAGGGCTCCCATGTTCTTTCTAATCGGAAACAGTGTAGAACTGAATTGGAAAGTTCAGAGTTAGTGACAAAATCTCTTGAGAAAAGGAGGATGGCACTTATGAAGAAAAAAACTCATGATCTTCAAATTATTCAACTGACGTGCCAAAAACCTTGACCATGTAGCGTGTTTTAGCTCTTGTAATGTTTATGTTTTGTATTCAAAGCAAAACACTCTTTTTTTTTTTTTTTTTTTTTTTTACACCTGTCTTGCTGTTTACTGTACTGCTTACACCATGTGGAGAAAGACTTAGTTAGTATTCCTGGTTGACTGGTTCAATTCCTGCTATGGGAGAGACTTTTTTTTGGGACTAGTGTC
This sequence comes from Phyllobates terribilis, assembly GCF_046119375.1. Classification (NCBI taxonomy): domain Eukaryota; kingdom Metazoa; phylum Chordata; class Amphibia; order Anura; family Dendrobatidae; genus Phyllobates; species Phyllobates terribilis. The sequence continues at coordinate 327,930 of NW_027363802.1, read as the reverse complement.
CACATTCCAAAGCCGACACGTGCCTTGCAGACAGAATCAGTTTAGGTTGGAACTGCTCTTTGCTGCCAAAAATGCAGACCACCAGATTTTTTGGATATTTATTTGCACAAAAGCTTATTTGATGTCATATCTCAAACCATTCATATCTCTCACTTTTAATTCCTGGGTGTTAAGGGACTCAACAAGCCTTTATCCCTGTCTGTCATTGGAGCTCCCCTTCCATCAATTGGTGATGTTTTGTTACTGAATGGAAAAGAGCTGTGACTCTCTAGCCAAGATAGTGGCAAAATCAGTTACGGAAACAAGGTACCAGTGCCCCATGTGAGAATCGAACTCACGACCTTCAGATTACGAGACTGACGCGCTACCTGCTGCGCTAACGAGGCAAGATGCATGTAATAATCTGCGGAAGTTGCTTGTGCAAAGCAGTACACCTCTTTTTTTTCATATTGTAAGTGAGCTGGCAGTAAATCTTCTCCCGTATGGTCTAGCGCTTAGGATTCCTGGTTTTCACCCAGGTGGCCTGGGTTCGACTCCCGGTATGGAAACACATCCTTTTCTACACCGTTGCCAACATTCAAAGACTGACGTGTGTTTTTAAAACAAACGTATTTCAGGTAGGATTTGTTTTTTTCAGGCAAAAATGCTGAACGCCCGCGTTTTGGCACTTCATTCTGACCCTTCACGCAAGATTCAATTTGGATTCGTAGCTCAACTCATTCTCAACCACCCCTTTTTACACCAAAGTGTCAAGAGACTCAACAACTCATGGGTCCTGTAAGTTATTTGGATTCCCATTTCCTTTCTAATGGAAAACGTAGAATTGAATGGAAAAGTTCTAAGTTGGTGACAAAATCTCTCGAGAAAAGGAGGGAACAGTGCCCCGTGTGAGGCTCAAACTCACAACCTTCAGATTACGAGACTGACGCACTACCTACTGCGCTAACGAAGCAAGTTGCACCTGCAGATCTGCAGAAGTTTATTGTGCATAGCAGAAAACTTATTTTTTTCATAATGTCACTGAGACGTTAGCGCATCTTTTCCCATATGGTCTAGCGGTTAGGATTCCTGGTTCTCACCCGGGTGGCCCGGGTTCGACTCCCGGTATGGGAATGCACCTTTATCTTAGCTACTGCCACCATTCAAAGACTGACGCGTGTTTTTCAATCAAAAATGTTTCTGGTAGATTTTCACTTTGCAACAAAAATACTTAACATTGGCGATGCATTATGACTTTTGCAAAAGATTTCCTTTTGTTTCATAGCTTAAGCCTTTTTCAACTACACAGTTTTACACAAAAGTGTCAAGGGACTCAACAAGCCATGTGTCCTGTCAGTCATTAGGGCTCCCATGTTCTTTCTAATCGGAAACAGTGTAGAACTGAATTGGAAAGTTCAGAGTTAGTGACAAAATCTCTTGAGAAAAGGAGGATGGCACTTGTGAGCAAAAAACTCATGATCTTCAAATTATTCAACTGACGTGCCAAAAACCTTGACCATGTAGCGTGTTTTAGCTCTTGTAATGTTTATGTTTTGTATTCAAAGCAAAACACTCTTTTTTTTTTTTTTTTTTTTTTTACACCTGTCTTGCTGTTTACTGTACTGCTTACACCATGTGGAGAAAGACTTAGTTAGTATTCCTGGTTGACTGGTTCAATTCCTGCTATGGGAGAGACTTTTTTTTGGGACTAGTGTCCACATTCCAAAGCCGACACGTGCCTTGCAGACAGAATCAGTTTAGGTTGGAACTGCTCTTTGCTGCCAAAAATGCAGACCACCAGATTTTTTGGATATTTATTTGCACAAAAGCTTATTTGATGTCATATCTCAAACCATTCATATCTCTCACTTTTAATTCCTGGGTGTTAAGGGACTCAACAAGCCTTTATCCCTGTCTGTCATTGGAGCTCCCCTTCCATCAATTGGTGATGTTTTGTTACTGAATGGAAAAGAGCTGTGACTCTCTAGCCAAGATAGTGGCAAAATCAGTTACGGAAACAAGGTACCAGTGCCCCATGTGAGAATCGAACTCACGACCTTCGGATTACGAGACTGACGCGCTACCTGCTGCGCTAACGAGGCAAGATGCATGTAATAATCTGCGGAAGTTGCTTGTGCAAAGCAGTACACCTCTTTTTTTTCATATTGTAAGTGAGCTGGCAGTAAATCTTCTCCCGTATGGTCTAGCGCTTAGGATTCCTGGTTTTCACCCAGGTGGCCTGGGTTCGACTCCCGGTATGGAAACACATCCTTTTCTACACCGTTGCCAACATTCAAAGACTGACGTGTGTTTTTAAAACAAACGTATTTCAGGTAGGATTTGTTTTTTTCAGGCAAAAATGCTGAACGCCCGCGTTTTGGCACTTCATTCTGACCCTTCACGCAAGATTCAATTTGGATTCGTAGCTCAACTCATTCTCAACCACCCCTTTTTACACCAAAGTGTCAAGAGACTCAACAACTCATGGGTCCTGTAAGTTATTTGGATTCCCATTTCCTTTCTAATGGAAAACGTAGAATTGAATGGAAAAGTTCTAAGTTGGTGACAAAATCTCTCGAGAAAAGGAGGGAACAGTGCCCCGTGTGAGGCTCAAACTCACAACCTTCAGATTACGAGACTGACGCACTACCTACTGCGCTAACGAAGCAAGTTGCACCTGCAGATCTGCAGAAGTTTATTGTGCATAGCAGAAAACTTATTTTTTTCATAATGTCACTGAGACGTTAGCGCATCTTTTCCCATATGGTCTAGCGGTTAGGATTCCTGGTTCTCACCCGGGTGGCCCGGGTTCGACTCCCGGTATGGGAATGCACCTTTATCTTAGCTACTGCCACCATTCAAAGACTGACGCGTGTTTTTCAATCAAAAATGTTTCTGGTAGATTTTCACTTTGCAACAAAAATACTTAACATTGGCGATGCATTATGACTTTTGCAAAAGATTTCCTTTTGTTTCATAGCTTAAGCCTTTTTCAACTACACAGTTTTACACAAAAGTGTCAAGGGACTCAACAAGCCATGTGTCCTGTCAGTCATTAGGGCTCCCATGTTCTTTCTAATCGGAAACAGTGTAGAACTGAATTGGAAAGTTCAGAGTTAGTGACAAAATCTCTTGAGAAAAGGAGGATGGCACTTGTGAGCAAAAAACTCATGATCTTCAAATTATTCAACTGACGTGCCAAAAACCTTGACCATGTAGCGTGTTTTAGCTCTTGTAATGTTTATGTTTTGTATTCAAAGCAAAACACTCTTTTTTTTTTTTTTTTTTTTTTTACACCTGTCTTGCTGTTTACTGTACTGCTTACACCATGTGGAGAAAGACTTAGTTAGTATTCCTGGTTGACTGGTTCAATTCCTGCTATGGGAGAGACTTTTTTTTGGGACTAGTGTCCACATTCCAAAGCCGACACGTGCCTTGCAGACAGAATCAGTTTAGGTTGGAACTGCTCTTTGCTGCCAAAAATGCAGACCACCAGATTTTTTGGATATTTATTTGCACAAAAGCTTATTTGATGTCATATCTCAAACCATTCATATCTCTCACTTTTAATTCCTGGGTGTTAAGGGACTCAACAAGCCTTTATCCCTGTCTGTCATTGGAGCCCCCCTTCCATCAATTGGTGATGTTTTGTTACTGAATGGAAAAGAGCTGTGACTCTCTAGCCAAGATAGTGGCAAAATCAGTTACGGAAACAAGGTACCAGTGCCCCATGTGAGAATCGAACTCACGACCTTCAGATTACGAGACTGACGCGCTACCTGCTGCGCTAACGAGGCAAGATGCATGTAATAATCTGCGGAAGTTGCTTGTGCAAAGCAGTACACCTCTTTTTTTTCATATTGTAAGTGAGCTGGCAGTAAATCTTCTCCCGTATGGTCTAGCGCTTAGGATTCCTGGTTTTCACCCAGGTGGCCTGGGTTCGACTCCCGGTATGGAAACACATCCTTTTCTACACCGTTGCCAACATTCAAAGACTGACGTGTGTTTTTAAAACAAACGTATTTCAGGTAGGATTTGTTTTTTTCAGGCAAAAATGCTGAACGCCCGCGTTTTGGCACTTCATTCTGACCCTTCACGCAAGATTCAATTTGGATTCGTAGCTCAACTCATTCTCAACCACCCCTTTTTACACCAAAGTGTCAAGAGACTCAACAACTCATGGGTCCTGTAAGTTATTTGGATTCCCATTTCCTTTCTAATGGAAAACGTAGAATTGAATGGAAAAGTTCTAAGTTGGTGACAAAATCTCTCGAGAAAAGGAGGGAACAGTGCCCCGTGTGAGGCTCAAACTCACAACCTTCAGATTACGAGACTGACGCACTACCTACTGCGCTAACGAAGCAAGTTGCACCTGCAGATCTGCAGAAGTTTATTGTGCATAGCAGAAAACTTATTTTTTTCATAATGTCACTGAGACGTTAGCGCATCTTTTCCCATATGGTCTAGCGGTTAGGATTCCTGGTTCTCACCCGGGTGGCCCGGGTTCGACTCCCGGTATGGGAATGCACCTTTATCTTAGCTACTGCCACCATTCAAAGACTGACGCGTGTTTTTCAATCAAAAATGTTTCTGGTAGATTTTCACTTTGCAACAAAAATACTTAACATTGGCGATGCATTATGACTTTTGCAAAAGATTTCCTTTTGTTTCATAGCTTAAGCCTTTTTCAACTACACAGTTTTACACAAAAGTGTCAAGGGACTCAACAAGCCATGTGTCCTGTCAGTCATTAGGGCTCCCATGTTCTTTCTAATCGGAAACAGTGTAGAACTGAATTGGAAAGTTCAGAGTTAGTGACAAAATCTCTTGAGAAAAGGAGGATGGCACTTGTGAGCAAAAAACTCATGATCTTCAAATTATTCAACTGACGTGCCAAAAACCTTGACCATGTAGCGTGTTTTAGCTCTTGTAATGTTTATGTTTTGTATTCAAAGCAAAACACTCTTTTTTTTTTTTTTTTTTTTTTTACACCTGTCTTGCTGTTTACTGTACTGCTTACACCATGTGGAGAAAGACTTAGTTAGTATTCCTGGTTGACTGGTTCAATTCCTGCTATGGGAGAGACTTTTTTTTGGGACTAGTGTCCACATTCCAAAGCCGACACGTGCCTTGCAGACAGAATCAGTTTAGGTTGGAACTGCTCTTTGCTGCCAAAAATGCAGACCACCAGATTTTTTGGATATTTATTTGCACAAAAGCTTATTTGATGTCATATCTCAAACCATTCATATCTCTCACTTTTAATTCCTGGGTGTTAAGGGACTCAACAAGCCTTTATCCCTGTCTGTCATTGGAGCTCCCCTTCCATCAATTGGTGATGTTTTGTTACTGAATGGAAAAGAGCTGTGACTCTCTAGCCAAGATAGTGGCAAAATCAGTTACGGAAACAAGGTACCAGTGCCCCATGTGAGAATCGAACTCACGACCTTCGGATTACGAGACTGACGCGCTACCTGCTGCGCTAACGAGGCAAGATGCATGTAATAATCTGCGGAAGTTGCTTGTGCAAAGCAGTACACCTCTTTTTTTTCATATTGTAAGTGAGCTGGCAGTAAATCTTCTCCCGTATGGTCTAGCGCTTAGGATTCCTGGTTTTCACCCAGGTGGCCTGGGTTCGACTCCCGGTATGGAAACACATCCTTTTCTACACCGTTGCCAACATTCAAAGACTGACGTGTGTTTTTAAAACAAACGTATTTCAGGTAGGATTTGTTTTTTTCAGGCAAAAATGCTGAACGCCCGCGTTTTGGCACTTCATTCTGACCCTTCACGCAAGATTCAATTTGGATTCGTAGCTCAACTCATTCTCAACCACCCCTTTTTACACCAAAGTGTCAAGAGACTCAACAACTCATGGGTCCTGTAAGTTATTTGGATTCCCATTTCCTTTCTAATGGAAAACGTAGAATTGAATGGAAAAGTTCTAAGTTGGTGACAAAATCTCTCGAGAAAAGGAGGGAACAGTGCCCCGTGTGAGGCTCAAACTCACAACCTTCAGATTACGAGACTGACGCACTACCTACTGCGCTAACGAAGCAAGTTGCACCTGCAGATCTGCAGAAGTTTATTGTGCATAGCAGAAAACTTATTTTTTTCATAATGTCACTGAGACGTTAGCGCATCTTTTCCCATATGGTCTAGCGGTTAGGATTCCTGGTTCTCACCCGGGTGGCCCGGGTTCGACTCCCGGTATGGGAATGCACCTTTATCTTAGCTACTGCCACCATTCAAAGACTGACGCGTGTTTTTCAATCAAAAATGTTTCTGGTAGATTTTCACTTTGCAACAAAAATACTTAACATTGGCGATGCATTATGACTTTTGCAAAAGATTTCCTTTTGTTTCATAGCTTAAGCCTTTTTCAACTACACAGTTTTACACAAAAGTGTCAAGGGACTCAACAAGCCATGTGTCCTGTCAGTCATTAGGGCTCCCATGTTCTTTCTAATCGGAAACAGTGTAGAACTGAATTGGAAAGTTCAGAGTTAGTGACAAAATCTCTTGAGAAAAGGAGGATGGCACTTGTGAGCAAAAAACTCATGATCTTCAAATTATTCAACTGACGTGCCAAAAACCTTGACCATGTAGCGTGTTTTAGCTCTTGTAATGTTTATGTTTTGTATTCAAAGCAAAACACTCTTTTTTTTTTTTTTTTTTTTTTTACACCTGTCTTGCTGTTTACTGTACTGCTTACACCATGTGGAGAAAGACTTAGTTAGTATTCCTGGTTGACTGGTTCAATTCCTGCTATGGGAGAGACTTTTTTTTGGGACTAGTGTCCACATTCCAAAGCCGACACGTGCCTTGCAGACAGAATCAGTTTAGGTTGGAACTGCTCTTTGCTGCCAAAAATGCAGACCACCAGATTTTTTGGATATTTATTTGCACAAAAGCTTATTTGATGTCATATCTCAAACCATTCATATCTCTCACTTTTAATTCCTGGGTGTTAAGGGACTCAACAAGCCTTTATCCCTGTCTGTCATTGGAGCCCCCCTTCCATCAATTGGTGATGTTTTGTTACTGAATGGAAAAGAGCTGTGACTCTCTAGCCAAGATAGTGGCAAAATCAGTTACGGAAACAAGGTACCAGTGCCCCATGTGAGAATCGAACTCACGACCTTCAGATTACGAGACTGACGCGCTACCTGCTGCGCTAACGAGGCAAGATGCATGTAATAATCTGCGGAAGTTGCTTGTGCAAAGCAGTACACCTCTTTTTTTTCATATTGTAAGTGAGCTGGCAGTAAATCTTCTCCCGTATGGTCTAGCGCTTAGGATTCCTGGTTTTCACCCAGGTGGCCTGGGTTCGACTCCCGGTATGGAAACACATCCTTTTCTACACCGTTGCCAACATTCAAAGACTGACGTGTGTTTTTAAAACAAACGTATTTCAGGTAGGATTTGTTTTTTTCAGGCAAAAATGCTGAACGCCCGCGTTTTGGCACTTCATTCTGACCCTTCACGCAAGATTCAATTTGGATTCGTAGCTCAACTCATTCTCAACCACCCCTTTTTACACCAAAGTGTCAAGAGACTCAACAACTCATGGGTCCTGTAAGTTATTTGGATTCCCATTTCCTTTCTAATGGAAAACGTAGAATTGAATGGAAAAGTTCTAAGTTGGTGACAAAATCTCTCGAGAAAAGGAGGGAACAGTGCCCCGTGTGAGGCTCAAACTCACAACCTTCAGATTACGAGACTGACGCACTACCTACTGCGCTAACGAAGCAAGTTGCACCTGCAGATCTGCAGAAGTTTATTGTGCATAGCAGAAAACTTATTTTTTTCATAATGTCACTGAGACGTTAGCGCATCTTTTCCCATATGGTCTAGCGGTTAGGATTCCTGGTTCTCACCCGGGTGGCCCGGGTTCGACTCCCGGTATGGGAATGCACCTTTATCTTAGCTACTGCCACCATTCAAAGACTGACGCGTGTTTTTCAATCAAAAATGTTTCTGGTAGATTTTCACTTTGCAACAAAAATACTTAACATTGGCGATGCATTATGACTTTTGCAAAAGATTTCCTTTTGTTTCATAGCTTAAGCCTTTTTCAACTACACAGTTTTACACAAAAGTGTCAAGGGACTCAACAAGCCATGTGTCCTGTCAGTCATTAGGGCTCCCATGTTCTTTCTAATCGGAAACAGTGTAGAACTGAATTGGAAAGTTCAGAGTTAGTGACAAAATCTCTTGAGAAAAGGAGGATGGCACTTATGAAGAAAAAAACTCATGATCTTCAAATTATTCAACTGACGTGCCAAAAACCTTGACCATGTAGCGTGTTTTAGCTCTTGTAATGTTTATGTTTTGTATTCAAAGCAAAACACTCTTTTTTTTTTTTTTTTTTTTTTTTACACCTGTCTTGCTGTTTACTGTACTGCTTACACCATGTGGAGAAAGACTTAGTTAGTATTCCTGGTTGACTGGTTCAATTCCTGCTATGGGAGAGACTTTTTTTTGGGACTAGTGTCCACATTCCAAAGCCGACACGTGCCTTGCAGACAGAATCAGTTTAGGTTGGAACTGCTCTTTGCTGCCAAAAATGCAGACCACCAGATTTTTTGGATATTTATTTGCACAAAAGCTTATTTGATGTCATATCTCAAACCATTCATATCTCTCACTTTTAATTCCTGGGTGTTAAGGGACTCAACAAGCCTTTATCCCTGTCTGTCATTGGAGCTCCCCTTCCATCAATTGGTGATGTTTTGTTACTGAATGGAAAAGAGCTGTGACTCTCTAGCCAAGATAGTGGCAAAATCAGTTACGGAAACAAGGTACCAGTGCCCCATGTGAGAATCGAACTCACGACCTTCGGATTACGAGACTGACGCGCTACCTGCTGCGCTAACGAGGCAAGATGCATGTAATAATCTGCGGAAGTTGCTTGTGCAAAGCAGTACACCTCTTTTTTTTCATATTGTAAGTGAGCTGGCAGTAAATCTTCTCCCGTATGGTCTAGCGCTTAGGATTCCTGGTTTTCACCCAGGTGGCCTGGGTTCGACTCCCGGTATGGAAACACATCCTTTTCTACACCGTTGCCAACATTCAAAGACTGACGTGTGTTTTTAAAACAAACGTATTTCAGGTAGGATTTGTTTTTTTCAGGCAAAAATGCTGAACGCCCGCGTTTTGGCACTTCATTCTGACCCTTCACGCAAGATTCAATTTGGATTCGTAGCTCAACTCATTCTCAACCACCCCTTTTTACACCAAAGTGTCAAGAGACTCAACAACTCATGGGTCCTGTAAGTTATTTGGATTCCCATTTCCTTTCTAATGGAAAACGTAGAATTGAATGGAAAAGTTCTAAGTTGGTGACAAAATCTCTCGAGAAAAGGAGGGAACAGTGCCCCGTGTGAGGCTCAAACTCACAACCTTCAGATTACGAGACTGACGCACTACCTACTGCGCTAACGAAGCAAGTTGCACCTGCAGATCTGCAGAAGTTTATTGTGCATAGCAGAAAACTTATTTTTTTCATAATGTCACTGAGACGTTAGCGCATCTTTTCCCATATGGTCTAGCGGTTAGGATTCCTGGTTCTCACCCGGGTGGCCCGGGTTCGACTCCCGGTATGGGAATGCACCTTTATCTTAGCTACTGCCACCATTCAAAGACTGACGCGTGTTTTTCAATCAAAAATGTTTCTGGTAGATTTTCACTTTGCAACAAAAATACTTAACATTGGCGATGCATTATGACTTTTGCAAAAGATTTCCTTTTGTTTCATAGCTTAAGCCTTTTTCAACTACACAGTTTTACACAAAAGTGTCAAGGGACTCAACAAGCCATGTGTCCTGTCAGTCATTAGGGCTCCCATGTTCTTTCTAATCGGAAACAGTGTAGAACTGAATTGGAAAGTTCAGAGTTAGTGACAAAATCTCTTGAGAAAAGGAGGATGGCACTTGTGAGCAAAAAACTCATGATCTTCAAATTATTCAACTGACGTGCCAAAAACCTTGACCATGTAGCGTGTTTTAGCTCTTGTAATGTTTATGTTTTGTATTCAAAGCAAAACACTCTTTTTTTTTTTTTTTTTTTTTTTACACCTGTCTTGCTGTTTACTGTACTGCTTACACCATGTGGAGAAAGACTTAGTTAGTATTCCTGGTTGACTGGTTCAATTCCTGCTATGGGAGAGACTTTTTTTTGGGACTAGTGTCCACATTCCAAAGCCGACACGTGCCTTGCAGACAGAATCAGTTTAGGTTGGAACTGCTCTTTGCTGCCAAAAATGCAGACCACCAGATTTTTTGGATATTTATTTGCACAAAAGCTTATTTGATGTCATATCTCAAACCATTCATATCTCTCACTTTTAATTCCTGGGTGTTAAGGGACTCAACAAGCCTTTATCCCTGTCTGTCATTGGAGCCCCCCTTCCATCAATTGGTGATGTTTTGTTACTGAATGGAAAAGAGCTGTGACTCTCTAGCCAAGATAGTGGCAAAATCAGTTACGGAAACAAGGTACCAGTGCCCCATGTGAGAATCGAACTCACGACCTTCAGATTACGAGACTGACGCGCTACCTGCTGCGCTAACGAGGCAAGATGCATGTAATAATCTGCGGAAGTTGCTTGTGCAAAGCAGTACACCTCTTTTTTTTCATATTGTAAGTGAGCTGGCAGTAAATCTTCTCCCGTATGGTCTAGCGCTTAGGATTCCTGGTTTTCACCCAGGTGGCCTGGGTTCGACTCCCGGTATGGAAACACATCCTTTTCTACACCGTTGCCAACATTCAAAGACTGACGTGTGTTTTTAAAACAAACGTATTTCAGGTAGGATTTGTTTTTTTCAGGCAAAAATGCTGAACGCCCGCGTTTTGGCACTTCATTCTGACCCTTCACGCAAGATTCAATTTGGATTCGTAGCTCAACTCATTCTCAACCACCCCTTTTTACACCAAAGTGTCAAGAGACTCAACAACTCATGGGTCCTGTAAGTTATTTGGATTCCCATTTCCTTTCTAATGGAAAACGTAGAATTGAATGGAAAAGTTCTAAGTTGGTGACAAAATCTCTCGAGAAAAGGAGGGAACAGTGCCCCGTGTGAGGCTCAAACTCACAACCTTCAGATTACGAGACTGACGCACTACCTACTGCGCTAACGAAGCAAGTTGCACCTGCAGATCTGCAGAAGTTTATTGTGCATAGCAGAAAACTTATTTTTTTCATAATGTCACTGAGACGTTAGCGCATCTTTTCCCATATGGTCTAGCGGTTAGGATTCCTGGTTCTCACCCGGGTGGCCCGGGTTCGACTCCCGGTATGGGAATGCACCTTTATCTTAGCTACTGCCACCATTCAAAGACTGACGCGTGTTTTTCAATCAAAAATGTTTCTGGTAGATTTTCACTTTGCAACAAAAATACTTAACATTGGCGATGCATTATGACTTTTGCAAAAGATTTCCTTTTGTTTCATAGCTTAAGCCTTTTTCAACTACACAGTTTTACACAAAAGTGTCAAGGGACTCAACAAGCCATGTGTCCTGTCAGTCATTAGGGCTCCCATGTTCTTTCTAATCGGAAACAGTGTAGAACTGAATTGGAAAGTTCAGAGTTAGTGACAAAATCTCTTGAGAAAAGGAGGATGGCACTTGTGAGCAAAAAACTCATGATCTTCAAATTATTCAACTGACGTGCCAAAAACCTTGACCATGTAGCGTGTTTTAGCTCTTGTAATGTTTATGTTTTGTATTCAAAGCAAAACACTCTTTTTTTTTTTTTTTTTTTTTTTACACCTGTCTTGCTGTTTACTGTACTGCTTACACCATGTGGAGAAAGACTTAGTTAGTATTCCTGGTTGACTGGTTCAATTCCTGCTATGGGAGAGACTTTTTTTTGGGACTAGTGTCCACATTCCAAAGCCGACACGTGCCTTGCAGACAGAATCAGTTTAGGTTGGAACTGCTCTTTGCTGCCAAAAATGCAGACCACCAGATTTTTTGGATATTTATTTGCACAAAAGCTTATTTGATGTCATATCTCAAACCATTCATATCTCTCACTTTTAATTCCTGGGTGTTAAGGGACTCAACAAGCCTTTATCCCTGTCTGTCATTGGAGCCCCCCTTCCATCAATTGGTGATGTTTTGTTACTGAATGGAAAAGAGCTGTGACTCTCTAGCCAAGATAGTGGCAAAATCAGTTACGGAAACAAGGTACCAGTGCCCCATGTGAGAATCGAACTCACGACCTTCAGATTACGAGACTGACGCGCTACCTGCTGCGCTAACGAGGCAAGATGCATGTAATAATCTGCGGAAGTTGCTTGTGCAAAGCAGTACACCTCTTTTTTTTCATATTGTAAGTGAGCTGGCAGTAAATCTTCTCCCGTATGGTCTAGCGCTTAGGATTCCTGGTTTTCACCCAGGTGGCCTGGGTTCGACTCCCGGTATGGAAACACATCCTTTTCTACACCGTTGCCAACATTCAAAGACTGACGTGTGTTTTTAAAACAAACGTATTTCAGGTAGGATTTGTTTTTTTCAGGCAAAAATGCTGAACGCCCGCGTTTTGGCACTTCATTCTGACCCTTCACGCAAGATTCAATTTGGATTCGTAGCTCAACTCATTCTCAACCACCCCTTTTTACACCAAAGTGTCAAGAGACTCAACAACTCATGGGTCCTGTAAGTTATTTGGATTCCCATTTCCTTTCTAATGGAAAACGTAGAATTGAATGGAAAAGTTCTAAGTTGGTGACAAAATCTCTCGAGAAAAGGAGGGAACAGTGCCCCGTGTGAGGCTCAAACTCACAACCTTCAGATTACGAGACTGACGCACTACCTACTGCGCTAACGAAGCAAGTTGCACCTGCAGATCTGCAGAAGTTTATTGTGCATAGCAGAAAACTTATTTTTTTCATAATGTCACTGAGACGTTAGCGCATCTTTTCCCATATGGTCTAGCGGTTAGGATTCCTGGTTCTCACCCGGGTGGCCCGGGTTCGACTCCCGGTATGGGAATGCACCTTTATCTTAGCTACTGCCACCATTCAAAGACTGACGCGTGTTTTTCAATCAAAAATGTTTCTGGTAGATTTTCACTTTGCAACAAAAATACTTAACATTGGCGATGCATTATGACTTTTGCAAAAGATTTCCTTTTGTTTCATAGCTTAAGCCTTTTTCAACTACACAGTTTTACACAAAAGTGTCAAGGGACTCAACAAGCCATGTGTCCTGTCAGTCATTAGGGCTCCCATGTTCTTTCTAATCGGAAACAGTGTAGAACTGAATTGGAAAGTTCAGAGTTAGTGACAAAATCTCTTGAGAAAAGGAGGATGGCACTTATGAAGAAAAAAACTCATGATCTTCAAATTATTCAACTGACGTGCCAAAAACCTTGACCATGTAGCGTGTTTTAGCTCTTGTAATGTTTATGTTTTGTATTCAAAGCAAAACACTCTTTTTTTTTTTTTTTTTTTTTTTTACACCTGTCTTGCTGTTTACTGTACTGCTTACACCATGTGGAGAAAGACTTAGTTAGTATTCCTGGTTGACTGGTTCAATTCCTGCTATGGGAGAGACTTTTTTTTGGGACTAGTGTCCACATTCCAAAGCCGACACGTGCCTTGCAGACAGAATCAGTTTAGGTTGGAACTGCTCTTTGCTGCCAAAAATGCAGACCACCAGATTTTTTGGATATTTATTTGCACAAAAGCTTATTTGATGTCATATCTCAAACCATTCATATCTCTCACTTTTAATTCCTGGGTGTTAAGGGACTCAACAAGCCTTTATCCCTGTCTGTCATTGGAGCCCCCCTTCCATCAATTGGTGATGTTTTGTTACTGAATGGAAAAGAGCTGTGACTCTCTAGCCAAGATAGTGGCAAAATCAGTTACGGAAACAAGGTACCAGTGCCCCATGTGAGAATCGAACTCACGACCTTCAGATTACGAGACTGACGCGCTACCTGCTGCGCTAACGAGGCAAGATGCATGTAATAATCTGCGGAAGTTGCTTGTGCAAAGCAGTACACCTCTTTTTTTTCATATTGTAAGTGAGCTGGCAGTAAATCTTCTCCCGTATGGTCTAGCGCTTAGGATTCCTGGTTTTCACCCAGGTGGCCTGGGTTCGACTCCCGGTATGGAAACACATCCTTTTCTACACCGTTGCCAACATTCAAAGACTGACGTGTGTTTTTAAAACAAACGTATTTCAGGTAGGATTTGTTTTTTTCAGGCAAAAATGCTGAACGCCCGCGTTTTGGCACTTCATTCTGACCCTTCACGCAAGATTCAATTTGGATTCGTAGCTCAACTCATTCTCAACCACCCCTTTTTACACCAAAGTGTCAAGAGACTCAACAACTCATGGGTCCTGTAAGTTATTTGGATTCCCATTTCCTTTCTAATGGAAAACGTAGAATTGAATGGAAAAGTTCTAAGTTGGTGACAAAATCTCTCGAGAAAAGGAGGGAACAGTGCCCCGTGTGAGGCTCAAACTCACAACCTTCAGATTACGAGACTGACGCACTACCTACTGCGCTAACGAAGCAAGTTGCACCTGCAGATCTGCAGAAGTTTATTGTGCATAGCAGAAAACTTATTTTTTTCATAATGTCACTGAGACGTTAGCGCATCTTTTCCCATATGGTCTAGCGGTTAGGATTCCTGGTTCTCACCCGGGTGGCCCGGGTTCGACTCCCGGTATGGGAATGCACCTTTATCTTAGCTACTGCCACCATTCAAAGACTGACGCGTGTTTTTCAATCAAAAATGTTTCTGGTAGATTTTCACTTTGCAACAAAAATACTTAACATTGGCGATGCATTATGACTTTTGCAAAAGATTTCCTTTTGTTTCATAGCTTAAGCCTTTTTCAACTACACAGTTTTACACAAAAGTGTCAAGGGACTCAACAAGCCATGTGTCCTGTCAGTCATTAGGGCTCCCATGTTCTTTCTAATCGGAAACAGTGTAGAACTGAATTGGAAAGTTCAGAGTTAGTGACAAAATCTCTTGAGAAAAGGAGGATGGCACTTATGAAGAAAAAAACTCATGATCTTCAAATTATTCAACTGACGTGCCAAAAACCTTGACCATGTAGCGTGTTTTAGCTCTTGTAATGTTTATGTTTTGTATTCAAAGCAAAACACTCTTTTTTTTTTTTTTTTTTTTTTTTACACCTGTCTTGCTGTTTACTGTACTGCTTACACCATGTGGAGAAAGACTTAGTTAGTATTCCTGGTTGACTGGTTCAATTCCTGCTATGGGAGAGACTTTTTTTTGGGACTAGTGTCCACATTCCAAAGCCGACACGTGCCTTGCAGACAGAATCAGTTTAGGTTGGAACTGCTCTTTGCTGCCAAAAATGCAGACCACCAGATTTTTTGGATATTTATTTGCACAAAAGCTTATTTGATGTCATATCTCAAACCATTCATATCTCTCACTTTTAATTCCTGGGTGTTAAGGGACTCAACAAGCCTTTATCCCTGTCTGTCATTGGAGCTCCCCTTCCATCAATTGGTGATGTTTTGTTACTGAATGGAAAAGAGCTGTGACTCTCTAGCCAAGATAGTGGCAAAATCAGTTACGGAAACAAGGTACCAGTGCCCCATGTGAGAATCGAACTCACGACCTTCAGATTACGAGACTGACGCGCTACCTGCTGCGCTAACGAGGCAAGATGCATGTAATAATCTGCGGAAGTTGCTTGTGCAAAGCAGTACACCTCTTTTTTTTCATATTGTAAGTGAGCTGGCAGTAAATCTTCTCCCGTATGGTCTAGCGCTTAGGATTCCTGGTTTTCACCCAGGTGGCCTGGGTTCGACTCCCGGTATGGAAACACATCCTTTTCTACACCGTTGCCAACATTCAAAGACTGACGTGTGTTTTTAAAACAAACGTATTTCAGGTAGGATTTGTTTTTTTCAGGCAAAAATGCTGAACGCCCGCGTTTTGGCACTTCATTCTGACCCTTCACGCAAGATTCAATTTGGATTCGTAGCTCAACTCATTCTCAACCACCCCTTTTTACACCAAAGTGTCAAGAGACTCAACAACTCATGGGTCCTGTAAGTTATTTGGATTCCCATTTCCTTTCTAATGGAAAACGTAGAATTGAATGGAAAAGTTCTAAGTTGGTGACAAAATCTCTCGAGAAAAGGAGGGAACAGTGCCCCGTGTGAGGCTCAAACTCACAACCTTCAGATTACGAGACTGACGCACTACCTACTGCGCTAACGAAGCAAGTTGCACCTGCAGATCTGCAGAAGTTTATTGTGCATAGCAGAAAACTTATTTTTTTCATAATGTCACTGAGACGTTAGCGCATCTTTTCCCATATGGTCTAGCGGTTAGGATTCCTGGTTCTCACCCGGGTGGCCCGGGTTCGACTCCCGGTATGGGAATGCACCTTTATCTTAGCTACTGCCACCATTCAAAGACTGACGCGTGTTTTTCAATCAAAAATGTTTCTGGTAGATTTTCACTTTGCAACAAAAATACTTAACATTGGCGATGCATTATGACTTTTGCAAAAGATTTCCTTTTGTTTCATAGCTTAAGCCTTTTTCAACTACACAGTTTTACACAAAAGTGTCAAGGGACTCAACAAGCCATGTGTCCTGTCAGTCATTAGGGCTCCCATGTTCTTTCTAATCGGAAACAGTGTAGAACTGAATTGGAAAGTTCAGAGTTAGTGACAAAATCTCTTGAGAAAAGGAGGATGGCACTTGTGAGCAAAAAACTCATGATCTTCAAATTATTCAACTGACGTGCCAAAAACCTTGACCATGTAGCGTGTTTTAGCTCTTGTAATGTTTATGTTTTGTATTCAAAGCAAAACACTCTTTTTTTTTTTTTTTTTTTTTTTACACCTGTCTTGCTGTTTACTGTACTGCTTACACCATGTGGAGAAAGACTTAGTTAGTATTCCTGGTTGACTGGTTCAATTCCTGCTATGGGAGAGACTTTTTTTTGGGACTAGTGTCCACATTCCAAAGCCGACACGTGCCTTGCAGACAGAATCAGTTTAGGTTGGAACTGCTCTTTGCTGCCAAAAATGCAGACCACCAGATTTTTTGGATATTTATTTGCACAAAAGCTTATTTGATGTCATATCTCAAACCATTCATATCTCTCACTTTTAATTCCTGGGTGTTAAGGGACTCAACAAGCCTTTATCCCTGTCTGTCATTGGAGCTCCCCTTCCATCAATTGGTGATGTTTTGTTACTGAATGGAAAAGAGCTGTGACTCTCTAGCCAAGATAGTGGCAAAATCAGTTACGGAAACAAGGTACCAGTGCCCCATGTGAGAATCGAACTCACGACCTTCAGATTACGAGACTGACGCGCTACCTGCTGCGCTAACGAGGCAAGATGCATGTAATAATCTGCGGAAGTTGCTTGTGCAAAGCAGTACACCTCTTTTTTTTCATATTGTAAGTGAGCTGGCAGTAAATCTTCTCCCGTATGGTCTAGCGCTTAGGATTCCTGGTTTTCACCCAGGTGGCCTGGGTTCGACTCCCGGTATGGAAACACATCCTTTTCTACACCGTTGCCAACATTCAAAGACTGACGTGTGTTTTTAAAACAAACGTATTTCAGGTAGGATTTGTTTTTTTCAGGCAAAAATGCTGAACGCCCGCGTTTTGGCACTTCATTCTGACCCTTCACGCAAGATTCAATTTGGATTCGTAGCTCAACTCATTCTCAACCACCCCTTTTTACACCAAAGTGTCAAGAGACTCAACAACTCATGGGTCCTGTAAGTTATTTGGATTCCCATTTCCTTTCTAATGGAAAACGTAGAATTGAATGGAAAAGTTCTAAGTTGGTGACAAAATCTCTCGAGAAAAGGAGGGAACAGTGCCCCGTGTGAGGCTCAAACTCACAACCTTCAGATTACGAGACTGACGCACTACCTACTGCGCTAACGAAGCAAGTTGCACCTGCAGATCTGCAGAAGTTTATTGTGCATAGCAGAAAACTTATTTTTTTCATAATGTCACTGAGACGTTAGCGCATCTTTTCCCATATGGTCTAGCGGTTAGGATTCCTGGTTCTCACCCGGGTGGCCCGGGTTCGACTCCCGGTATGGGAATGCACCTTTATCTTAGCTACTGCCACCATTCAAAGACTGACGCGTGTTTTTCAATCAAAAATGTTTCTGGTAGATTTTCACTTTGCAACAAAAATACTTAACATTGGCGATGCATTATGACTTTTGCAAAAGATTTCCTTTTGTTTCATAGCTTAAGCCTTTTTCAACTACACAGTTTTACACAAAAGTGTCAAGGGACTCAACAAGCCATGTGTCCTGTCAGTCATTAGGGCTCCCATGTTCTTTCTAATCGGAAACAGTGTAGAACTGAATTGGAAAGTTCAGAGTTAGTGACAAAATCTCTTGAGAAAAGGAGGATGGCACTTGTGAGCAAAAAACTCATGATCTTCAAATTATTCAACTGACGTGCCAAAAACCTTGACCATGTAGCGTGTTTTAGCTCTTGTAATGTTTATGTTTTGTATTCAAAGCAAAACACTCTTTTTTTTTTTTTTTTTTTTTTTACACCTGTCTTGCTGTTTACTGTACTGCTTACACCATGTGGAGAAAGACTTAGTTAGTATTCCTGGTTGACTGGTTCAATTCCTGCTATGGGAGAGACTTTTTTTTGGGACTAGTGTCCACATTCCAAAGCCGACACGTGCCTTGCAGACAGAATCAGTTTAGGTTGGAACTGCTCTTTGCTGCCAAAAATGCAGACCACCAGATTTTTTGGATATTTATTTGCACAAAAGCTTATTTGATGTCATATCTCAAACCATTCATATCTCTCACTTTTAATTCCTGGGTGTTAAGGGACTCAACAAGCCTTTATCCCTGTCTGTCATTGGAGCTCCCCTTCCATCAATTGGTGATGTTTTGTTACTGAATGGAAAAGAGCTGTGACTCTCTAGCCAAGATAGTGGCAAAATCAGTTACGGAAACAAGGTACCAGTGCCCCATGTGAGAATCGAACTCACGACCTTCGGATTACGAGACTGACGCGCTACCTGCTGCGCTAACGAGGCAAGATGCATGTAATAATCTGCGGAAGTTGCTTGTGCAAAGCAGTACACCTCTTTTTTTTCATATTGTAAGTGAGCTGGCAGTAAATCTTCTCCCGTATGGTCTAGCGCTTAGGATTCCTGGTTTTCACCCAGGTGGCCTGGGTTCGACTCCCGGTATGGAAACACATCCTTTTCTACACCGTTGCCAACATTCAAAGACTGACGTGTGTTTTTAAAACAAACGTATTTCAGGTAGGATTTGTTTTTTTCAGGCAAAAATGCTGAACGCCCGCGTTTTGGCACTTCATTCTGACCCTTCACGCAAGATTCAATTTGGATTCGTAGCTCAACTCATTCTCAACCACCCCTTTTTACACCAAAGTGTCAAGAGACTCAACAACTCATGGGTCCTGTAAGTTATTTGGATTCCCATTTCCTTTCTAATGGAAAACGTAGAATTGAATGGAAAAGTTCTAAGTTGGTGACAAAATCTCTCGAGAAAAGGAGGGAGCAGTGCCCCGTGTGAGGCTCAAACTCACAACCTTCAGATTACGAGACTGACGCACTACCTACTGCGCTAACGAAGCAAGTTGCACCTGCAGATCTGCAGAAGTTTATTGTGCATAGCAGAAAACTTATTTTTTTCATAATGTCACTGAGACGTTAGCGCATCTTTTCCCATATGGTCTAGCGGTTAGGATTCCTGGTTCTCACCCGGGTGGCCCGGGTTCGACTCCCGGTATGGGAATGCACCTTTATCTTAGCTACTGCCACCATTCAAAGACTGACGCGTGTTTTTCAATCAAAAATGTTTCTGGTAGATTTTCACTTTGCAACAAAAATACTTAACATTGGCGATGCATTATGACTTTTGCAAAAGATTTCCTTTTGTTTCATAGCTTAAGCCTTTTTCAACTACACAGTTTTACACAAAAGTGTCAAGGGACTCAACAAGCCATGTGTCCTGTCAGTCATTAGGGCTCCCATGTTCTTTCTAATCGGAAACAGTGTAGAACTGAATTGGAAAGTTCAGAGTTAGTGACAAAATCTCTTGAGAAAAGGAGGATGGCACTTGTGAGCAAAAAACTCATGATCTTCAAATTATTCAACTGACGTGCCAAAAACCTTGACCATGTAGCGTGTTTTAGCTCTTGTAATGTTTATGTTTTGTATTCAAAGCAAAACACTCTTTTTTTTTTTTTTTTTTTTTTTTACACCTGTCTTGCTGTTTACTGTACTGCTTACACCATGTGGAGAAAGACTTAGTTAGTATTCCTGGTTGACTGGTTCAATTCCTGCTATGGGAGAGACTTTTTTTTGGGACTAGTGTCCACATTCCAAAGCCGACACGTGCCTTGCAGACAGAATCAGTTTAGGTTGGAACTGCTCTTTGCTGCCAAAAATGCAGACCACCAGATTTTTTGGATATTTATTTGCACAAAAGCTTATTTGATGTCATATCTCAAACCATTCATATCTCTCACTTTTAATTCCTGGGTGTTAAGGGACTCAACAAGCCTTTATCCCTGTCTGTCATTGGAGCTCCCCTTCCATCAATTGGTGATGTTTTGTTACTGAATGGAAAAGAGCTGTGACTCTCTAGCCAAGATAGTGGCAAAATCAGTTACGGAAACAAGGTACCAGTGCCCCATGTGAGAATCGAACTCACGACCTTCAGATTACGAGACTGACGCGCTACCTGCTGCGCTAACGAGGCAAGATGCATGTAATAATCTGCGGAAGTTGCTTGTGCAAAGCAGTACACCTCTTTTTTTTCATATTGTAAGTGAGCTGGCAGTAAATCTTCTCCCGTATGGTCTAGCGCTTAGGATTCCTGGTTTTCACCCAGGTGGCCTGGGTTCGACTCCCGGTATGGAAACACATCCTTTTCTACACCGTTGCCAACATTCAAAGACTGACGTGTGTTTTTAAAACAAACGTATTTCAGGTAGGATTTGTTTTTTTCAGGCAAAAATGCTGAACGCCCGCGTTTTGGCACTTCATTCTGACCCTTCACGCAAGATTCAATTTGGATTCGTAGCTCAACTCATTCTCAACCACCCCTTTTTACACCAAAGTGTCAAGAGACTCAACAACTCATGGGTCCTGTAAGTTATTTGGATTCCCATTTCCTTTCTAATGGAAAACGTAGAATTGAATGGAAAAGTTCTAAGTTGGTGACAAAATCTCTCGAGAAAAGGAGGGAACAGTGCCCCGTGTGAGGCTCAAACTCACAACCTTCAGATTACGAGACTGACGCACTACCTACTGCGCTAACGAAGCAAGTTGCACCTGCAGATCTGCAGAAGTTTATTGTGCATAGCAGAAAACTTATTTTTTTCATAATGTCACTGAGACGTTAGCGCATCTTTTCCCATATGGTCTAGCGGTTAGGATTCCTGGTTCTCACCCGGGTGGCCCGGGTTCGACTCCCGGTATGGGAATGCACCTTTATCTTAGCTACTGCCACCATTCAAAGACTGACGCGTGTTTTTCAATCAAAAATGTTTCTGGTAGATTTTCACTTTGCAACAAAAATACTTAACATTGCGATGCATTATGACTTTTGCAAAAGATTTCCTTTTGTTTCATAGCTTAAGCCTTTTTCAACTACACAGTTTTACACAAAAGTGTCAAGGGACTCAACAAGCCATGTGTCCTGTCAGTCATTAGGGCTCCCATGTTCTTTCTAATCGGAAACAGTGTAGAACTGAATTGGAAAGTTCAGAGTTAGTGACAAAATCTCTTGAGAAAAGGAGGATGGCACTTGTGAGCAAAAAACTCATGATCTTCAAATTATTCAACTGACGTGCCAAAAACCTTGACCATGTAGCGTGTTTTAGCTCTTGTAATGTTTATGTTTTGTATTCAAAGCAAAACACTCTTTTTTTTTTTTTTTTTTTTTTTTACACCTGTCTTGCTGTTTACTGTACTGCTTACACCATGTGGAGAAAGACTTAGTTAGTATTCCTGGTTGACTGGTTCAATTCCTGCTATGGGAGAGACTTTTTTTTGGGACTAGTGTCCACATTCCAAAGCCGACACGTGCCTTGCAGACAGAATCAGTTTAGGTTGGAACTGCTCTTTGCTGCCAAAAATGCAGACCACCAGATTTTTTGGATATTTATTTGCACAAAAGCTTATTTGATGTCATATCTCAAACCATTCATATCTCTCACTTTTAATTCCTGGGTGTTAAGGGACTCAACAAGCCTTTATCCCTGTCTGTCATTGGAGCTCCCCTTCCATCAATTGGTGATGTTTTGTTACTGAATGGAAAAGAGCTGTGACTCTCTAGCCAAGATAGTGGCAAAATCAGTTACGGAAACAAGGTACCAGTGCCCCATGTGAGAATCGAACTCACGACCTTCAGATTACGAGACTGACGCGCTACCTGCTGCGCTAACGAGGCAAGATGCATGTAATAATCTGCGGAAGTTGCTTGTGCAAAGCAGTACACCTCTTTTTTTTCATATTGTAAGTGAGCTGGCAGTAAATCTTCTCCCGTATGGTCTAGCGCTTAGGATTCCTGGTTTTCACCCAGGTGGCCTGGGTTCGACTCCCGGTATGGAAACACATCCTTTTCTACACCGTTGCCAACATTCAAAGACTGACGTGTGTTTTTAAAACAAACGTATTTCAGGTAGGATTTGTTTTTTTCAGGCAAAAATGCTGAACGCCCGCGTTTTGGCACTTCATTCTGACCCTTCACGCAAGATTCAATTTGGATTCGTAGCTCAACTCATTCTCAACCACCCCTTTTTACACCAAAGTGTCAAGAGACTCAACAACTCATGGGTCCTGTAAGTTATTTGGATTCCCATTTCCTTTCTAATGGAAAACGTAGAATTGAATGGAAAAGTTCTAAGTTGGTGACAAAATCTCTCGAGAAAAGGAGGGAACAGTGCCCCGTGTGAGGCTCAAACTCACAACCTTCAGATTACGAGACTGACGCACTACCTACTGCGCTAACGAAGCAAGTTGCACCTGCAGATCTGCAGAAGTTTATTGTGCATAGCAGAAAACTTATTTTTTTCATAATGTCACTGAGACGTTAGCGCATCTTTTCCCATATGGTCTAGCGGTTAGGATTCCTGGTTCTCACCCGGGTGGCCCGGGTTCGACTCCCGGTATGGGAATGCACCTTTATCTTAGCTACTGCCACCATTCAAAGACTGACGCGTGTTTTTCAATCAAAAATGTTTCTGGTAGATTTTCACTTTGCAACAAAAATACTTAACATTGGCGATGCATTATGACTTTTGCAAAAGATTTCCTTTTGTTTCATAGCTTAAGCCTTTTTCAACTACACAGTTTTACACAAAAGTGTCAAGGGACTCAACAAGCCATGTGTCCTGTCAGTCATTAGGGCTCCCATGTTCTTTCTAATCGGAAACAGTGTAGAACTGAATTGGAAAGTTCAGAGTTAGTGACAAAATCTCTTGAGAAAAGGAGGATGGCACTTGTGAGCAAAAAACTCATGATCTTCAAATTATTCAACTGACGTGCCAAAAACCTTGACCATGTAGCGTGTTTTAGCTCTTGTAATGTTTATGTTTTGTATTCAAAGCAAAACACTCTTTTTTTTTTTTTTTTTTTTTTTTACACCTGTCTTGCTGTTTACTGTACTGCTTACACCATGTGGAGAAAGACTTAGTTAGTATTCCTGGTTGACTGGTTCAATTCCTGCTATGGGAGAGACTTTTTTTTGGGACTAGTGTCCACATTCCAAAGCCGACACGTGCCTTTTTTTTTTTTTTTTTTTTTTACACCTGTCTTGCTGTTTACTGTACTGCTTACACCATGTGGAGAAAGACTTAGTTAGTATTCCTGGTTGACTGGTTCAATTCCTGCTATGGGAGAGACTTTTTTTTGGGACTAGTGTCCACATTCCAAAGCCGACACGTGCCTTGCAGACAGAATCAGTTTAGGTTGGAACTGCTCTTTGCTGCCAAAAATGCAGACCACCAGATTTTTTGGATATTTATTTGCACAAAAGCTTATTTGATGTCATATCTCAAACCATTCATATCTCTCACTTTTAATTCCTGGGTGTTAAGGGACTCAACAAGCCTTTATCCCTGTCTGTCATTGGAGCTCCCCTTCCATCAATTGGTGATGTTTTGTTACTGAATGGAAAAGAGCTGTGACTCTCTAGCCAAGATAGTGGCAAAATCAGTTACGGAAACAAGGTACCAGTGCCCCATGTGAGAATCGAACTCACGACCTTCAGATTACGAGACTGACGCGCTACCTGCTGCGCTAACGAGGCAAGATGCATGTAATAATCTGCGGAAGTTGCTTGTGCAAAGCAGTACACCTCTTTTTTTTCATATTGTAAGTGAGCTGGCAGTAAATCTTCTCCCGTATGGTCTAGCGCTTAGGATTCCTGGTTTTCACCCAGGTGGCCTGGGTTCGACTCCCGGTATGGAAACACATCCTTTTCTACACCGTTGCCAACATTCAAAGACTGACGTGTGTTTTTAAAACAAACGTATTTCAGGTAGGATTTGTTTTTTTCAGGCAAAAATGCTGAACGCCCGCGTTTTGGCACTTCATTCTGACCCTTCACGCAAGATTCAATTTGGATTCGTAGCTCAACTCATTCTCAACCACCCCTTTTTACACCAAAGTGTCAAGAGACTCAACAACTCATGGGTCCTGTAAGTTATTTGGATTCCCATTTCCTTTCTAATGGAAAACGTAGAATTGAATGGAAAAGTTCTAAGTTGGTGACAAAATCTCTCGAGAAAAGGAGGGAACAGTGCCCCGTGTGAGGCTCAAACTCACAACCTTCAGATTACGAGACTGACGCACTACCTACTGCGCTAACGAAGCAAGTTGCACCTGCAGATCTGCAGAAGTTTATTGTGCATAGCAGAAAACTTATTTTTTTCATAATGTCACTGAGACGTTAGCGCATCTTTTCCCATATGGTCTAGCGGTTAGGATTCCTGGTTCTCACCCGGGTGGCCCGGGTTCGACTCCCGGTATGGGAATGCACCTTTATCTTAGCTACTGCCACCATTCAAAGACTGACGCGTGTTTTTCAATCAAAAATGTTTCTGGTAGATTTTCACTTTGCAACAAAAATACTTAACATTGGCGATGCATTATGACTTTTGCAAAAGATTTCCTTTTGTTTCATAGCTTAAGCCTTTTTCAACTACACAGTTTTACACAAAAGTGTCAAGGGACTCAACAAGCCATGTGTCCTGTCAGTCATTAGGGCTCCCATGTTCTTTCTAATCGGAAACAGTGTAGAACTGAATTGGAAAGTTCAGAGTTAGTGACAAAATCTCTTGAGAAAAGGAGGATGGCACTTGTGAGCAAAAAACTCATGATCTTCAAATTATTCAACTGACGTGCCAAAAACCTTGACCATGTAGCGTGTTTTAGCTCTTGTAATGTTTATGTTTTGTATTCAAAGCAAAACACTCTTTTTTTTTTTTTTTTTTTTTTTTACACCTGTCTTGCTGTTTACTGTACTGCTTACACCATGTGGAGAAAGACTTAGTTAGTATTCCTGGTTGACTGGTTCAATTCCTGCTATGGGAGAGACTTTTTTTTGGGACTAGTGTCCACATTCCAAAGCCGACACGTGCCTTGCAGACAGAATCAGTTTAGGTTGGAACTGCTCTTTGCTGCCAAAAATGCAGACCACCAGATTTTTTGGATATTTATTTGCACAAAAGCTTATTTGATGTCATATCTCAAACCATTCATATCTCTCACTTTTAATTCCTGGGTGTTAAGGGACTCAACAAGCCTTTATCCCTGTCTGTCATTGGAGCTCCCCTTCCATCAATTGGTGATGTTTTGTTACTGAATGGAAAAGAGCTGTGACTCTCTAGCCAAGATAGTGGCAAAATCAGTTACGGAAACAAGGTACCAGTGCCCCATGTGAGAATCGAACTCACGACCTTCAGATTACGAGACTGACGCGCTACCTGCTGCGCTAACGAGGCAAGATGCATGTAATAATCTGCGGAAGTTGCTTGTGCAAAGCAGTACACCTCTTTTTTTTCATATTGTAAGTGAGCTGGCAGTAAATCTTCTCCCGTATGGTCTAGCGCTTAGGATTCCTGGTTTTCACCCAGGTGGCCTGGGTTCGACTCCCGGTATGGAAACACATCCTTTTCTACACCGTTGCCAACATTCAAAGACTGACGTGTGTTTTTAAAACAAACGTATTTCAGGTAGGATTTGTTTTTTTCAGGCAAAAATGCTGAACGCCCGCGTTTTGGCACTTCATTCTGACCCTTCACGCAAGATTCAATTTGGATTCGTAGCTCAACTCATTCTCAACCACCCCTTTTTACACCAAAGTGTCAAGAGACTCAACAACTCATGGGTCCTGTAAGTTATTTGGATTCCCATTTCCTTTCTAATGGAAAACGTAGAATTGAATGGAAAAGTTCTAAGTTGGTGACAAAATCTCTCGAGAAAAGGAGGGAACAGTGCCCCGTGTGAGGCTCAAACTCACAACCTTCAGATTACGAGACTGACGCACTACCTACTGCGCTAACGAAGCAAGTTGCACCTGCAGATCTGCAGAAGTTTATTGTGCATAGCAGAAAACTTATTTTTTTCATAATGTCACTGAGACGTTAGCGCATCTTTTCCCATATGGTCTAGCGGTTAGGATTCCTGGTTCTCACCCGGGTGGCCCGGGTTCGACTCCCGGTATGGGAATGCACCTTTATCTTAGCTACTGCCACCATTCAAAGACTGACGCGTGTTTTTCAATCAAAAATGTTTCTGGTAGATTTTCACTTTGCAACAAAAATACTTAACATTGGCGATGCATTATGACTTTTGCAAAAGATTTCCTTTTGTTTCATAGCTTAAGCCTTTTTCAACTACACAGTTTTACACAAAAGTGTCAAGGGACTCAACAAGCCATGTGTCCTGTCAGTCATTAGGGCTCCCATGTTCTTTCTAATCGGAAACAGTGTAGAACTGAATTGGAAAGTTCAGAGTTAGTGACAAAATCTCTTGAGAAAAGGAGGATGGCACTTATGAAGAAAAAAACTCATGATCTTCAAATTATTCAACTGACGTGCCAAAAACCTTGACCATGTAGCGTGTTTTAGCTCTTGTAATGTTTATGTTTTGTATTCAAAGCAAAACACTCTTTTTTTTTTTTTTTTTTTTTTTTACACCTGTCTTGCTGTTTACTGTACTGCTTACACCATGTGGAGAAAGACTTAGTTAGTATTCCTGGTTGACTGGTTCAATTCCTGCTATGGGAGAGACTTTTTTTTGGGACTAGTGTCCACATTCCAAAGCCGACACGTGCCTTGCAGACAGAATCAGTTTAGGTTGGAACTGCTCTTTGCTGCCAAAAATGCAGACCACCAGATTTTTTGGATATTTATTTGCACAAAAGCTTATTTGATGTCATATCTCAAACCATTCATATCTCTCACTTTTAATTCCTGGGTGTTAAGGGACTCAACAAGCCTTTATCCCTGTCTGTCATTGGAGCTCCCCTTCCATCAATTGGTGATGTTTTGTTACTGAATGGAAAAGAGCTGTGACTCTCTAGCCAAGATAGTGGCAAAATCAGTTACGGAAACAAGGTACCAGTGCCCCATGTGAGAATCGAACTCACGACCTTCAGATTACGAGACTGACGCGCTACCTGCTGCGCTAACGAGGCAAGATGCATGTAATAATCTGCGGAAGTTGCTTGTGCAAAGCAGTACACCTCTTTTTTTTCATATTGTAAGTGAGCTGGCAGTAAATCTTCTCCCGTATGGTCTAGCGCTTAGGATTCCTGGTTTTCACCCAGGTGGCCTGGGTTCGACTCCCGGTATGGAAACACATCCTTTTCTACACCGTTGCCAACATTCAAAGACTGACGTGTGTTTTTAAAACAAACGTATTTCAGGTAGGATTTGTTTTTTTCAGGCAAAAATGCTGAACGCCCGCGTTTTGGCACTTCATTCTGACCCTTCACGCAAGATTCAATTTGGATTCGTAGCTCAACTCATTCTCAACCACCCCTTTTTACACCAAAGTGTCAAGAGACTCAACAACTCATGGGTCCTGTAAGTTATTTGGATTCCCATTTCCTTTCTAATGGAAAACGTAGAATTGAATGGAAAAGTTCTAAGTTGGTGACAAAATCTCTCGAGAAAAGGAGGGAACAGTGCCCCGTGTGAGGCTCAAACTCACAACCTTCAGATTACGAGACTGACGCACTACCTACTGCGCTAACGAAGCAAGTTGCACCTGCAGATCTGCAGAAGTTTATTGTGCATAGCAGAAAACTTATTTTTTTCATAATGTCACTGAGACGTTAGCGCATCTTTTCCCATATGGTCTAGCGGTTAGGATTCCTGGTTCTCACCCGGGTGGCCCGGGTTCGACTCCCGGTATGGGAATGCACCTTTATCTTAGCTACTGCCACCATTCAAAGACTGACGCGTGTTTTTCAATCAAAAATGTTTCTGGTAGATTTTCACTTTGCAACAAAAATACTTAACATTGGCGATGCATTATGACTTTTGCAAAAGATTTCCTTTTGTTTCATAGCTTAAGCCTTTTTCAACTACACAGTTTTACACAAAAGTGTCAAGGGACTCAACAAGCCATGTGTCCTGTCAGTCATTAGGGCTCCCATGTTCTTTCTAATCGGAAACAGTGTAGAACTGAATTGGAAAGTTCAGAGTTAGTGACAAAATCTCTTGAGAAAAGGAGGATGGCACTTGTGAGCAAAAAACTCATGATCTTCAAATTATTCAACTGACGTGCCAAAAACCTTGACCATGTAGCGTGTTTTAGCTCTTGTAATGTTTATGTTTTGTATTCAAAGCAAAACACTCTTTTTTTTTTTTTTTTTTTTTTTACACCTGTCTTGCTGTTTACTGTACTGCTTACACCATGTGGAGAAAGACTTAGTTAGTATTCCTGGTTGACTGGTTCAATTCCTGCTATGGGAGAGACTTTTTTTTGGGACTAGTGTCCACATTCCAAAGCCGACACGTGCCTTGCAGACAGAATCAGTTTAGGTTGGAACTGCTCTTTGCTGCCAAAAATGCAGACCACCAGATTTTTTGGATATTTATTTGCACAAAAGCTTATTTGATGTCATATCTCAAACCATTCATATCTCTCACTTTTAATTCCTGGGTGTTAAGGGACTCAACAAGCCTTTATCCCTGTCTGTCATTGGAGCTCCCCTTCCATCAATTGGTGATGTTTTGTTACTGAATGGAAAAGAGCTGTGACTCTCTAGCCAAGATAGTGGCAAAATCAGTTACGGAAACAAGGTACCAGTGCCCCATGTGAGAATCGAACTCACGACCTTCGGATTACGAGACTGACGCGCTACCTGCTGCGCTAACGAGGCAAGATGCATGTAATAATCTGCGGAAGTTGCTTGTGCAAAGCAGTACACCTCTTTTTTTTCATATTGTAAGTGAGCTGGCAGTAAATCTTCTCCCGTATGGTCTAGCGCTTAGGATTCCTGGTTTTCACCCAGGTGGCCTGGGTTCGACTCCCGGTATGGAAACACATCCTTTTCTACACCGTTGCCAACATTCAAAGACTGACGTGTGTTTTTAAAACAAACGTATTTCAGGTAGGATTTGTTTTTTTCAGGCAAAAATGCTGAACGCCCGCGTTTTGGCACTTCATTCTGACCCTTCACGCAAGATTCAATTTGGATTCGTAGCTCAACTCATTCTCAACCACCCCTTTTTACACCAAAGTGTCAAGAGACTCAACAACTCATGGGTCCTGTAAGTTATTTGGATTCCCATTTCCTTTCTAATGGAAAACGTAGAATTGAATGGAAAAGTTCTAAGTTGGTGACAAAATCTCTCGAGAAAAGGAGGGAGCAGTGCCCCGTGTGAGGCTCAAACTCACAACCTTCAGATTACGAGACTGACGCACTACCTACTGCGCTAACGAAGCAAGTTGCACCTGCAGATCTGCAGAAGTTTATTGTGCATAGCAGAAAACTTATTTTTTTCATAATGTCACTGAGACGTTAGCGCATCTTTTCCCATATGGTCTAGCGGTTAGGATTCCTGGTTCTCACCCGGGTGGCCCGGGTTCGACTCCCGGTATGGGAATGCACCTTTATCTTAGCTACTGCCACCATTCAAAGACTGACGCGTGTTTTTCAATCAAAAATGTTTCTGGTAGATTTTCACTTTGCAACAAAAATACTTAACATTGGCGATGCATTATGACTTTTGCAAAAGATTTCCTTTTGTTTCATAGCTTAAGCCTTTTTCAACTACACAGTTTTACACAAAAGTGTCAAGGGACTCAACAAGCCATGTGTCCTGTCAGTCATTAGGGCTCCCATGTTCTTTCTAATCGGAAACAGTGTAGAACTGAATTGGAAAGTTCAGAGTTAGTGACAAAATCTCTTGAGAAAAGGAGGATGGCACTTGTGAGCAAAAAACTCATGATCTTCAAATTATTCAACTGACGTGCCAAAAACCTTGACCATGTAGCGTGTTTTAGCTCTTGTAATGTTTATGTTTTGTATTCAAAGCAAAACACTCTTTTTTTTTTTTTTTTTTTTTTTTACACCTGTCTTGCTGTTTACTGTACTGCTTACACCATGTGGAGAAAGACTTAGTTAGTATTCCTGGTTGACTGGTTCAATTCCTGCTATGGGAGAGACTTTTTTTTGGGACTAGTGTCCACATTCCAAAGCCGACACGTGCCTTGCAGACAGAATCAGTTTAGGTTGGAACTGCTCTTTGCTGCCAAAAATGCAGACCACCAGATTTTTTGGATATTTATTTGCACAAAAGCTTATTTGATGTCATATCTCAAACCATTCATATCTCTCACTTTTAATTCCTGGGTGTTAAGGGACTCAACAAGCCTTTATCCCTGTCTGTCATTGGAGCTCCCCTTCCATCAATTGGTGATGTTTTGTTACTGAATGGAAAAGAGCTGTGACTCTCTAGCCAAGATAGTGGCAAAATCAGTTACGGAAACAAGGTACCAGTGCCCCATGTGAGAATCGAACTCACGACCTTCAGATTACGAGACTGACGCGCTACCTGCTGCGCTAACGAGGCAAGATGCATGTAATAATCTGCGGAAGTTGCTTGTGCAAAGCAGTACACCTCTTTTTTTTCATATTGTAAGTGAGCTGGCAGTAAATCTTCTCCCGTATGGTCTAGCGCTTAGGATTCCTGGTTTTCACCCAGGTGGCCTGGGTTCGACTCCCGGTATGGAAACACATCCTTTTCTACACCGTTGCCAACATTCAAAGACTGACGTGTGTTTTTAAAACAAACGTATTTCAGGTAGGATTTGTTTTTTTCAGGCAAAAATGCTGAACGCCCGCGTTTTGGCACTTCATTCTGACCCTTCACGCAAGATTCAATTTGGATTCGTAGCTCAACTCATTCTCAACCACCCCTTTTTACACCAAAGTGTCAAGAGACTCAACAACTCATGGGTCCTGTAAGTTATTTGGATTCCCATTTCCTTTCTAATGGAAAACGTAGAATTGAATGGAAAAGTTCTAAGTTGGTGACAAAATCTCTCGAGAAAAGGAGGGAACAGTGCCCCGTGTGAGGCTCAAACTCACAACCTTCAGATTACGAGACTGACGCACTACCTACTGCGCTAACGAAGCAAGTTGCACCTGCAGATCTGCAGAAGTTTATTGTGCATAGCAGAAAACTTATTTTTTTCATAATGTCACTGAGACGTTAGCGCATCTTTTCCCATATGGTCTAGCGGTTAGGATTCCTGGTTCTCACCCGGGTGGCCCGGGTTCGACTCCCGGTATGGGAATGCACCTTTATCTTAGCTACTGCCACCATTCAAAGACTGACGCGTGTTTTTCAATCAAAAATGTTTCTGGTAGATTTTCACTTTGCAACAAAAATACTTAACATTGGCGATGCATTATGACTTTTGCAAAAGATTTCCTTTTGTTTCATAGCTTAAGCCTTTTTCAACTACACAGTTTTACACAAAAGTGTCAAGGGACTCAACAAGCCATGTGTCCTGTCAGTCATTAGGGCTCCCATGTTCTTTCTAATCGGAAACAGTGTAGAACTGAATTGGAAAGTTCAGAGTTAGTGACAAAATCTCTTGAGAAAAGGAGGATGGCACTTATGAAGAAAAAAACTCATGATCTTCAAATTATTCAACTGACGTGCCAAAAACCTTGACCATGTAGCGTGTTTTAGCTCTTGTAATGTTTATGTTTTGTATTCAAAGCAAAACACTCTTTTTTTTTTTTTTTTTTTTTTTTACACCTGTCTTGCTGTTTACTGTACTGCTTACACCATGTGGAGAAAGACTTAGTTAGTATTCCTGGTTGACTGGTTCAATTCCTGCTATGGGAGAGACTTTTTTTTGGGACTAGTGTCCACATTCCAAAGCCGACACGTGCCTTGCAGACAGAATCAGTTTAGGTTGGAACTGCTCTTTGCTGCCAAAAATGCAGACCACCAGATTTTTTGGATATTTATTTGCACAAAAGCTTATTTGATGTCATATCTCAAACCATTCATATCTCTCACTTTTAATTCCTGGGTGTTAAGGGACTCAACAAGCCTTTATCCCTGTCTGTCATTGGAGCTCCCCTTCCATCAATTGGTGATGTTTTGTTACTGAATGGAAAAGAGCTGTGACTCTCTAGCCAAGATAGTGGCAAAATCAGTTACGGAAACAAGGTACCAGTGCCCCATGTGAGAATCGAACTCACGACCTTCAGATTACGAGACTGACGCGCTACCTGCTGCGCTAACGAGGCAAGATGCATGTAATAATCTGCGGAAGTTGCTTGTGCAAAGCAGTACACCTCTTTTTTTTCATATTGTAAGTGAGCTGGCAGTAAATCTTCTCCCGTATGGTCTAGCGCTTAGGATTCCTGGTTTTCACCCAGGTGGCCTGGGTTCGACTCCCGGTATGGAAACACATCCTTTTCTACACCGTTGCCAACATTCAAAGACTGACGTGTGTTTTTAAAACAAACGTATTTCAGGTAGGATTTGTTTTTTTCAGGCAAAAATGCTGAACGCCCGCGTTTTGGCACTTCATTCTGACCCTTCACGCAAGATTCAATTTGGATTCGTAGCTCAACTCATTCTCAACCACCCCTTTTTACACCAAAGTGTCAAGAGACTCAACAACTCATGGGTCCTGTAAGTTATTTGGATTCCCATTTCCTTTCTAATGGAAAACGTAGAATTGAATGGAAAAGTTCTAAGTTGGTGACAAAATCTCTCGAGAAAAGGAGGGAACAGTGCCCCGTGTGAGGCTCAAACTCACAACCTTCAGATTACGAGACTGACGCACTACCTACTGCGCTAACGAAGCAAGTTGCACCTGCAGATCTGCAGAAGTTTATTGTGCATAGCAGAAAACTTATTTTTTTCATAATGTCACTGAGACGTTAGCGCATCTTTTCCCATATGGTCTAGCGGTTAGGATTCCTGGTTCTCACCCGGGTGGCCCGGGTTCGACTCCCGGTATGGGAATGCACCTTTATCTTAGCTACTGCCACCATTCAAAGACTGACGCGTGTTTTTCAATCAAAAATGTTTCTGGTAGATTTTCACTTTGCAACAAAAATACTTAACATTGGCGATGCATTATGACTTTTGCAAAAGATTTCCTTTTGTTTCATAGCTTAAGCCTTTTTCAACTACACAGTTTTACACAAAAGTGTCAAGGGACTCAACAAGCCATGTGTCCTGTCAGTCATTAGGGCTCCCATGTTCTTTCTAATCGGAAACAGTGTAGAACTGAATTGGAAAGTTCAGAGTTAGTGACAAAATCTCTTGAGAAAAGGAGGATGGCACTTGTGAGCAAAAAACTCATGATCTTCAAATTATTCAACTGACGTGCCAAAAACCTTGACCATGTAGCGTGTTTTAGCTCTTGTAATGTTTATGTTTTGTATTCAAAGCAAAACACTCTTTTTTTTTTTTTTTTTTTTTTTACACCTGTCTTGCTGTTTACTGTACTGCTTACACCATGTGGAGAAAGACTTAGTTAGTATTCCTGGTTGACTGGTTCAATTCCTGCTATGGGAGAGACTTTTTTTTGGGACTAGTGTCCACATTCCAAAGCCGACACGTGCCTTGCAGACAGAATCAGTTTAGGTTGGAACTGCTCTTTGCTGCCAAAAATGCAGACCACCAGATTTTTTGGATATTTATTTGCACAAAAGCTTATTTGATGTCATATCTCAAACCATTCATATCTCTCACTTTTAATTCCTGGGTGTTAAGGGACTCAACAAGCCTTTATCCCTGTCTGTCATTGGAGCTCCCCTTCCATCAATTGGTGATGTTTTGTTACTGAATGGAAAAGAGCTGTGACTCTCTAGCCAAGATAGTGGCAAAATCAGTTACGGAAACAAGGTACCAGTGCCCCATGTGAGAATCGAACTCACGACCTTCGGATTACGAGACTGACGCGCTACCTGCTGCGCTAACGAGGCAAGATGCATGTAATAATCTGCGGAAGTTGCTTGTGCAAAGCAGTACACCTCTTTTTTTTCATATTGTAAGTGAGCTGGCAGTAAATCTTCTCCCGTATGGTCTAGCGCTTAGGATTCCTGGTTTTCACCCAGGTGGCCTGGGTTCGACTCCCGGTATGGAAACACATCCTTTTCTACACCGTTGCCAACATTCAAAGACTGACGTGTGTTTTTAAAACAAACGTATTTCAGGTAGGATTTGTTTTTTTCAGGCAAAAATGCTGAACGCCCGCGTTTTGGCACTTCATTCTGACCCTTCACGCAAGATTCAATTTGGATTCGTAGCTCAACTCATTCTCAACCACCCCTTTTTACACCAAAGTGTCAAGAGACTCAACAACTCATGGGTCCTGTAAGTTATTTGGATTCCCATTTCCTTTCTAATGGAAAACGTAGAATTGAATGGAAAAGTTCTAAGTTGGTGACAAAATCTCTCGAGAAAAGGAGGGAGCAGTGCCCCGTGTGAGGCTCAAACTCACAACCTTCAGATTACGAGACTGACGCACTACCTACTGCGCTAACGAAGCAAGTTGCACCTGCAGATCTGCAGAAGTTTATTGTGCATAGCAGAAAACTTATTTTTTTCATAATGTCACTGAGACGTTAGCGCATCTTTTCCCATATGGTCTAGCGGTTAGGATTCCTGGTTCTCACCCGGGTGGCCCGGGTTCGACTCCCGGTATGGGAATGCACCTTTATCTTAGCTACTGCCACCATTCAAAGACTGACGCGTGTTTTTCAATCAAAAATGTTTCTGGTAGATTTTCACTTTGCAACAAAAATACTTAACATTGGCGATGCATTATGACTTTTGCAAAAGATTTCCTTTTGTTTCATAGCTTAAGCCTTTTTCAACTACACAGTTTTACACAAAAGTGTCAAGGGACTCAACAAGCCATGTGTCCTGTCAGTCATTAGGGCTCCCATGTTCTTTCTAATCGGAAACAGTGTAGAACTGAATTGGAAAGTTCAGAGTTAGTGACAAAATCTCTTGAGAAAAGGAGGATGGCACTTGTGAGCAAAAAACTCATGATCTTCAAATTATTCAACTGACGTGCCAAAAACCTTGACCATGTAGCGTGTTTTAGCTCTTGTAATGTTTATGTTTTGTATTCAAAGCAAAACACTCTTTTTTTTTTTTTTTTTTTTTTTTACACCTGTCTTGCTGTTTACTGTACTGCTTACACCATGTGGAGAAAGACTTAGTTAGTATTCCTGGTTGACTGGTTCAATTCCTGCTATGGGAGAGACTTTTTTTTGGGACTAGTGTCCACATTCCAAAGCCGACACGTGCCTTGCAGACAGAATCAGTTTAGGTTGGAACTGCTCTTTGCTGCCAAAAATGCAGACCACCAGATTTTTTGGATATTTATTTGCACAAAAGCTTATTTGATGTCATATCTCAAACCATTCATATCTCTCACTTTTAATTCCTGGGTGTTAAGGGACTCAACAAGCCTTTATCCCTGTCTGTCATTGGAGCTCCCCTTCCATCAATTGGTGATGTTTTGTTACTGAATGGAAAAGAGCTGTGACTCTCTAGCCAAGATAGTGGCAAAATCAGTTACGGAAACAAGGTACCAGTGCCCCATGTGAGAATCGAACTCACGACCTTCAGATTACGAGACTGACGCGCTACCTGCTGCGCTAACGAGGCAAGATGCATGTAATAATCTGCGGAAGTTGCTTGTGCAAAGCAGTACACCTCTTTTTTTTCATATTGTAAGTGAGCTGGCAGTAAATCTTCTCCCGTATGGTCTAGCGCTTAGGATTCCTGGTTTTCACCCAGGTGGCCTGGGTTCGACTCCCGGTATGGAAACACATCCTTTTCTACACCGTTGCCAACATTCAAAGACTGACGTGTGTTTTTAAAACAAACGTATTTCAGGTAGGATTTGTTTTTTTCAGGCAAAAATGCTGAACGCCCGCGTTTTGGCACTTCATTCTGACCCTTCACGCAAGATTCAATTTGGATTCGTAGCTCAACTCATTCTCAACCACCCCTTTTTACACCAAAGTGTCAAGAGACTCAACAACTCATGGGTCCTGTAAGTTATTTGGATTCCCATTTCCTTTCTAATGGAAAACGTAGAATTGAATGGAAAAGTTCTAAGTTGGTGACAAAATCTCTCGAGAAAAGGAGGGAACAGTGCCCCGTGTGAGGCTCAAACTCACAACCTTCAGATTACGAGACTGACGCACTACCTACTGCGCTAACGAAGCAAGTTGCACCTGCAGATCTGCAGAAGTTTATTGTGCATAGCAGAAAACTTATTTTTTTCATAATGTCACTGAGACGTTAGCGCATCTTTTCCCATATGGTCTAGCGGTTAGGATTCCTGGTTCTCACCCGGGTGGCCCGGGTTCGACTCCCGGTATGGGAATGCACCTTTATCTTAGCTACTGCCACCATTCAAAGACTGACGCGTGTTTTTCAATCAAAAATGTTTCTGGTAGATTTTCACTTTGCAACAAAAATACTTAACATTGGCGATGCATTATGACTTTTGCAAAAGATTTCCTTTTGTTTCATAGCTTAAGCCTTTTTCAACTACACAGTTTTACACAAAAGTGTCAAGGGACTCAACAAGCCATGTGTCCTGTCAGTCATTAGGGCTCCCATGTTCTTTCTAATCGGAAACAGTGTAGAACTGAATTGGAAAGTTCAGAGTTAGTGACAAAATCTCTTGAGAAAAGGAGGATGGCACTTGTGAGCAAAAAACTCATGATCTTCAAATTATTCAACTGACGTGCCAAAAACCTTGACCATGTAGCGTGTTTTAGCTCTTGTAATGTTTATGTTTTGTATTCAAAGCAAAACACTCTTTTTTTTTTTTTTTTTTTTTTTACACCTGTCTTGCTGTTTACTGTACTGCTTACACCATGTGGAGAAAGACTTAGTTAGTATTCCTGGTTGACTGGTTCAATTCCTGCTATGGGAGAGACTTTTTTTTGGGACTAGTGTCCACATTCCAAAGCCGACACGTGCCTTGCAGACAGAATCAGTTTAGGTTGGAACTGCTCTTTGCTGCCAAAAATGCAGACCACCAGATTTTTTGGATATTTATTTGCACAAAAGCTTATTTGATGTCATATCTCAAACCATTCATATCTCTCACTTTTAATTCCTGGGTGTTAAGGGACTCAACAAGCCTTTATCCCTGTCTGTCATTGGAGCTCCCCTTCCATCAATTGGTGATGTTTTGTTACTGAATGGAAAAGAGCTGTGACTCTCTAGCCAAGATAGTGGCAAAATCAGTTACGGAAACAAGGTACCAGTGCCCCATGTGAGAATCGAACTCACGACCTTCGGATTACGAGACTGACGCGCTACCTGCTGCGCTAACGAGGCAAGATGCATGTAATAATCTGCGGAAGTTGCTTGTGCAAAGCAGTACACCTCTTTTTTTTCATATTGTAAGTGAGCTGGCAGTAAATCTTCTCCCGTATGGTCTAGCGCTTAGGATTCCTGGTTTTCACCCAGGTGGCCTGGGTTCGACTCCCGGTATGGAAACACATCCTTTTCTACACCGTTGCCAACATTCAAAGACTGACGTGTGTTTTTAAAACAAACGTATTTCAGGTAGGATTTGTTTTTTTCAGGCAAAAATGCTGAACGCCCGCGTTTTGGCACTTCATTCTGACCCTTCACGCAAGATTCAATTTGGATTCGTAGCTCAACTCATTCTCAACCACCCCTTTTTACACCAAAGTGTCAAGAGACTCAACAACTCATGGGTCCTGTAAGTTATTTGGATTCCCATTTCCTTTCTAATGGAAAACGTAGAATTGAATGGAAAAGTTCTAAGTTGGTGACAAAATCTCTCGAGAAAAGGAGGGAGCAGTGCCCCGTGTGAGGCTCAAACTCACAACCTTCAGATTACGAGACTGACGCACTACCTACTGCGCTAACGAAGCAAGTTGCACCTGCAGATCTGCAGAAGTTTATTGTGCATAGCAGAAAACTTATTTTTTTCATAATGTCACTGAGACGTTAGCGCATCTTTTCCCATATGGTCTAGCGGTTAGGATTCCTGGTTCTCACCCGGGTGGCCCGGGTTCGACTCCCGGTATGGGAATGCACCTTTATCTTAGCTACTGCCACCATTCAAAGACTGACGCGTGTTTTTCAATCAAAAATGTTTCTGGTAGATTTTCACTTTGCAACAAAAATACTTAACATTGGCGATGCATTATGACTTTTGCAAAAGATTTCCTTTTGTTTCATAGCTTAAGCCTTTTTCAACTACACAGTTTTACACAAAAGTGTCAAGGGACTCAACAAGCCATGTGTCCTGTCAGTCATTAGGGCTCCCATGTTCTTTCTAATCGGAAACAGTGTAGAACTGAATTGGAAAGTTCAGAGTTAGTGACAAAATCTCTTGAGAAAAGGAGGATGGCACTTGTGAGCAAAAAACTCATGATCTTCAAATTATTCAACTGACGTGCCAAAAACCTTGACCATGTAGCGTGTTTTAGCTCTTGTAATGTTTATGTTTTGTATTCAAAGCAAAACACTCTTTTTTTTTTTTTTTTTTTTTTTTACACCTGTCTTGCTGTTTACTGTACTGCTTACACCATGTGGAGAAAGACTTAGTTAGTATTCCTGGTTGACTGGTTCAATTCCTGCTATGGGAGAGACTTTTTTTTGGGACTAGTGTCCACATTCCAAAGCCGACACGTGCCTTGCAGACAGAATCAGTTTAGGTTGGAACTGCTCTTTGCTGCCAAAAATGCAGACCACCAGATTTTTTGGATATTTATTTGCACAAAAGCTTATTTGATGTCATATCTCAAACCATTCATATCTCTCACTTTTAATTCCTGGGTGTTAAGGGACTCAACAAGCCTTTATCCCTGTCTGTCATTGGAGCTCCCCTTCCATCAATTGGTGATGTTTTGTTACTGAATGGAAAAGAGCTGTGACTCTCTAGCCAAGATAGTGGCAAAATCAGTTACGGAAACAAGGTACCAGTGCCCCATGTGAGAATCGAACTCACGACCTTCAGATTACGAGACTGACGCGCTACCTGCTGCGCTAACGAGGCAAGATGCATGTAATAATCTGCGGAAGTTGCTTGTGCAAAGCAGTACACCTCTTTTTTTTCATATTGTAAGTGAGCTGGCAGTAAATCTTCTCCCGTATGGTCTAGCGCTTAGGATTCCTGGTTTTCACCCAGGTGGCCTGGGTTCGACTCCCGGTATGGAAACACATCCTTTTCTACACCGTTGCCAACATTCAAAGACTGACGTGTGTTTTTAAAACAAACGTATTTCAGGTAGGATTTGTTTTTTTCAGGCAAAAATG
Source organism: Phyllobates terribilis (assembly GCF_046119375.1). Taxonomy (NCBI): domain Eukaryota; kingdom Metazoa; phylum Chordata; class Amphibia; order Anura; family Dendrobatidae; genus Phyllobates; species Phyllobates terribilis. The sequence continues at coordinate 288,119 of NW_027363802.1, read as the reverse complement.
CTGAACGCCCGCGTTTTGGCACTTCATTCTGACCCTTCACGCAAGATTCAATTTGGATTCGTAGCTCAACTCATTCTCAACCACCCCTTTTTACACCAAAGTGTCAAGAGACTCAACAACTCATGGGTCCTGTAAGTTATTTGGATTCCCATTTCCTTTCTAATGGAAAACGTAGAATTGAATGGAAAAGTTCTAAGTTGGTGACAAAATCTCTCGAGAAAAGGAGGGAACAGTGCCCCGTGTGAGGCTCAAACTCACAACCTTCAGATTACGAGACTGACGCACTACCTACTGCGCTAACGAAGCAAGTTGCACCTGCAGATCTGCAGAAGTTTATTGTGCATAGCAGAAAACTTATTTTTTTCATAATGTCACTGAGACGTTAGCGCATCTTTTCCCATATGGTCTAGCGGTTAGGATTCCTGGTTCTCACCCGGGTGGCCCGGGTTCGACTCCCGGTATGGGAATGCACCTTTATCTTAGCTACTGCCACCATTCAAAGACTGACGCGTGTTTTTCAATCAAAAATGTTTCTGGTAGATTTTCACTTTGCAACAAAAATACTTAACATTGGCGATGCATTATGACTTTTGCAAAAGATTTCCTTTTGTTTCATAGCTTAAGCCTTTTTCAACTACACAGTTTTACACAAAAGTGTCAAGGGACTCAACAAGCCATGTGTCCTGTCAGTCATTAGGGCTCCCATGTTCTTTCTAATCGGAAACAGTGTAGAACTGAATTGGAAAGTTCAGAGTTAGTGACAAAATCTCTTGAGAAAAGGAGGATGGCACTTGTGAGCAAAAAACTCATGATCTTCAAATTATTCAACTGACGTGCCAAAAACCTTGACCATGTAGCGTGTTTTAGCTCTTGTAATGTTTATGTTTTGTATTCAAAGCAAAACACTCTTTTTTTTTTTTTTTTTTTTTTTTACACCTGTCTTGCTGTTTACTGTACTGCTTACACCATGTGGAGAAAGACTTAGTTAGTATTCCTGGTTGACTGGTTCAATTCCTGCTATGGGAGAGACTTTTTTTTGGGACTAGTGTCCACATTCCAAAGCCGACACGTGCCTTGCAGACAGAATCAGTTTAGGTTGGAACTGCTCTTTGCTGCCAAAAATGCAGACCACCAGATTTTTTGGATATTTATTTGCACAAAAGCTTATTTGATGTCATATCTCAAACCATTCATATCTCTCACTTTTAATTCCTGGGTGTTAAGGGACTCAACAAGCCTTTATCCCTGTCTGTCATTGGAGCTCCCCTTCCATCAATTGGTGATGTTTTGTTACTGAATGGAAAAGAGCTGTGACTCTCTAGCCAAGATAGTGGCAAAATCAGTTACGGAAACAAGGTACCAGTGCCCCATGTGAGAATCGAACTCACGACCTTCAGATTACGAGACTGACGCGCTACCTGCTGCGCTAACGAGGCAAGATGCATGTAATAATCTGCGGAAGTTGCTTGTGCAAAGCAGTACACCTCTTTTTTTTCATATTGTAAGTGAGCTGGCAGTAAATCTTCTCCCGTATGGTCTAGCGCTTAGGATTCCTGGTTTTCACCCAGGTGGCCTGGGTTCGACTCCCGGTATGGAAACACATCCTTTTCTACACCGTTGCCAACATTCAAAGACTGACGTGTGTTTTTAAAACAAACGTATTTCAGGTAGGATTTGTTTTTTTCAGGCAAAAATGCTGAACGCCCGCGTTTTGGCACTTCATTCTGACCCTTCACGCAAGATTCAATTTGGATTCGTAGCTCAACTCATTCTCAACCACCCCTTTTTACACCAAAGTGTCAAGAGACTCAACAACTCATGGGTCCTGTAAGTTATTTGGATTCCCATTTCCTTTCTAATGGAAAACGTAGAATTGAATGGAAAAGTTCTAAGTTGGTGACAAAATCTCTCGAGAAAAGGAGGGAACAGTGCCCCGTGTGAGGCTCAAACTCACAACCTTCAGATTACGAGACTGACGCACTACCTACTGCGCTAACGAAGCAAGTTGCACCTGCAGATCTGCAGAAGTTTATTGTGCATAGCAGAAAACTTATTTTTTTCATAATGTCACTGAGACGTTAGCGCATCTTTTCCCATATGGTCTAGCGGTTAGGATTCCTGGTTCTCACCCGGGTGGCCCGGGTTCGACTCCCGGTATGGGAATGCACCTTTATCTTAGCTACTGCCACCATTCAAAGACTGACGCGTGTTTTTCAATCAAAAATGTTTCTGGTAGATTTTCACTTTGCAACAAAAATACTTAACATTGGCGATGCATTATGACTTTTGCAAAAGATTTCCTTTTGTTTCATAGCTTAAGCCTTTTTCAACTACACAGTTTTACACAAAAGTGTCAAGGGACTCAACAAGCCATGTGTCCTGTCAGTCATTAGGGCTCCCATGTTCTTTCTAATCGGAAACAGTGTAGAACTGAATTGGAAAGTTCAGAGTTAGTGACAAAATCTCTTGAGAAAAGGAGGATGGCACTTGTGAGCAAAAAACTCATGATCTTCAAATTATTCAACTGACGTGCCAAAAACCTTGACCATGTAGCGTGTTTTAGCTCTTGTAATGTTTATGTTTTGTATTCAAAGCAAAACACTCTTTTTTTTTTTTTTTTTTTTTTTTACACCTGTCTTGCTGTTTACTGTACTGCTTACACCATGTGGAGAAAGACTTAGTTAGTATTCCTGGTTGACTGGTTCAATTCCTGCTATGGGAGAGACTTTTTTTTGGGACTAGTGTCCACATTCCAAAGCCGACACGTGCCTTGCAGACAGAATCAGTTTAGGTTGGAACTGCTCTTTGCTGCCAAAAATGCAGACCACCAGATTTTTTGGATATTTATTTGCACAAAAGCTTATTTGATGTCATATCTCAAACCATTCATATCTCTCACTTTTAATTCCTGGGTGTTAAGGGACTCAACAAGCCTTTATCCCTGTCTGTCATTGGAGCTCCCCTTCCATCAATTGGTGATGTTTTGTTACTGAATGGAAAAGAGCTGTGACTCTCTAGCCAAGATAGTGGCAAAATCAGTTACGGAAACAAGGTACCAGTGCCCCATGTGAGAATCGAACTCACGACCTTCAGATTACGAGACTGACGCGCTACCTGCTGCGCTAACGAGGCAAGATGCATGTAATAATCTGCGGAAGTTGCTTGTGCAAAGCAGTACACCTCTTTTTTTTCATATTGTAAGTGAGCTGGCAGTAAATCTTCTCCCGTATGGTCTAGCGCTTAGGATTCCTGGTTTTCACCCAGGTGGCCTGGGTTCGACTCCCGGTATGGAAACACATCCTTTTCTACACCGTTGCCAACATTCAAAGACTGACGTGTGTTTTTAAAACAAACGTATTTCAGGTAGGATTTGTTTTTTTCAGGCAAAAATGCTGAACGCCCGCGTTTTGGCACTTCATTCTGACCCTTCACGCAAGATTCAATTTGGATTCGTAGCTCAACTCATTCTCAACCACCCCTTTTTACACCAAAGTGTCAAGAGACTCAACAACTCATGGGTCCTGTAAGTTATTTGGATTCCCATTTCCTTTCTAATGGAAAACGTAGAATTGAATGGAAAAGTTCTAAGTTGGTGACAAAATCTCTCGAGAAAAGGAGGGAACAGTGCCCCGTGTGAGGCTCAAACTCACAACCTTCAGATTACGAGACTGACGCACTACCTACTGCGCTAACGAAGCAAGTTGCACCTGCAGATCTGCAGAAGTTTATTGTGCATAGCAGAAAACTTATTTTTTTCATAATGTCACTGAGACGTTAGCGCATCTTTTCCCATATGGTCTAGCGGTTAGGATTCCTGGTTCTCACCCGGGTGGCCCGGGTTCGACTCCCGGTATGGGAATGCACCTTTATCTTAGCTACTGCCACCATTCAAAGACTGACGCGTGTTTTTCAATCAAAAATGTTTCTGGTAGATTTTCACTTTGCAACAAAAATACTTAACATTGGCGATGCATTATGACTTTTGCAAAAGATTTCCTTTTGTTTCATAGCTTAAGCCTTTTTCAACTACACAGTTTTACACAAAAGTGTCAAGGGACTCAACAAGCCATGTGTCCTGTCAGTCATTAGGGCTCCCATGTTCTTTCTAATCGGAAACAGTGTAGAACTGAATTGGAAAGTTCAGAGTTAGTGACAAAATCTCTTGAGAAAAGGAGGATGGCACTTGTGAGCAAAAAACTCATGATCTTCAAATTATTCAACTGACGTGCCAAAAACCTTGACCATGTAGCGTGTTTTAGCTCTTGTAATGTTTATGTTTTGTATTCAAAGCAAAACACTCTTTTTTTTTTTTTTTTTTTTTTTTACACCTGTCTTGCTGTTTACTGTACTGCTTACACCATGTGGAGAAAGACTTAGTTAGTATTCCTGGTTGACTGGTTCAATTCCTGCTATGGGAGAGACTTTTTTTTGGGACTAGTGTCCACATTCCAAAGCCGACACGTGCCTTGCAGACAGAATCAGTTTAGGTTGGAACTGCTCTTTGCTGCCAAAAATGCAGACCACCAGATTTTTTGGATATTTATTTGCACAAAAGCTTATTTGATGTCATATCTCAAACCATTCATATCTCTCACTTTTAATTCCTGGGTGTTAAGGGACTCAACAAGCCTTTATCCCTGTCTGTCATTGGAGCTCCCCTTCCATCAATTGGTGATGTTTTGTTACTGAATGGAAAAGAGCTGTGACTCTCTAGCCAAGATAGTGGCAAAATCAGTTACGGAAACAAGGTACCAGTGCCCCATGTGAGAATTGAACTCACGACCTTCAGATTACGAGACTGACGCGCTACCTGCTGCGCTAACGAGGCAAGATGCATGTAATAATCTGCGGAAGTTGCTTGTGCAAAGCAGTACACCTCTTTTTTTTCATATTGTAAGTGAGCTGGCAGTAAATCTTCTCCCGTATGGTCTAGCGCTTAGGATTCCTGGTTTTCACCCAGGTGGCCTGGGTTCGACTCCCGGTATGGAAACACATCCTTTTCTACACCGTTGCCAACATTCAAAGACTGACGTGTGTTTTTAAAACAAACGTATTTCAGGTAGGATTTGTTTTTTTCAGGCAAAAATGCTGAACGCCCGCGTTTTGGCACTTCATTCTGACCCTTCACGCAAGATTCAATTTGGATTCGTAGCTCAACTCATTCTCAACCACCCCTTTTTACACCAAAGTGTCAAGAGACTCAACAACTCATGGGTCCTGTAAGTTATTTGGATTCCCATTTCCTTTCTAATGGAAAACGTAGAATTGAATGGAAAAGTTCTAAGTTGGTGACAAAATCTCTCGAGAAAAGGAGGGAACAGTGCCCCGTGTGAGGCTCAAACTCACAACCTTCAGATTACGAGACTGACGCACTACCTACTGCGCTAACGAAGCAAGTTGCACCTGCAGATCTGCAGAAGTTTATTGTGCATAGCAGAAAACTTATTTTTTTCATAATGTCACTGAGACGTTAGCGCATCTTTTCCCATATGGTCTAGCGGTTAGGATTCCTGGTTCTCACCCGGGTGGCCCGGGTTCGACTCCCGGTATGGGAATGCACCTTTATCTTAGCTACTGCCACCATTCAAAGACTGACGCGTGTTTTTCAATCAAAAATGTTTCTGGTAGATTTTCACTTTGCAACAAAAATACTTAACATTGGCGATGCATTATGACTTTTGCAAAAGATTTCCTTTTGTTTCATAGCTTAAGCCTTTTTCAACTACACAGTTTTACACAAAAGTGTCAAGGGACTCAACAAGCCATGTGTCCTGTCAGTCATTAGGGCTCCCATGTTCTTTCTAATCGGAAACAGTGTAGAACTGAATTGGAAAGTTCAGAGTTAGTGACAAAATCTCTTGAGAAAAGGAGGATGGCACTTGTGAGCAAAAAACTCATGATCTTCAAATTATTCAACTGACGTGCCAAAAACCTTGACCATGTAGCGTGTTTTAGCTCTTGTAATGTTTATGTTTTGTATTCAAAGCAAAACACTCTTTTTTTTTTTTTTTTTTTTTTTTACACCTGTCTTGCTGTTTACTGTACTGCTTACACCATGTGGAGAAAGACTTAGTTAGTATTCCTGGTTGACTGGTTCAATTCCTGCTATGGGAGAGACTTTTTTTTGGGACTAGTGTCCACATTCCAAAGCCGACACGTGCCTTGCAGACAGAATCAGTTTAGGTTGGAACTGCTCTTTGCTGCCAAAAATGCAGACCACCAGATTTTTTGGATATTTATTTGCACAAAAGCTTATTTGATGTCATATCTCAAACCATTCATATCTCTCACTTTTAATTCCTGGGTGTTAAGGGACTCAACAAGCCTTTATCCCTGTCTGTCATTGGAGCTCCCCTTCCATCAATTGGTGATGTTTTGTTACTGAATGGAAAAGAGCTGTGACTCTCTAGCCAAGATAGTGGCAAAATCAGTTACGGAAACAAGGTACCAGTGCCCCATGTGAGAATCGAACTCACGACCTTCAGATTACGAGACTGACGCGCTACCTGCTGCGCTAACGAGGCAAGATGCATGTAATAATCTGCGGAAGTTGCTTGTGCAAAGCAGTACACCTCTTTTTTTTCATATTGTAAGTGAGCTGGCAGTAAATCTTCTCCCGTATGGTCTAGCGCTTAGGATTCCTGGTTTTCACCCAGGTGGCCTGGGTTCGACTCCCGGTATGGAAACACATCCTTTTCTACACCGTTGCCAACATTCAAAGACTGACGTGTGTTTTTAAAACAAACGTATTTCAGGTAGGATTTGTTTTTTTCAGGCAAAAATGCTGAACGCCCGCGTTTTGGCACTTCATTCTGACCCTTCACGCAAGATTCAATTTGGATTCGTAGCTCAACTCATTCTCAACCACCCCTTTTTACACCAAAGTGTCAAGAGACTCAACAACTCATGGGTCCTGTAAGTTATTTGGATTCCCATTTCCTTTCTAATGGAAAACGTAGAATTGAATGGAAAAGTTCTAAGTTGGTGACAAAATCTCTCGAGAAAAGGAGGGAACAGTGCCCCGTGTGAGGCTCAAACTCACAACCTTCAGATTACGAGACTGACGCACTACCTACTGCGCTAACGAAGCAAGTTGCACCTGCAGATCTGCAGAAGTTTATTGTGCATAGCAGAAAACTTATTTTTTTCATAATGTCACTGAGACGTTAGCGCATCTTTTCCCATATGGTCTAGCGGTTAGGATTCCTGGTTCTCACCCGGGTGGCCCGGGTTCGACTCCCGGTATGGGAATGCACCTTTATCTTAGCTACTGCCACCATTCAAAGACTGACGCGTGTTTTTCAATCAAAAATGTTTCTGGTAGATTTTCACTTTGCAACAAAAATACTTAACATTGGCGATGCATTATGACTTTTGCAAAAGATTTCCTTTTGTTTCATAGCTTAAGCCTTTTTCAACTACACAGTTTTACACAAAAGTGTCAAGGGACTCAACAAGCCATGTGTCCTGTCAGTCATTAGGGCTCCCATGTTCTTTCTAATCGGAAACAGTGTAGAACTGAATTGGAAAGTTCAGAGTTAGTGACAAAATCTCTTGAGAAAAGGAGGATGGCACTTGTGAGCAAAAAACTCATGATCTTCAAATTATTCAACTGACGTGCCAAAAACCTTGACCATGTAGCGTGTTTTAGCTCTTGTAATGTTTATGTTTTGTATTCAAAGCAAAACACTCTTTTTTTTTTTTTTTTTTTTTTTTACACCTGTCTTGCTGTTTACTGTACTGCTTACACCATGTGGAGAAAGACTTAGTTAGTATTCCTGGTTGACTGGTTCAATTCCTGCTATGGGAGAGACTTTTTTTTGGGACTAGTGTCCACATTCCAAAGCCGACACGTGCCTTGCAGACAGAATCAGTTTAGGTTGGAACTGCTCTTTGCTGCCAAAAATGCAGACCACCAGATTTTTTGGATATTTATTTGCACAAAAGCTTATTTGATGTCATATCTCAAACCATTCATATCTCTCACTTTTAATTCCTGGGTGTTAAGGGACTCAACAAGCCTTTATCCCTGTCTGTCATTGGAGCTCCCCTTCCATCAATTGGTGATGTTTTGTTACTGAATGGAAAAGAGCTGTGACTCTCTAGCCAAGATAGTGGCAAAATCAGTTACGGAAACAAGGTACCAGTGCCCCATGTGAGAATCGAACTCACGACCTTCAGATTACGAGACTGACGCGCTACCTGCTGCGCTAACGAGGCAAGATGCATGTAATAATCTGCGGAAGTTGCTTGTGCAAAGCAGTACACCTCTTTTTTTTCATATTGTAAGTGAGCTGGCAGTAAATCTTCTCCCGTATGGTCTAGCGCTTAGGATTCCTGGTTTTCACCCAGGTGGCCTGGGTTCGACTCCCGGTATGGAAACACATCCTTTTCTACACCGTTGCCAACATTCAAAGACTGACGTGTGTTTTTAAAACAAACGTATTTCAGGTAGGATTTGTTTTTTTCAGGCAAAAATGCTGAACGCCCGCGTTTTGGCACTTCATTCTGACCCTTCACGCAAGATTCAATTTGGATTCGTAGCTCAACTCATTCTCAACCACCCCTTTTTACACCAAAGTGTCAAGAGACTCAACAACTCATGGGTCCTGTAAGTTATTTGGATTCCCATTTCCTTTCTAATGGAAAACGTAGAATTGAATGGAAAAGTTCTAAGTTGGTGACAAAATCTCTCGAGAAAAGGAGGGAACAGTGCCCCGTGTGAGGCTCAAACTCACAACCTTCAGATTACGAGACTGACGCACTACCTACTGCGCTAACGAAGCAAGTTGCACCTGCAGATCTGCAGAAGTTTATTGTGCATAGCAGAAAACTTATTTTTTTCATAATGTCACTGAGACGTTAGCGCATCTTTTCCCATATGGTCTAGCGGTTAGGATTCCTGGTTCTCACCCGGGTGGCCCGGGTTCGACTCCCGGTATGGGAATGCACCTTTATCTTAGCTACTGCCACCATTCAAAGACTGACGCGTGTTTTTCAATCAAAAATGTTTCTGGTAGATTTTCACTTTGCAACAAAAATACTTAACATTGGCGATGCATTATGACTTTTGCAAAAGATTTCCTTTTGTTTCATAGCTTAAGCCTTTTTCAACTACACAGTTTTACACAAAAGTGTCAAGGGACTCAACAAGCCATGTGTCCTGTCAGTCATTAGGGCTCCCATGTTCTTTCTAATCGGAAACAGTGTAGAACTGAATTGGAAAGTTCAGAGTTAGTGACAAAATCTCTTGAGAAAAGGAGGATGGCACTTGTGAGCAAAAAACTCATGATCTTCAAATTATTCAACTGACGTGCCAAAAACCTTGACCATGTAGCGTGTTTTAGCTCTTGTAATGTTTATGTTTTGTATTCAAAGCAAAACACTCTTTTTTTTTTTTTTTTTTTTTTTTACACCTGTCTTGCTGTTTACTGTACTGCTTACACCATGTGGAGAAAGACTTAGTTAGTATTCCTGGTTGACTGGTTCAATTCCTGCTATGGGAGAGACTTTTTTTTGGGACTAGTGTCCACATTCCAAAGCCGACACGTGCCTTGCAGACAGAATCAGTTTAGGTTGGAACTGCTCTTTGCTGCCAAAAATGCAGACCACCAGATTTTTTGGATATTTATTTGCACAAAAGCTTATTTGATGTCATATCTCAAACCATTCATATCTCTCACTTTTAATTCCTGGGTGTTAAGGGACTCAACAAGCCTTTATCCCTGTCTGTCATTGGAGCTCCCCTTCCATCAATTGGTGATGTTTTGTTACTGAATGGAAAAGAGCTGTGACTCTCTAGCCAAGATAGTGGCAAAATCAGTTACGGAAACAAGGTACCAGTGCCCCATGTGAGAATCGAACTCACGACCTTCAGATTACGAGACTGACGCGCTACCTGCTGCGCTAACGAGGCAAGATGCATGTAATAATCTGCGGAAGTTGCTTGTGCAAAGCAGTACACCTCTTTTTTTTCATATTGTAAGTGAGCTGGCAGTAAATCTTCTCCCGTATGGTCTAGCGCTTAGGATTCCTGGTTTTCACCCAGGTGGCCTGGGTTCGACTCCCGGTATGGAAACACATCCTTTTCTACACCGTTGCCAACATTCAAAGACTGACGTGTGTTTTTAAAACAAACGTATTTCAGGTAGGATTTGTTTTTTTCAGGCAAAAATGCTGAACGCCCGCGTTTTGGCACTTCATTCTGACCCTTCACGCAAGATTCAATTTGGATTCGTAGCTCAACTCATTCTCAACCACCCCTTTTTACACCAAAGTGTCAAGAGACTCAACAACTCATGGGTCCTGTAAGTTATTTGGATTCCCATTTCCTTTCTAATGGAAAACGTAGAATTGAATGGAAAAGTTCTAAGTTGGTGACAAAATCTCTCGAGAAAAGGAGGGAACAGTGCCCCGTGTGAGGCTCAAACTCACAACCTTCAGATTACGAGACTGACGCACTACCTACTGCGCTAACGAAGCAAGTTGCACCTGCAGATCTGCAGAAGTTTATTGTGCATAGCAGAAAACTTATTTTTTTCATAATGTCACTGAGACGTTAGCGCATCTTTTCCCATATGGTCTAGCGGTTAGGATTCCTGGTTCTCACCCGGGTGGCCCGGGTTCGACTCCCGGTATGGGAATGCACCTTTATCTTAGCTACTGCCACCATTCAAAGACTGACGCGTGTTTTTCAATCAAAAATGTTTCTGGTAGATTTTCACTTTGCAACAAAAATACTTAACATTGGCGATGCATTATGACTTTTGCAAAAGATTTCCTTTTGTTTCATAGCTTAAGCCTTTTTCAACTACACAGTTTTACACAAAAGTGTCAAGGGACTCAACAAGCCATGTGTCCTGTCAGTCATTAGGGCTCCCATGTTCTTTCTAATCGGAAACAGTGTAGAACTGAATTGGAAAGTTCAGAGTTAGTGACAAAATCTCTTGAGAAAAGGAGGATGGCACTTGTGAGCAAAAAACTCATGATCTTCAAATTATTCAACTGACGTGCCAAAAACCTTGACCATGTAGCGTGTTTTAGCTCTTGTAATGTTTATGTTTTGTATTCAAAGCAAAACACTCTTTTTTTTTTTTTTTTTTTTTTTTACACCTGTCTTGCTGTTTACTGTACTGCTTACACCATGTGGAGAAAGACTTAGTTAGTATTCCTGGTTGACTGGTTCAATTCCTGCTATGGGAGAGACTTTTTTTTGGGACTAGTGTCCACATTCCAAAGCCGACACGTGCCTTGCAGACAGAATCAGTTTAGGTTGGAACTGCTCTTTGCTGCCAAAAATGCAGACCACCAGATTTTTTGGATATTTATTTGCACAAAAGCTTATTTGATGTCATATCTCAAACCATTCATATCTCTCACTTTTAATTCCTGGGTGTTAAGGGACTCAACAAGCCTTTATCCCTGTCTGTCATTGGAGCTCCCCTTCCATCAATTGGTGATGTTTTGTTACTGAATGGAAAAGAGCTGTGACTCTCTAGCCAAGATAGTGGCAAAATCAGTTACGGAAACAAGGTACCAGTGCCCCATGTGAGAATCGAACTCACGACCTTCAGATTACGAGACTGACGCGCTACCTGCTGCGCTAACGAGGCAAGATGCATGTAATAATCTGCGGAAGTTGCTTGTGCAAAGCAGTACACCTCTTTTTTTTCATATTGTAAGTGAGCTGGCAGTAAATCTTCTCCCGTATGGTCTAGCGCTTAGGATTCCTGGTTTTCACCCAGGTGGCCTGGGTTCGACTCCCGGTATGGAAACACATCCTTTTCTACACCGTTGCCAACATTCAAAGACTGACGTGTGTTTTTAAAACAAACGTATTTCAGGTAGGATTTGTTTTTTTCAGGCAAAAATGCTGAACGCCCGCGTTTTGGCACTTCATTCTGACCCTTCACGCAAGATTCAATTTGGATTCGTAGCTCAACTCATTCTCAACCACCCCTTTTTACACCAAAGTGTCAAGAGACTCAACAACTCATGGGTCCTGTAAGTTATTTGGATTCCCATTTCCTTTCTAATGGAAAACGTAGAATTGAATGGAAAAGTTCTAAGTTGGTGACAAAATCTCTCGAGAAAAGGAGGGAACAGTGCCCCGTGTGAGGCTCAAACTCACAACCTTCAGATTACGAGACTGACGCACTACCTACTGCGCTAACGAAGCAAGTTGCACCTGCAGATCTGCAGAAGTTTATTGTGCATAGCAGAAAACTTATTTTTTTCATAATGTCACTGAGACGTTAGCGCATCTTTTCCCATATGGTCTAGCGGTTAGGATTCCTGGTTCTCACCCGGGTGGCCCGGGTTCGACTCCCGGTATGGGAATGCACCTTTATCTTAGCTACTGCCACCATTCAAAGACTGACGCGTGTTTTTCAATCAAAAATGTTTCTGGTAGATTTTCACTTTGCAACAAAAATACTTAACATTGGCGATGCATTATGACTTTTGCAAAAGATTTCCTTTTGTTTCATAGCTTAAGCCTTTTTCAACTACACAGTTTTACACAAAAGTGTCAAGGGACTCAACAAGCCATGTGTCCTGTCAGTCATTAGGGCTCCCATGTTCTTTCTAATCGGAAACAGTGTAGAACTGAATTGGAAAGTTCAGAGTTAGTGACAAAATCTCTTGAGAAAAGGAGGATGGCACTTGTGAGCAAAAAACTCATGATCTTCAAATTATTCAACTGACGTGCCAAAAACCTTGACCATGTAGCGTGTTTTAGCTCTTGTAATGTTTATGTTTTGTATTCAAAGCAAAACACTCTTTTTTTTTTTTTTTTTTTTTTTTACACCTGTCTTGCTGTTTACTGTACTGCTTACACCATGTGGAGAAAGACTTAGTTAGTATTCCTGGTTGACTGGTTCAATTCCTGCTATGGGAGAGACTTTTTTTTGGGACTAGTGTCCACATTCCAAAGCCGACACGTGCCTTGCAGACAGAATCAGTTTAGGTTGGAACTGCTCTTTGCTGCCAAAAATGCAGACCACCAGATTTTTTGGATATTTATTTGCACAAAAGCTTATTTGATGTCATATCTCAAACCATTCATATCTCTCACTTTTAATTCCTGGGTGTTAAGGGACTCAACAAGCCTTTATCCCTGTCTGTCATTGGAGCTCCCCTTCCATCAATTGGTGATGTTTTGTTACTGAATGGAAAAGAGCTGTGACTCTCTAGCCAAGATAGTGGCAAAATCAGTTACGGAAACAAGGTACCAGTGCCCCATGTGAGAATCGAACTCACGACCTTCAGATTACGAGACTGACGCGCTACCTGCTGCGCTAACGAGGCAAGATGCATGTAATAATCTGCGGAAGTTGCTTGTGCAAAGCAGTACACCTCTTTTTTTTCATATTGTAAGTGAGCTGGCAGTAAATCTTCTCCCGTATGGTCTAGCGCTTAGGATTCCTGGTTTTCACCCAGGTGGCCTGGGTTCGACTCCCGGTATGGAAACACATCCTTTTCTACACCGTTGCCAACATTCAAAGACTGACGTGTGTTTTTAAAACAAACGTATTTCAGGTAGGATTTGTTTTTTTCAGGCAAAAATGCTGAACGCCCGCGTTTTGGCACTTCATTCTGACCCTTCACGCAAGATTCAATTTGGATTCGTAGCTCAACTCATTCTCAACCACCCCTTTTTACACCAAAGTGTCAAGAGACTCAACAACTCATGGGTCCTGTAAGTTATTTGGATTCCCATTTCCTTTCTAATGGAAAACGTAGAATTGAATGGAAAAGTTCTAAGTTGGTGACAAAATCTCTCGAGAAAAGGAGGGAACAGTGCCCCGTGTGAGGCTCAAACTCACAACCTTCAGATTACGAGACTGACGCACTACCTACTGCGCTAACGAAGCAAGTTGCACCTGCAGATCTGCAGAAGTTTATTGTGCATAGCAGAAAACTTATTTTTTTCATAATGTCACTGAGACGTTAGCGCATCTTTTCCCATATGGTCTAGCGGTTAGGATTCCTGGTTCTCACCCGGGTGGCCCGGGTTCGACTCCCGGTATGGGAATGCACCTTTATCTTAGCTACTGCCACCATTCAAAGACTGACGCGTGTTTTTCAATCAAAAATGTTTCTGGTAGATTTTCACTTTGCAACAAAAATACTTAACATTGGCGATGCATTATGACTTTTGCAAAAGATTTCCTTTTGTTTCATAGCTTAAGCCTTTTTCAACTACACAGTTTTACACAAAAGTGTCAAGGGACTCAACAAGCCATGTGTCCTGTCAGTCATTAGGGCTCCCATGTTCTTTCTAATCGGAAACAGTGTAGAACTGAATTGGAAAGTTCAGAGTTAGTGACAAAATCTCTTGAGAAAAGGAGGATGGCACTTGTGAGCAAAAAACTCATGATCTTCAAATTATTCAACTGACGTGCCAAAAACCTTGACCATGTAGCGTGTTTTAGCTCTTGTAATGTTTATGTTTTGTATTCAAAGCAAAACACTCTTTTTTTTTTTTTTTTTTTTTTTTACACCTGTCTTGCTGTTTACTGTACTGCTTACACCATGTGGAGAAAGACTTAGTTAGTATTCCTGGTTGACTGGTTCAATTCCTGCTATGGGAGAGACTTTTTTTTGGGACTAGTGTCCACATTCCAAAGCCGACACGTGCCTTGCAGACAGAATCAGTTTAGGTTGGAACTGCTCTTTGCTGCCAAAAATGCAGACCACCAGATTTTTTGGATATTTATTTGCACAAAAGCTTATTTGATGTCATATCTCAAACCATTCATATCTCTCACTTTTAATTCCTGGGTGTTAAGGGACTCAACAAGCCTTTATCCCTGTCTGTCATTGGAGCTCCCCTTCCATCAATTGGTGATGTTTTGTTACTGAATGGAAAAGAGCTGTGACTCTCTAGCCAAGATAGTGGCAAAATCAGTTACGGAAACAAGGTACCAGTGCCCCATGTGAGAATCGAACTCACGACCTTCAGATTACGAGACTGACGCGCTACCTGCTGCGCTAACGAGGCAAGATGCATGTAATAATCTGCGGAAGTTGCTTGTGCAAAGCAGTACACCTCTTTTTTTTCATATTGTAAGTGAGCTGGCAGTAAATCTTCTCCCGTATGGTCTAGCGCTTAGGATTCCTGGTTTTCACCCAGGTGGCCTGGGTTCGACTCCCGGTATGGAAACACATCCTTTTCTACACCGTTGCCAACATTCAAAGACTGACGTGTGTTTTTAAAACAAACGTATTTCAGGTAGGATTTGTTTTTTTCAGGCAAAAATGCTGAACGCCCGCGTTTTGGCACTTCATTCTGACCCTTCACGCAAGATTCAATTTGGATTCGTAGCTCAACTCATTCTCAACCACCCCTTTTTACACCAAAGTGTCAAGAGACTCAACAACTCATGGGTCCTGTAAGTTATTTGGATTCCCATTTCCTTTCTAATGGAAAACGTAGAATTGAATGGAAAAGTTCTAAGTTGGTGACAAAATCTCTCGAGAAAAGGAGGGAACAGTGCCCCGTGTGAGGCTCAAACTCACAACCTTCAGATTACGAGACTGACGCACTACCTACTGCGCTAACGAAGCAAGTTGCACCTGCAGATCTGCAGAAGTTTATTGTGCATAGCAGAAAACTTATTTTTTTCATAATGTCACTGAGACGTTAGCGCATCTTTTCCCATATGGTCTAGCGGTTAGGATTCCTGGTTCTCACCCGGGTGGCCCGGGTTCGACTCCCGGTATGGGAATGCACCTTTATCTTAGCTACTGCCACCATTCAAAGACTGACGCGTGTTTTTCAATCAAAAATGTTTCTGGTAGATTTTCACTTTGCAACAAAAATACTTAACATTGGCGATGCATTATGACTTTTGCAAAAGATTTCCTTTTGTTTCATAGCTTAAGCCTTTTTCAACTACACAGTTTTACACAAAAGTGTCAAGGGACTCAACAAGCCATGTGTCCTGTCAGTCATTAGGGCTCCCATGTTCTTTCTAATCGGAAACAGTGTAGAACTGAATTGGAAAGTTCAGAGTTAGTGACAAAATCTCTTGAGAAAAGGAGGATGGCACTTGTGAGCAAAAAACTCATGATCTTCAAATTATTCAACTGACGTGCCAAAAACCTTGACCATGTAGCGTGTTTTAGCTCTTGTAATGTTTATGTTTTGTATTCAAAGCAAAACACTCTTTTTTTTTTTTTTTTTTTTTTTTTACACCTGTCTTGCTGTTTACTGTACTGCTTACACCATGTGGAGAAAGACTTAGTTAGTATTCCTGGTTGACTGGTTCAATTCCTGCTATGGGAGAGACTTTTTTTTGGGACTAGTGTCCACATTCCAAAGCCGACACGTGCCTTGCAGACAGAATCAGTTTAGGTTGGAACTGCTCTTTGCTGCCAAAAATGCAGACCACCAGATTTTTTGGATATTTATTTGCACAAAAGCTTATTTGATGTCATATCTCAAACCATTCATATCTCTCACTTTTAATTCCTGGGTGTTAAGGGACTCAACAAGCCTTTATCCCTGTCTGTCATTGGAGCTCCCCTTCCATCAATTGGTGATGTTTTGTTACTGAATGGAAAAGAGCTGTGACTCTCTAGCCAAGATAGTGGCAAAATCAGTTACGGAAACAAGGTACCAGTGCCCCATGTGAGAATCGAACTCACGACCTTCAGATTACGAGACTGACGCGCTACCTGCTGCGCTAACGAGGCAAGATGCATGTAATAATCTGCGGAAGTTGCTTGTGCAAAGCAGTACACCTCTTTTTTTTCATATTGTAAGTGAGCTGGCAGTAAATCTTCTCCCGTATGGTCTAGCGCTTAGGATTCCTGGTTTTCACCCAGGTGGCCTGGGTTCGACTCCCGGTATGGAAACACATCCTTTTCTACACCGTTGCCAACATTCAAAGACTGACGTGTGTTTTTAAAACAAACGTATTTCAGGTAGGATTTGTTTTTTTCAGGCAAAAATGCTGAACGCCCGCGTTTTGGCACTTCATTCTGACCCTTCACGCAAGATTCAATTTGGATTCGTAGCTCAACTCATTCTCAACCACCCCTTTTTACACCAAAGTGTCAAGAGACTCAACAACTCATGGGTCCTGTAAGTTATTTGGATTCCCATTTCCTTTCTAATGGAAAACGTAGAATTGAATGGAAAAGTTCTAAGTTGGTGACAAAATCTCTCGAGAAAAGGAGGGAACAGTGCCCCGTGTGAGGCTCAAACTCACAACCTTCAGATTACGAGACTGACGCACTACCTACTGCGCTAACGAAGCAAGTTGCACCTGCAGATCTGCAGAAGTTTATTGTGCATAGCAGAAAACTTATTTTTTTCATAATGTCACTGAGACGTTAGCGCATCTTTTCCCATATGGTCTAGCGGTTAGGATTCCTGGTTCTCACCCGGGTGGCCCGGGTTCGACTCCCGGTATGGGAATGCACCTTTATCTTAGCTACTGCCACCATTCAAAGACTGACGCGTGTTTTTCAATCAAAAATGTTTCTGGTAGATTTTCACTTTGCAACAAAAATACTTAACATTGGCGATGCATTATGACTTTTGCAAAAGATTTCCTTTTGTTTCATAGCTTAAGCCTTTTTCAACTACACAGTTTTACACAAAAGTGTCAAGGGACTCAACAAGCCATGTGTCCTGTCAGTCATTAGGGCTCCCATGTTCTTTCTAATCGGAAACAGTGTAGAACTGAATTGGAAAGTTCAGAGTTAGTGACAAAATCTCTTGAGAAAAGGAGGATGGCACTTGTGAGCAAAAAACTCATGATCTTCAAATTATTCAACTGACGTGCCAAAAACCTTGACCATGTAGCGTGTTTTAGCTCTTGTAATGTTTATGTTTTGTATTCAAAGCAAAACACTCTTTTTTTTTTTTTTTTTTTTTTTTTTACACCTGTCTTGCTGTTTACTGTACTGCTTACACCATGTGGAGAAAGACTTAGTTAGTATTCCTGGTTGACTGGTTCAATTCCTGCTATGGGAGAGACTTTTTTTTGGGACTAGTGTCCACATTCCAAAGCCGACACGTGCCTTGCAGACAGAATCAGTTTAGGTTGGAACTGCTCTTTGCTGCCAAAAATGCAGACCACCAGATTTTTTGGATATTTATTTGCACAAAAGCTTATTTGATGTCATATCTCAAACCATTCATATCTCTCACTTTTAATTCCTGGGTGTTAAGGGACTCAACAAGCCTTTATCCCTGTCTGTCATTGGAGCTCCCCTTCCATCAATTGGTGATGTTTTGTTACTGAATGGAAAAGAGCTGTGACTCTCTAGCCAAGATAGTGGCAAAATCAGTTACGGAAACAAGGTACCAGTGCCCCATGTGAGAATCGAACTCACGACCTTCAGATTACGAGACTGACGCGCTACCTGCTGCGCTAACGAGGCAAGATGCATGTAATAATCTGCGGAAGTTGCTTGTGCAAAGCAGTACACCTCTTTTTTTTCATATTGTAAGTGAGCTGGCAGTAAATCTTCTCCCGTATGGTCTAGCGCTTAGGATTCCTGGTTTTCACCCAGGTGGCCTGGGTTCGACTCCCGGTATGGAAACACATCCTTTTCTACACCGTTGCCAACATTCAAAGACTGACGTGTGTTTTTAAAACAAACGTATTTCAGGTAGGATTTGTTTTTTTCAGGCAAAAATGCTGAACGCCCGCGTTTTGGCACTTCATTCTGACCCTTCACGCAAGATTCAATTTGGATTCGTAGCTCAACTCATTCTCAACCACCCCTTTTTACACCAAAGTGTCAAGAGACTCAACAACTCATGGGTCCTGTAAGTTATTTGGATTCCCATTTCCTTTCTAATGGAAAACGTAGAATTGAATGGAAAAGTTCTAAGTTGGTGACAAAATCTCTCGAGAAAAGGAGGGAACAGTGCCCCGTGTGAGGCTCAAACTCACAACCTTCAGATTACGAGACTGACGCACTACCTACTGCGCTAACGAAGCAAGTTGCACCTGCAGATCTGCAGAAGTTTATTGTGCATAGCAGAAAACTTATTTTTTTCATAATGTCACTGAGACGTTAGCGCATCTTTTCCCATATGGTCTAGCGGTTAGGATTCCTGGTTCTCACCCGGGTGGCCCGGGTTCGACTCCCGGTATGGGAATGCACCTTTATCTTAGCTACTGCCACCATTCAAAGACTGACGCGTGTTTTTCAATCAAAAATGTTTCTGGTAGATTTTCACTTTGCAACAAAAATACTTAACATTGGCGATGCATTATGACTTTTGCAAAAGATTTCCTTTTGTTTCATAGCTTAAGCCTTTTTCAACTACACAGTTTTACACAAAAGTGTCAAGGGACTCAACAAGCCATGTGTCCTGTCAGTCATTAGGGCTCCCATGTTCTTTCTAATCGGAAACAGTGTAGAACTGAATTGGAAAGTTCAGAGTTAGTGACAAAATCTCTTGAGAAAAGGAGGATGGCACTTGTGAGCAAAAAACTCATGATCTTCAAATTATTCAACTGACGTGCCAAAAACCTTGACCATGTAGCGTGTTTTAGCTCTTGTAATGTTTATGTTTTGTATTCAAAGCAAAACACTCTTTTTTTTTTTTTTTTTTTTTTTTTTACACCTGTCTTGCTGTTTACTGTACTGCTTACACCATGTGGAGAAAGACTTAGTTAGTATTCCTGGTTGACTGGTTCAATTCCTGCTATGGGAGAGACTTTTTTTTGGGACTAGTGTCCACATTCCAAAGCCGACACGTGCCTTGCAGACAGAATCAGTTTAGGTTGGAACTGCTCTTTGCTGCCAAAAATGCAGACCACCAGATTTTTTGGATATTTATTTGCACAAAAGCTTATTTGATGTCATATCTCAAACCATTCATATCTCTCACTTTTAATTCCTGGGTGTTAAGGGACTCAACAAGCCTTTATCCCTGTCTGTCATTGGAGCTCCCCTTCCATCAATTGGTGATGTTTTGTTACTGAATGGAAAAGAGCTGTGACTCTCTAGCCAAGATAGTGGCAAAATCAGTTACGGAAACAAGGTACCAGTGCCCCATGTGAGAATCGAACTCACGACCTTCAGATTACGAGACTGACGCGCTACCTGCTGCGCTAACGAGGCAAGATGCATGTAATAATCTGCGGAAGTTGCTTGTGCAAAGCAGTACACCTCTTTTTTTTCATATTGTAAGTGAGCTGGCAGTAAATCTTCTCCCGTATGGTCTAGCGCTTAGGATTCCTGGTTTTCACCCAGGTGGCCTGGGTTCGACTCCCGGTATGGAAACACATCCTTTTCTACACCGTTGCCAACATTCAAAGACTGACGTGTGTTTTTAAAACAAACGTATTTCAGGTAGGATTTGTTTTTTTCAGGCAAAAATGCTGAACGCCCGCGTTTTGGCACTTCATTCTGACCCTTCACGCAAGATTCAATTTGGATTCGTAGCTCAACTCATTCTCAACCACCCCTTTTTACACCAAAGTGTCAAGAGACTCAACAACTCATGGGTCCTGTAAGTTATTTGGATTCCCATTTCCTTTCTAATGGAAAACGTAGAATTGAATGGAAAAGTTCTAAGTTGGTGACAAAATCTCTCGAGAAAAGGAGGGAACAGTGCCCCGTGTGAGGCTCAAACTCACAACCTTCAGATTACGAGACTGACGCACTACCTACTGCGCTAACGAAGCAAGTTGCACCTGCAGATCTGCAGAAGTTTATTGTGCATAGCAGAAAACTTATTTTTTTCATAATGTCACTGAGACGTTAGCGCATCTTTTCCCATATGGTCTAGCGGTTAGGATTCCTGGTTCTCACCCGGGTGGCCCGGGTTCGACTCCCGGTATGGGAATGCACCTTTATCTTAGCTACTGCCACCATTCAAAGACTGACGCGTGTTTTTCAATCAAAAATGTTTCTGGTAGATTTTCACTTTGCAACAAAAATACTTAACATTGGCGATGCATTATGACTTTTGCAAAAGATTTCCTTTTGTTTCATAGCTTAAGCCTTTTTCAACTACACAGTTTTACACAAAAGTGTCAAGGGACTCAACAAGCCATGTGTCCTGTCAGTCATTAGGGCTCCCATGTTCTTTCTAATCGGAAACAGTGTAGAACTGAATTGGAAAGTTCAGAGTTAGTGACAAAATCTCTTGAGAAAAGGAGGATGGCACTTGTGAGCAAAAAACTCATGATCTTCAAATTATTCAACTGACGTGCCAAAAACCTTGACCATGTAGCGTGTTTTAGCTCTTGTAATGTTTATGTTTTGTATTCAAAGCAAAACACTCTTTTTTTTTTTTTTTTTTTTTTTTACACCTGTCTTGCTGTTTACTGTACTGCTTACACCATGTGGAGAAAGACTTAGTTAGTATTCCTGGTTGACTGGTTCAATTCCTGCTATGGGAGAGACTTTTTTTTGGGACTAGTGTCCACATTCCAAAGCCGACACGTGCCTTGCAGACAGAATCAGTTTAGGTTGGAACTGCTCTTTGCTGCCAAAAATGCAGACCACCAGATTTTTTGGATATTTATTTGCACAAAAGCTTATTTGATGTCATATCTCAAACCATTCATATCTCTCACTTTTAATTCCTGGGTGTTAAGGGACTCAACAAGCCTTTATCCCTGTCTGTCATTGGAGCTCCCCTTCCATCAATTGGTGATGTTTTGTTACTGAATGGAAAAGAGCTGTGACTCTCTAGCCAAGATAGTGGCAAAATCAGTTACGGAAACAAGGTACCAGTGCCCCATGTGAGAATCGAACTCACGACCTTCAGATTACGAGACTGACGCGCTACCTGCTGCGCTAACGAGGCAAGATGCATGTAATAATCTGCGGAAGTTGCTTGTGCAAAGCAGTACACGTCTTTTTTTTCATATTGTAAGTGAGCTGGCAGTAAATCTTCTCCCGTATGGTCTAGCGCTTAGGATTCCTGGTTTTCACCCAGGTGGCCTGGGTTCGACTCCCGGTATGGAAACACATCCTTTTCTACACCGTTGCCAACATTCAAAGACTGACGTGTGTTTTTAAAACAAACGTATTTCAGGTAGGATTTGTTTTTTTCAGGCAAAAATGCTGAACGCCCGCGTTTTGGCACTTCATTCTGACCCTTCACGCAAGATTCAATTTGGATTCGTAGCTCAACTCATTCTCAACCACCCCTTTTTACACCAAAGTGTCAAGAGACTCAACAACTCATGGGTCCTGTAAGTTATTTGGATTCCCATTTCCTTTCTAATGGAAAACGTAGAATTGAATGGAAAAGTTCTAAGTTGGTGACAAAATCTCTCGAGAAAAGGAGGGAACAGTGCCCCGTGTGAGGCTCAAACTCACAACCTTCAGATTACGAGACTGACGCACTACCTACTGCGCTAACGAAGCAAGTTGCACCTGCAGATCTGCAGAAGTTTATTGTGCATAGCAGAAAACTTATTTTTTTCATAATGTCACTGAGACGTTAGCGCATCTTTTCCCATATGGTCTAGCGGTTAGGATTCCTGGTTCTCACCCGGGTGGCCCGGGTTCGACTCCCGGTATGGGAATGCACCTTTATCTTAGCTACTGCCACCATTCAAAGACTGACGCGTGTTTTTCAATCAAAAATGTTTCTGGTAGATTTTCACTTTGCAACAAAAATACTTAACATTGGCGATGCATTATGACTTTTGCAAAAGATTTCCTTTTGTTTCATAGCTTAAGCCTTTTTCAACTACACAGTTTTACACAAAAGTGTCAAGGGACTCAACAAGCCATGTGTCCTGTCAGTCATTAGGGCTCCCATGTTCTTTCTAATCGGAAACAGTGTAGAACTGAATTGGAAAGTTCAGAGTTAGTGACAAAATCTCTTGAGAAAAGGAGGATGGCACTTGTGAGCAAAAAACTCATGATCTTCAAATTATTCAACTGACGTGCCAAAAACCTTGACCATGTAGCGTGTTTTAGCTCTTGTAATGTTTATGTTTTGTATTCAAAGCAAAACACTCTTTTTTTTTTTTTTTTTTTTTTTACACCTGTCTTGCTGTTTACTGTACTGCTTACACCATGTGGAGAAAGACTTAGTTAGTATTCCTGGTTGACTGGTTCAATTCCTGCTATGGGAGAGACTTTTTTTTGGGACTAGTGTCCACATTCCAAAGCCGACACGTGCCTTGCAGACAGAATCAGTTTAGGTTGGAACTGCTCTTTGCTGCCAAAAATGCAGACCACCAGATTTTTTGGATATTTATTTGCACAAAAGCTTATTTGATGTCATATCTCAAACCATTCATATCTCTCACTTTTAATTCCTGGGTGTTAAGGGACTCAACAAGCCTTTATCCCTGTCTGTCATTGGAGCTCCCCTTCCATCAATTGGTGATGTTTTGTTACTGAATGGAAAAGAGCTGTGACTCTCTAGCCAAGATAGTGGCAAAATCAGTTACGGAAACAAGGTACCAGTGCCCCATGTGAGAATCGAACTCACGACCTTCAGATTACGAGACTGACGCGCTACCTGCTGCGCTAACGAGGCAAGATGCATGTAATAATCTGCGGAAGTTGCTTGTGCAAAGCAGTACACCTCTTTTTTTTCATATTGTAAGTGAGCTGGCAGTAAATCTTCTCCCGTATGGTCTAGCGCTTAGGATTCCTGGTTTTCACCCAGGTGGCCTGGGTTCGACTCCCGGTATGGAAACACATCCTTTTCTACACCGTTGCCAACATTCAAAGACTGACGTGTGTTTTTAAAACAAACGTATTTCAGGTAGGATTTGTTTTTTTCAGGCAAAAATGCTGAACGCCCGCGTTTTGGCACTTCATTCTGACCCTTCACGCAAGATTCAATTTGGATTCGTAGCTCAACTCATTCTCAACCACCCCTTTTTACACCAAAGTGTCAAGAGACTCAACAACTCATGGGTCCTGTAAGTTATTTGGATTCCCATTTCCTTTCTAATGGAAAACGTAGAATTGAATGGAAAAGTTCTAAGTTGGTGACAAAATCTCTCGAGAAAAGGAGGGAACAGTGCCCCGTGTGAGGCTCAAACTCACAACCTTCAGATTACGAGACTGACGCACTACCTACTGCGCTAACGAAGCAAGTTGCACCTGCAGATCTGCAGAAGTTTATTGTGCATAGCAGAAAACTTATTTTTTTCATAATGTCACTGAGACGTTAGCGCATCTTTTCCCATATGGTCTAGCGGTTAGGATTCCTGGTTCTCACCCGGGTGGCCCGGGTTCGACTCCCGGTATGGGAATGCACCTTTATCTTAGCTACTGCCACCATTCAAAGACTGACGCGTGTTTTTCAATCAAAAATGTTTCTGGTAGATTTTCACTTTGCAACAAAAATACTTAACATTGGCGATGCATTATGACTTTTGCAAAAGATTTCCTTTTGTTTCATAGCTTAAGCCTTTTTCAACTACACAGTTTTACACAAAAGTGTCAAGGGACTCAACAAGCCATGTGTCCTGTCAGTCATTAGGGCTCCCATGTTCTTTCTAATCGGAAACAGTGTAGAACTGAATTGGAAAGTTCAGAGTTAGTGACAAAATCTCTTGAGAAAAGGAGGATGGCACTTGTGAGCAAAAAACTCATGATCTTCAAATTATTCAACTGACGTGCCAAAAACCTTGACCATGTAGCGTGTTTTAGCTCTTGTAATGTTTATGTTTTGTATTCAAAGCAAAACACTCTTTTTTTTTTTTTTTTTTTTTTTTACACCTGTCTTGCTGTTTACTGTACTGCTTACACCATGTGGAGAAAGACTTAGTTAGTATTCCTGGTTGACTGGTTCAATTCCTGCTATGGGAGAGACTTTTTTTTGGGACTAGTGTCCACATTCCAAAGCCGACACGTGCCTTGCAGACAGAATCAGTTTAGGTTGGAACTGCTCTTTGCTGCCAAAAATGCAGACCACCAGATTTTTTGGATATTTATTTGCACAAAAGCTTATTTGATGTCATATCTCAAACCATTCATATCTCTCACTTTTAATTCCTGGGTGTTAAGGGACTCAACAAGCCTTTATCCCTGTCTGTCATTGGAGCTCCCCTTCCATCAATTGGTGATGTTTTGTTACTGAATGGAAAAGAGCTGTGACTCTCTAGCCAAGATAGTGGCAAAATCAGTTACGGAAACAAGGTACCAGTGCCCCATGTGAGAATCGAACTCACGACCTTCAGATTACGAGACTGACGCGCTACCTGCTGCGCTAACGAGGCAAGATGCATGTAATAATCTGCGGAAGTTGCTTGTGCAAAGCAGTACACCTCTTTTTTTTCATATTGTAAGTGAGCTGGCAGTAAATCTTCTCCCGTATGGTCTAGCGCTTAGGATTCCTGGTTTTCACCCAGGTGGCCTGGGTTCGACTCCCGGTATGGAAACACATCCTTTTCTACACCGTTGCCAACATTCAAAGACTGACGTGTGTTTTTAAAACAAACGTATTTCAGGTAGGATTTGTTTTTTTCAGGCAAAAATGCTGAACGCCCGCGTTTTGGCACTTCATTCTGACCCTTCACGCAAGATTCAATTTGGATTCGTAGCTCAACTCATTCTCAACCACCCCTTTTTACACCAAAGTGTCAAGAGACTCAACAACTCATGGGTCCTGTAAGTTATTTGGATTCCCATTTCCTTTCTAATGGAAAACGTAGAATTGAATGGAAAAGTTCTAAGTTGGTGACAAAATCTCTCGAGAAAAGGAGGGAACAGTGCCCCGTGTGAGGCTCAAACTCACAACCTTCAGATTACGAGACTGACGCACTACCTACTGCGCTAACGAAGCAAGTTGCACCTGCAGATCTGCAGAAGTTTATTGTGCATAGCAGAAAACTTATTTTTTTCATAATGTCACTGAGACGTTAGCGCATCTTTTCCCATATGGTCTAGCGGTTAGGATTCCTGGTTCTCACCCGGGTGGCCCGGGTTCGACTCCCGGTATGGGAATGCACCTTTATCTTAGCTACTGCCACCATTCAAAGACTGACGCGTGTTTTTCAATCAAAAATGTTTCTGGTAGATTTTCACTTTGCAACAAAAATACTTAACATTGGCGATGCATTATGACTTTTGCAAAAGATTTCCTTTTGTTTCATAGCTTAAGCCTTTTTCAACTACACAGTTTTACACAAAAGTGTCAAGGGACTCAACAAGCCATGTGTCCTGTCAGTCATTAGGGCTCCCATGTTCTTTCTAATCGGAAACAGTGTAGAACTGAATTGGAAAGTTCAGAGTTAGTGACAAAATCTCTTGAGAAAAGGAGGATGGCACTTGTGAGCAAAAAACTCATGATCTTCAAATTATTCAACTGACGTGCCAAAAACCTTGACCATGTAGCGTGTTTTAGCTCTTGTAATGTTTATGTTTTGTATTCAAAGCAAAACACTCTTTTTTTTTTTTTTTTTTTTTTTTACACCTGTCTTGCTGTTTACTGTACTGCTTACACCATGTGGAGAAAGACTTAGTTAGTATTCCTGGTTGACTGGTTCAATTCCTGCTATGGGAGAGACTTTTTTTTGGGACTAGTGTCCACATTCCAAAGCCGACACGTGCCTTGCAGACAGAATCAGTTTAGGTTGGAACTGCTCTTTGCTGCCAAAAATGCAGACCACCAGATTTTTTGGATATTTATTTGCACAAAAGCTTATTTGATGTCATATCTCAAACCATTCATATCTCTCACTTTTAATTCCTGGGTGTTAAGGGACTCAACAAGCCTTTATCCCTGTCTGTCATTGGAGCTCCCCTTCCATCAATTGGTGATGTTTTGTTACTGAATGGAAAAGAGCTGTGACTCTCTAGCCAAGATAGTGGCAAAATCAGTTACGGAAACAAGGTACCAGTGCCCCATGTGAGAATCGAACTCACGACCTTCAGATTACGAGACTGACGCGCTACCTGCTGCGCTAACGAGGCAAGATGCATGTAATAATCTGCGGAAGTTGCTTGTGCAAAGCAGTACACCTCTTTTTTTTCATATTGTAAGTGAGCTGGCAGTAAATCTTCTCCCGTATGGTCTAGCGCTTAGGATTCCTGGTTTTCACCCAGGTGGCCTGGGTTCGACTCCCGGTATGGAAACACATCCTTTTCTACACCGTTGCCAACATTCAAAGACTGACGTGTGTTTTTAAAACAAACGTATTTCAGGTAGGATTTGTTTTTTTCAGGCAAAAATGCTGAACGCCCGCGTTTTGGCACTTCATTCTGACCCTTCACGCAAGATTCAATTTGGATTCGTAGCTCAACTCATTCTCAACCACCCCTTTTTACACCAAAGTGTCAAGAGACTCAACAACTCATGGGTCCTGTAAGTTATTTGGATTCCCATTTCCTTTCTAATGGAAAACGTAGAATTGAATGGAAAAGTTCTAAGTTGGTGACAAAATCTCTCGAGAAAAGGAGGGAACAGTGCCCCGTGTGAGGCTCAAACTCACAACCTTCAGATTACGAGACTGACGCACTACCTACTGCGCTAACGAAGCAAGTTGCACCTGCAGATCTGCAGAAGTTTATTGTGCATAGCAGAAAACTTATTTTTTTCATAATGTCACTGAGACGTTAGCGCATCTTTTCCCATATGGTCTAGCGGTTAGGATTCCTGGTTCTCACCCGGGTGGCCCGGGTTCGACTCCCGGTATGGGAATGCACCTTTATCTTAGCTACTGCCACCATTCAAAGACTGACGCGTGTTTTTCAATCAAAAATGTTTCTGGTAGATTTTCACTTTGCAACAAAAATACTTAACATTGGCGATGCATTATGACTTTTGCAAAAGATTTCCTTTTGTTTCATAGCTTAAGCCTTTTTCAACTACACAGTTTTACACAAAAGTGTCAAGGGACTCAACAAGCCATGTGTCCTGTCAGTCATTAGGGCTCCCATGTTCTTTCTAATCGGAAACAGTGTAGAACTGAATTGGAAAGTTCAGAGTTAGTGACAAAATCTCTTGAGAAAAGGAGGATGGCACTTGTGAGCAAAAAACTCATGATCTTCAAATTATTCAACTGACGTGCCAAAAACCTTGACCATGTAGCGTGTTTTAGCTCTTGTAATGTTTATGTTTTGTATTCAAAGCAAAACACTCTTTTTTTTTTTTTTTTTTTTTTTTTACACCTGTCTTGCTGTTTACTGTACTGCTTACACCATGTGGAGAAAGACTTAGTTAGTATTCCTGGTTGACTGGTTCAATTCCTGCTATGGGAGAGACTTTTTTTTGGGACTAGTGTCCACATTCCAAAGCCGACACGTGCCTTGCAGACAGAATCAGTTTAGGTTGGAACTGCTCTTTGCTGCCAAAAATGCAGACCACCAGATTTTTTGGATATTTATTTGCACAAAAGCTTATTTGATGTCATATCTCAAACCATTCATATCTCTCACTTTTAATTCCTGGGTGTTAAGGGACTCAACAAGCCTTTATCCCTGTCTGTCATTGGAGCTCCCCTTCCATCAATTGGTGATGTTTTGTTACTGAATGGAAAAGAGCTGTGACTCTCTAGCCAAGATAGTGGCAAAATCAGTTACGGAAACAAGGTACCAGTGCCCCATGTGAGAATCGAACTCACGACCTTCAGATTACGAGACTGACGCGCTACCTGCTGCGCTAACGAGGCAAGATGCATGTAATAATCTGCGGAAGTTGCTTGTGCAAAGCAGTACACCTCTTTTTTTTCATATTGTAAGTGAGCTGGCAGTAAATCTTCTCCCGTATGGTCTAGCGCTTAGGATTCCTGGTTTTCACCCAGGTGGCCTGGGTTCGACTCCCGGTATGGAAACACATCCTTTTCTACACCGTTGCCAACATTCAAAGACTGACGTGTGTTTTTAAAACAAACGTATTTCAGGTAGGATTTGTTTTTTTCAGGCAAAAATGCTGAACGCCCGCGTTTTGGCACTTCATTCTGACCCTTCACGCAAGATTCAATTTGGATTCGTAGCTCAACTCATTCTCAACCACCCCTTTTTACACCAAAGTGTCAAGAGACTCAACAACTCATGGGTCCTGTAAGTTATTTGGATTCCCATTTCCTTTCTAATGGAAAACGTAGAATTGAATGGAAAAGTTCTAAGTTGGTGACAAAATCTCTCGAGAAAAGGAGGGAACAGTGCCCCGTGTGAGGCTCAAACTCACAACCTTCAGATTACGAGACTGACGCACTACCTACTGCGCTAACGAAGCAAGTTGCACCTGCAGATCTGCAGAAGTTTATTGTGCATAGCAGAAAACTTATTTTTTTCATAATGTCACTGAGACGTTAGCGCATCTTTTCCCATATGGTCTAGCGGTTAGGATTCCTGGTTCTCACCCGGGTGGCCCGGGTTCGACTCCCGGTATGGGAATGCACCTTTATCTTAGCTACTGCCACCATTCAAAGACTGACGCGTGTTTTTCAATCAAAAATGTTTCTGGTAGATTTTCACTTTGCAACAAAAATACTTAACATTGGCGATGCATTATGACTTTTGCAAAAGATTTCCTTTTGTTTCATAGCTTAAGCCTTTTTCAACTACACAGTTTTACACAAAAGTGTCAAGGGACTCAACAAGCCATGTGTCCTGTCAGTCATTAGGGCTCCCATGTTCTTTCTAATCGGAAACAGTGTAGAACTGAATTGGAAAGTTCAGAGTTAGTGACAAAATCTCTTGAGAAAAGGAGGATGGCACTTGTGAGCAAAAAACTCATGATCTTCAAATTATTCAACTGACGTGCCAAAAACCTTGACCATGTAGCGTGTTTTAGCTCTTGTAATGTTTATGTTTTGTATTCAAAGCAAAACACTCTTTTTTTTTTTTTTTTTTTTTTTACACCTGTCTTGCTGTTTACTGTACTGCTTACACCATGTGGAGAAAGACTTAGTTAGTATTCCTGGTTGACTGGTTCAATTCCTGCTATGGGAGAGACTTTTTTTTGGGACTAGTGTCCACATTCCAAAGCCGACACGTGCCTTGCAGACAGAATCAGTTTAGGTTGGAACTGCTCTTTGCTGCCAAAAATGCAGACCACCAGATTTTTTGGATATTTATTTGCACAAAAGCTTATTTGATGTCATATCTCAAACCATTCATATCTCTCACTTTTAATTCCTGGGTGTTAAGGGACTCAACAAGCCTTTATCCCTGTCTGTCATTGGAGCTCCCCTTCCATCAATTGGTGATGTTTTGTTACTGAATGGAAAAGAGCTGTGACTCTCTAGCCAAGATAGTGGCAAAATCAGTTACGGAAACAAGGTACCAGTGCCCCATGTGAGAATCGAACTCACGACCTTCAGATTACGAGACTGACGCGCTACCTGCTGCGCTAACGAGGCAAGATGCATGTAATAATCTGCGGAAGTTGCTTGTGCAAAGCAGTACACCTCTTTTTTTTCATATTGTAAGTGAGCTGGCAGTAAATCTTCTCCCGTATGGTCTAGCGCTTAGGATTCCTGGTTTTCACCCAGGTGGCCTGGGTTCGACTCCCGGTATGGAAACACATCCTTTTCTACACCGTTGCCAACATTCAAAGACTGACGTGTGTTTTTAAAACAAACGTATTTCAGGTAGGATTTGTTTTTTTCAGGCAAAAATGCTGAACGCCCGCGTTTTGGCACTTCATTCTGACCCTTCACGCAAGATTCAATTTGGATTCGTAGCTCAACTCATTCTCAACCACCCCTTTTTACACCAAAGTGTCAAGAGACTCAACAACTCATGGGTCCTGTAAGTTATTTGGATTCCCATTTCCTTTCTAATGGAAAACGTAGAATTGAATGGAAAAGTTCTAAGTTGGTGACAAAATCTCTCGAGAAAAGGAGGGAACAGTGCCCCGTGTGAGGCTCAAACTCACAACCTTCAGATTACGAGACTGACGCACTACCTACTGCGCTAACGAAGCAAGTTGCACCTGCAGATCTGCAGAAGTTTATTGTGCATAGCAGAAAACTTATTTTTTTCATAATGTCACTGAGACGTTAGCGCATCTTTTCCCATATGGTCTAGCGGTTAGGATTCCTGGTTCTCACCCGGGTGGCCCGGGTTCGACTCCCGGTATGGGAATGCACCTTTATCTTAGCTACTGCCACCATTCAAAGACTGACGCGTGTTTTTCAATCAAAAATGTTTCTGGTAGATTTTCACTTTGCAACAAAAATACTTAACATTGGCGATGCATTATGACTTTTGCAAAAGATTTCCTTTTGTTTCATAGCTTAAGCCTTTTTCAACTACACAGTTTTACACAAAAGTGTCAAGGGACTCAACAAGCCATGTGTCCTGTCAGTCATTAGGGCTCCCATGTTCTTTCTAATCGGAAACAGTGTAGAACTGAATTGGAAAGTTCAGAGTTAGTGACAAAATCTCTTGAGAAAAGGAGGATGGCACTTGTGAGCAAAAAACTCATGATCTTCAAATTATTCAACTGACGTGCCAAAAACCTTGACCATGTAGCGTGTTTTAGCTCTTGTAATGTTTATGTTTTGTATTCAAAGCAAAACACTCTTTTTTTTTTTTTTTTTTTTACACCTGTCTTGCTGTTTACTGTACTGCTTACACCATGTGGAGAAAGACTTAGTTAGTATTCCTGGTTGACTGGTTCAATTCCTGCTATGGGAGAGACTTTTTTTTGGGACTAGTGTCCACATTCCAAAGCCGACACGTGCCTTGCAGACAGAATCAGTTTAGGTTGGAACTGCTCTTTGCTGCCAAAAATGCAGACCACCAGATTTTTTGGATATTTATTTGCACAAAAGCTTATTTGATGTCATATCTCAAACCATTCATATCTCTCACTTTTAATTCCTGGGTGTTAAGGGACTCAACAAGCCTTTATCCCTGTCTGTCATTGGAGCTCCCCTTCCATCAATTGGTGATGTTTTGTTACTGAATGGAAAAGAGCTGTGACTCTCTAGCCAAGATAGTGGCAAAATCAGTTACGGAAACAAGGTACCAGTGCCCCATGTGAGAATCGAACTCACGACCTTCAGATTACGAGACTGACGCGCTACCTGCTGCGCTAACGAGGCAAGATGCATGTAATAATCTGCGGAAGTTGCTTGTGCAAAGCAGTACACCTCTTTTTTTTCATATTGTAAGTGAGCTGGCAGTAAATCTTCTCCCGTATGGTCTAGCGCTTAGGATTCCTGGTTTTCACCCAGGTGGCCTGGGTTCGACTCCCGGTATGGAAACACATCCTTTTCTACACCGTTGCCAACATTCAAAGACTGACGTGTGTTTTTAAAACAAACGTATTTCAGGTAGGATTTGTTTTTTTCAGGCAAAAATGCTGAACGCCCGCGTTTTGGCACTTCATTCTGACCCTTCACGCAAGATTCAATTTGGATTCGTAGCTCAACTCATTCTCAACCACCCCTTTTTACACCAAAGTGTCAAGAGACTCAACAACTCATGGGTCCTGTAAGTTATTTGGATTCCCATTTCCTTTCTAATGGAAAACGTAGAATTGAATGGAAAAGTTCTAAGTTGGTGACAAAATCTCTCGAGAAAAGGAGGGAACAGTGCCCCGTGTGAGGCTCAAACTCACAACCTTCAGATTACGAGACTGACGCACTACCTACTGCGCTAACGAAGCAAGTTGCACCTGCAGATCTGCAGAAGTTTATTGTGCATAGCAGAAAACTTATTTTTTTCATAATGTCACTGAGACGTTAGCGCATCTTTTCCCATATGGTCTAGCGGTTAGGATTCCTGGTTCTCACCCGGGTGGCCCGGGTTCGACTCCCGGTATGGGAATGCACCTTTATCTTAGCTACTGCCACCATTCAAAGACTGACGCGTGTTTTTCAATCAAAAATGTTTCTGGTAGATTTTCACTTTGCAACAAAAATACTTAACATTGGCGATGCATTATGACTTTTGCAAAAGATTTCCTTTTGTTTCATAGCTTAAGCCTTTTTCAACTACACAGTTTTACACAAAAGTGTCAAGGGACTCAACAAGCCATGTGTCCTGTCAGTCATTAGGGCTCCCATGTTCTTTCTAATCGGAAACAGTGTAGAACTGAATTGGAAAGTTCAGAGTTAGTGACAAAATCTCTTGAGAAAAGGAGGATGGCACTTGTGAGCAAAAAACTCATGATCTTCAAATTATTCAACTGACGTGCCAAAAACCTTGACCATGTAGCGTGTTTTAGCTCTTGTAATGTTTATGTTTTGTATTCAAAGCAAAACACTCTTTTTTTTTTTTTTTTTTTTTTTACACCTGTCTTGCTGTTTACTGTACTGCTTACACCATGTGGAGAAAGACTTAGTTAGTATTCCTGGTTGACTGGTTCAATTCCTGCTATGGGAGAGACTTTTTTTTGGGACTAGTGTCCACATTCCAAAGCCGACACGTGCCTTGCAGACAGAATCAGTTTAGGTTGGAACTGCTCTTTGCTGCCAAAAATGCAGACCACCAGATTTTTTGGATATTTATTTGCACAAAAGCTTATTTGATGTCATATCTCAAACCATTCATATCTCTCACTTTTAATTCCTGGGTGTTAAGGGACTCAACAAGCCTTTATCCCTGTCTGTCATTGGAGCTCCCCTTCCATCAATTGGTGATGTTTTGTTACTGAATGGAAAAGAGCTGTGACTCTCTAGCCAAGATAGTGGCAAAATCAGTTACGGAAACAAGGTACCAGTGCCCCATGTGAGAATCGAACTCACGACCTTCAGATTACGAGACTGACGCGCTACCTGCTGCGCTAACGAGGCAAGATGCATGTAATAATCTGCGGAAGTTGCTTGTGCAAAGCAGTACACCTCTTTTTTTTCATATTGTAAGTGAGCTGGCAGTAAATCTTCTCCCGTATGGTCTAGCGCTTAGGATTCCTGGTTTTCACCCAGGTGGCCTGGGTTCGACTCCCGGTATGGAAACACATCCTTTTCTACACCGTTGCCAACATTCAAAGACTGACGTGTGTTTTTAAAACAAACGTATTTCAGGTAGGATTTGTTTTTTTCAGGCAAAAATGCTGAACGCCCGCGTTTTGGCACTTCATTCTGACCCTTCACGCAAGATTCAATTTGGATTCGTAGCTCAACTCATTCTCAACCACCCCTTTTTACACCAAAGTGTCAAGAGACTCAACAACTCATGGGTCCTGTAAGTTATTTGGATTCCCATTTCCTTTCTAATGGAAAACGTAGAATTGAATGGAAAAGTTCTAAGTTGGTGACAAAATCTCTCGAGAAAAGGAGGGAACAGTGCCCCGTGTGAGGCTCAAACTCACAACCTTCAGATTACGAGACTGACGCACTACCTACTGCGCTAACGAAGCAAGTTGCACCTGCAGATCTGCAGAAGTTTATTGTGCATAGCAGAAAACTTATTTTTTTCATAATGTCACTGAGACGTTAGCGCATCTTTTCCCATATGGTCTAGCGGTTAGGATTCCTGGTTCTCACCCGGGTGGCCCGGGTTCGACTCCCGGTATGGGAATGCACCTTTATCTTAGCTACTGCCACCATTCAAAGACTGACGCGTGTTTTTCAATCAAAAATGTTTCTGGTAGATTTTCACTTTGCAACAAAAATACTTAACATTGGCGATGCATTATGACTTTTGCAAAAGATTTCCTTTTGTTTCATAGCTTAAGCCTTTTTCAACTACACAGTTTTACACAAAAGTGTCAAGGGACTCAACAAGCCATGTGTCCTGTCAGTCATTAGGGCTCCCATGTTCTTTCTAATCGGAAACAGTGTAGAACTGAATTGGAAAGTTCAGAGTTAGTGACAAAATCTCTTGAGAAAAGGAGGATGGCACTTGTGAGCAAAAAACTCATGATCTTCAAATTATTCAACTGACGTGCCAAAAACCTTGACCATGTAGCGTGTTTTAGCTCTTGTAATGTTTATGTTTTGTATTCAAAGCAAAACACTCTTTTTTTTTTTTTTTTTTTTTTTTACACCTGTCTTGCTGTTTACTGTACTGCTTACACCATGTGGAGAAAGACTTAGTTAGTATTCCTGGTTGACTGGTTCAATTCCTGCTATGGGAGAGACTTTTTTTTGGGACTAGTGTCCACATTCCAAAGCCGACACGTGCCTTGCAGACAGAATCAGTTTAGGTTGGAACTGCTCTTTGCTGCCAAAAATGCAGACCACCAGATTTTTTGGATATTTATTTGCACAAAAGCTTATTTGATGTCATATCTCAAACCATTCATATCTCTCACTTTTAATTCCTGGGTGTTAAGGGACTCAACAAGCCTTTATCCCTGTCTGTCATTGGAGCTCCCCTTCCATCAATTGGTGATGTTTTGTTACTGAATGGAAAAGAGCTGTGACTCTCTAGCCAAGATAGTGGCAAAATCAGTTACGGAAACAAGGTACCAGTGCCCCATGTGAGAATCGAACTCACGACCTTCAGATTACGAGACTGACGCGCTACCTGCTGCGCTAACGAGGCAAGATGCATGTAATAATCTGCGGAAGTTGCTTGTGCAAAGCAGTACACCTCTTTTTTTTCATATTGTAAGTGAGCTGGCAGTAAATCTTCTCCCGTATGGTCTAGCGCTTAGGATTCCTGGTTTTCACCCAGGTGGCCTGGGTTCGACTCCCGGTATGGAAACACATCCTTTTCTACACCGTTGCCAACATTCAAAGACTGACGTGTGTTTTTAAAACAAACGTATTTCAGGTAGGATTTGTTTTTTTCAGGCAAAAATGCTGAACGCCCGCGTTTTGGCACTTCATTCTGACCCTTCACGCAAGATTCAATTTGGATTCGTAGCTCAACTCATTCTCAACCACCCCTTTTTACACCAAAGTGTCAAGAGACTCAACAACTCATGGGTCCTGTAAGTTATTTGGATTCCCATTTCCTTTCTAATGGAAAACGTAGAATTGAATGGAAAAGTTCTAAGTTGGTGACAAAATCTCTCGAGAAAAGGAGGGAACAGTGCCCCGTGTGAGGCTCAAACTCACAACCTTCAGATTACGAGACTGACGCACTACCTACTGCGCTAACGAAGCAAGTTGCACCTGCAGATCTGCAGAAGTTTATTGTGCATAGCAGAAAACTTATTTTTTTCATAATGTCACTGAGACGTTAGCGCATCTTTTCCCATATGGTCTAGCGGTTAGGATTCCTGGTTCTCACCCGGGTGGCCCGGGTTCGACTCCCGGTATGGGAATGCACCTTTATCTTAGCTACTGCCACCATTCAAAGACTGACGCGTGTTTTTCAATCAAAAATGTTTCTGGTAGATTTTCACTTTGCAACAAAAATACTTAACATTGGCGATGCATTATGACTTTTGCAAAAGATTTCCTTTTGTTTCATAGCTTAAGCCTTTTTCAACTACACAGTTTTACACAAAAGTGTCAAGGGACTCAACAAGCCATGTGTCCTGTCAGTCATTAGGGCTCCCATGTTCTTTCTAATCGGAAACAGTGTAGAACTGAATTGGAAAGTTCAGAGTTAGTGACAAAATCTCTTGAGAAAAGGAGGATGGCACTTGTGAGCAAAAAACTCATGATCTTCAAATTATTCAACTGACGTGCCAAAAACCTTAACCATGTAGCGTGTTTTAGCTCTTGTAATGTTTATGTTTTGTATTCAAAGCAAAACACTCTTTTTTTTTTTTTTTTTTTTTTTTACACCTGTCTTGCTGTTTACTGTACTGCTTACACCATGTGGAGAAAGACTTAGTTAGTATTCCTGGTTGACTGGTTCAATTCCTGCTATGGGAGAGACTTTTTTTTGGGACTAGTGTCCACATTCCAAAGCCGACACGTGCCTTGCAGACAGAATCAGTTTAGGTTGGAACTGCTCTTTGCTGCCAAAAATGCAGACCACCAGATTTTTTGGATATTTATTTGCACAAAAGCTTATTTGATGTCATATCTCAAACCATTCATATCTCTCACTTTTAATTCCTGGGTGTTAAGGGACTCAACAAGCCTTTATCCCTGTCTGTCATTGGAGCTCCCCTTCCATCAATTGGTGATGTTTTGTTACTGAATGGAAAAGAGCTGTGACTCTCTAGCCAAGATAGTGGCAAAATCAGTTACGGAAACAAGGTACCAGTGCCCCATGTGAGAATCGAACTCACGACCTTCAGATTACGAGACTGACGCGCTACCTGCTGCGCTAACGAGGCAAGATGCATGTAATAATCTGCGGAAGTTGCTTGTGCAAAGCAGTACACCTCTTTTTTTTCATATTGTAAGTGAGCTGGCAGTAAATCTTCTCCCGTATGGTCTAGCGCTTAGGATTCCTGGTTTTCACCCAGGTGGCCTGGGTTCGACTCCCGGTATGGAAACACATCCTTTTCTACACCGTTGCCAACATTCAAAGACTGACGTGTGTTTTTAAAACAAACGTATTTCAGGTAGGATTTGTTTTTTTCAGGCAAAAATGCTGAACGCCCGCGTTTTGGCACTTCATTCTGACCCTTCACGCAAGATTCAATTTGGATTCGTAGCTCAACTCATTCTCAACCACCCCTTTTTACACCAAAGTGTCAAGAGACTCAACAACTCATGGGTCCTGTAAGTTATTTGGATTCCCATTTCCTTTCTAATGGAAAACGTAGAATTGAATGGAAAAGTTCTAAGTTGGTGACAAAATCTCTCGAGAAAAGGAGGGAACAGTGCCCCGTGTGAGGCTCAAACTCACAACCTTCAGATTACGAGACTGACGCACTACCTACTGCGCTAACGAAGCAAGTTGCACCTGCAGATCTGCAGAAGTTTATTGTGCATAGCAGAAAACTTATTTTTTTCATAATGTCACTGAGACGTTAGCGCATCTTTTCCCATATGGTCTAGCGGTTAGGATTCCTGGTTCTCACCCGGGTGGCCCGGGTTCGACTCCCGGTATGGGAATGCACCTTTATCTTAGCTACTGCCACCATTCAAAGACTGACGCGTGTTTTTCAATCAAAAATGTTTCTGGTAGATTTTCACTTTGCAACAAAAATACTTAACATTGGCGATGCATTATGACTTTTGCAAAAGATTTCCTTTTGTTTCATAGCTTAAGCCTTTTTCAACTACACAGTTTTACACAAAAGTGTCAAGGGACTCAACAAGCCATGTGTCCTGTCAGTCATTAGGGCTCCCATGTTCTTTCTAATCGGAAACAGTGTAGAACTGAATTGGAAAGTTCAGAGTTAGTGACAAAATCTCTTGAGAAAAGGAGGATGGCACTTGTGAGCAAAAAACTCATGATCTTCAAATTATTCAACTGACGTGCCAAAAACCTTGACCATGTAGCGTGTTTTAGCTCTTGTAATGTTTATGTTTTGTATTCAAAGCAAAACACTCTTTTTTTTTTTTTTTTTTTTTTTTACACCTGTCTTGCTGTTTACTGTACTGCTTACACCATGTGGAGAAAGACTTAGTTAGTATTCCTGGTTGACTGGTTCAATTCCTGCTATGGGAGAGACTTTTTTTTGGGACTAGTGTCCACATTCCAAAGCCGACACGTGCCTTGCAGACAGAATCAGTTTAGGTTGGAACTGCTCTTTGCTGCCAAAAATGCAGACCACCAGATTTTTTGGATATTTATTTGCACAAAAGCTTATTTGATGTCATATCTCAAACCATTCATATCTCTCACTTTTAATTCCTGGGTGTTAAGGGACTCAACAAGCCTTTATCCCTGTCTGTCATTGGAGCTCCCCTTCCATCAATTGGTGATGTTTTGTTACTGAATGGAAAAGAGCTGTGACTCTCTAGCCAAGATAGTGGCAAAATCAGTTACGGAAACAAGGTACCAGTGCCCCATGTGAGAATCGAACTCACGACCTTCAGATTACGAGACTGACGCGCTACCTGCTGCGCTAACGAGGCAAGATGCATGTAATAATCTGCGGAAGTTGCTTGTGCAAAGCAGTACACCTCTTTTTTTTCATATTGTAAGTGAGCTGGCAGTAAATCTTCTCCCGTATGGTCTAGCGCTTAGGATTCCTGGTTTTCACCCAGGTGGCCTGGGTTCGACTCCCGGTATGGAAACACATCCTTTTCTACACCGTTGCCAACATTCAAAGACTGACGTGTGTTTTTAAAACAAACGTATTTCAGGTAGGATTTGTTTTTTTCAGGCAAAAATGCTGAACGCCCGCGTTTTGGCACTTCATTCTGACCCTTCACGCAAGATTCAATTTGGATTCGTAGCTCAACTCATTCTCAACCACCCCTTTTTACACCAAAGTGTCAAGAGACTCAACAACTCATGGGTCCTGTAAGTTATTTGGATTCCCATTTCCTTTCTAATGGAAAACGTAGAATTGAATGGAAAAGTTCTAAGTTGGTGACAAAATCTCTCGAGAAAAGGAGGGAACAGTGCCCCGTGTGAGGCTCAAACTCACAACCTTCAGATTACGAGACTGACGCACTACCTACTGCGCTAACGAAGCAAGTTGCACCTGCAGATCTGCAGAAGTTTATTGTGCATAGCAGAAAACTTATTTTTTTCATAATGTCACTGAGACGTTAGCGCATCTTTTCCCATATGGTCTAGCGGTTAGGATTCCTGGTTCTCACCCGGGTGGCCCGGGTTCGACTCCCGGTATGGGAATGCACCTTTATCTTAGCTACTGCCACCATTCAAAGACTGACGCGTGTTTTTCAATCAAAAATGTTTCTGGTAGATTTTCACTTTGCAACAAAAATACTTAACATTGGCGATGCATTATGACTTTTGCAAAAGATTTCCTTTTGTTTCATAGCTTAAGCCTTTTTCAACTACACAGTTTTACACAAAAGTGTCAAGGGACTCAACAAGCCATGTGTCCTGTCAGTCATTAGGGCTCCCATGTTCTTTCTAATCGGAAACAGTGTAGAACTGAATTGGAAAGTTCAGAGTTAGTGACAAAATCTCTTGAGAAAAGGAGGATGGCACTTGTGAGCAAAAAACTCATGATCTTCAAATTATTCAACTGACGTGCCAAAAACCTTGACCATGTAGCGTGTTTTAGCTCTTGTAATGTTTATGTTTTGTATTCAAAGCAAAACACTCTTTTTTTTTTTTTTTTTTTTTTTTTTACACCTGTCTTGCTGTTTACTGTACTGCTTACACCATGTGGAGAAAGACTTAGTTAGTATTCCTGGTTGACTGGTTCAATTCCTGCTATGGGAGAGACTTTTTTTTGGGACTAGTGTCCACATTCCAAAGCCGACACGTGCCTTGCAGACAGAATCAGTTTAGGTTGGAACTGCTCTTTGCTGCCAAAAATGCAGACCACCAGATTTTTTGGATATTTATTTGCAAAAAAGCTTATTTGATGTCATATCTCAAACCATTCATATCTCTCACTTTTAATTCCTGGGTGTTAAGGGACTCAACAAGCCTTTATCCCTGTCTGTCATTGGAGCTCCCCTTCCATCAATTGGTGATGTTTTGTTACTGAATGGAAAAGAGCTGTGACTCTCTAGCCAAGATAGTGGCAAAATCAGTTACGGAAACAAGGTACCAGTGCCCCATGTGAGAATCGAACTCACGACCTTCAGATTACGAGACTGACGCGCTACCTGCTGCGCTAACGAGGCAAGATGCATGTAATAATCTGCGGAAGTTGCTTGTGCAAAGCAGTACACCTCTTTTTTTTCATATTGTAAGTGAGCTGGCAGTAAATCTTCTCCCGTATGGTCTAGCGCTTAGGATTCCTGGTTTTCACCCAGGTGGCCTGGGTTCGACTCCCGGTATGGAAACACATCCTTTTCTACACCGTTGCCAACATTCAAAGACTGACGTGTGTTTTTAAAACAAACGTATTTCAGGTAGGATTTGTTTTTTTCAGGCAAAAATGCTGAACGCCCGCGTTTTGGCACTTCATTCTGACCCTTCACGCAAGATTCAATTTGGATTCGTAGCTCAACTCATTCTCAACCACCCCTTTTTACACCAAAGTGTCAAGAGACTCAACAACTCATGGGTCCTGTAAGTTATTTGGATTCCCATTTCCTTTCTAATGGAAAACGTAGAATTGAATGGAAAAGTTCTAAGTTGGTGACAAAATCTCTCGAGAAAAGGAGGGAACAGTGCCCCGTGTGAGGCTCAAACTCACAACCTTCAGATTACGAGACTGACGCACTACCTACTGCGCTAACGAAGCAAGTTGCACCTGCAGATCTGCAGAAGTTTATTGTGCATAGCAGAAAACTTATTTTTTTCATAATGTCACTGAGACGTTAGCGCATCTTTTCCCATATGGTCTAGCGGTTAGGATTCCTGGTTCTCACCCGGGTGGCCCGGGTTCGACTCCCGGTATGGGAATGCACCTTTATCTTAGCTACTGCCACCATTCAAAGACTGACGCGTGTTTTTCAATCAAAAATGTTTCTGGTAGATTTTCACTTTGCAACAAAAATACTTAACATTGGCGATGCATTATGACTTTTGCAAAAGATTTCCTTTTGTTTCATAGCTTAAGCCTTTTTCAACTACACAGTTTTACACAAAAGTGTCAAGGGACTCAACAAGCCATGTGTCCTGTCAGTCATTAGGGCTCCCATGTTCTTTCTAATCGGAAACAGTTTAGAACTGAATTGGAAAGTTCAGAGTTAGTGACAAAATCTCTTGAGAAAAGGAGGATGGCACTTGTGAGCAAAAAACTCATGATCTTCAAATTATTCAACTGACGTGCCAAAAACCTTGACCATGTAGCGTGTTTTAGCTCTTGTAATGTTTATGTTTTGTATTCAAAGCAAAACACTCTTTTTTTTTTTTTTTTTTTTACACCTGTCTTGCTGTTTACTGTACTGCTTACACCATGTGGAGAAAGACTTAGTTAGTATTCCTGGTTGACTGGTTCAATTCCTGCTATGGGAGAGACTTTTTTTTGGGACTAGTGTCCACATTCCAAAGCCGACACGTGCCTTGCAGACAGAATCAGTTTAGGATGGAACTGCTCTTTGCTGCCAAAAATGCAGACCACCAGATTTTTTGGATATTTATTTCCACAAAAGCTTATTTGATGTCATATCTCAAACCATTCATATCTCTCACTTTTAATTCCTGGGTGTTAAGGGACTCAACAAGCCTTTATCCCTGTCTGTCATTGGAGCTCCCCTTCCATCAATTGGTGATGTTTTGTTACTGAATGGAAAAGAGCTGTGACTCTCTAGCCAAGATAGTGGCAAAATCAGTTACGGAAACAAGGTACCAGTGCCCCATGTGAGAATCGAACTCACGACCTTCAGATTACGAGACTGACGCGCTACCTGCTGCGCTAACGAGGCAAGATGCATGTAATAATCTGCGGAAGTTGCTTGTGCAAAGCAGTACACCTCTTTTTTTTCATATTGTAAGTGAGCTGGCAGTAAATCTTCTCCCGTATGGTCTAGCGCTTAGGATTCCTGGTTTTCACCCAGGTGGCCTGGGTTCGACTCCCGGTATGGAAACACATCCTTTTCTACACCGTTGCCAACATTCAAAGACTGACGTGTGTTTTTAAAACAAACGTATTTCAGGTAGGATTTGTTTTTTTCAGGCAAAAATGCTGAACGCCCGCGTTTTGGCACTTCATTCTGACCCTTCACGCAAGATTCAATTTGGATTCGTAGCTCAACTCATTCTCAACCACCCCTTTTTACACCAAAGTGTCAAGAGACTCAACAACTCATGGGTCCTGTAAGTTATTTGGATTCCCATTTCCTTTCTAATGGAAAACGTAGAATTGAATGGAAAAGTTCTAAGTTGGTGACAAAATCTCTCGAGAAAAGGAGGGAACAGTGCCCCGTGTGAGGCTCAAACTCACAACCTTCAGATTACGAGACTGACGCACTACCTACTGCGCTAACGAAGCAAGTTGCACCTGCAGATCTGCAGAAGTTTATTGTGCATAGCAGAAAACTTATTTTTTTCATAATGTCACTGAGACGTTAGCGCATCTTTTCCCATATGGTCTAGCGGTTAGGATTCCTGGTTCTCACCCAGGTGGCCCGGGTTCGACTCCCGGTATGGGAATGCACCTTTATCTTAGCTACTGCCACCATTCAAAGACTGACGCGTGTTTTTCAATCAAAAATGTTTCTGGTAGATTTTCACTTTGCAACAAAAATACTTAACATTGGCGATGCATTATGACTTTTGCAAAAGATTTCCTTTTGTTTCATAGCTTAAGCCTTTTTCAACTACACAGTTTTACACAAAAGTGTCAAGGGACTCAACAAGCCATGTGTCCTGTCAGTCATTAGGGCTCCCATGTTCTTTCTAATCGGAAACAGTGTAGAACTGAATTGGAAAGTTCAGAGTTAGTGACAAAATCTCTTGAGAAAAGGAGGATGGCACTTGTGAGCAAAAAACTCATGATCTTCAAATTATTCAACTGACGTGCCAAAAACCTTGACCATGTAGCGTGTTTTAGCTCTTGTAATGTTTATGTTTTGTATTCAAAGCAAAACACTCTTTTTTTTTTTTTTTTTTTTTTACACCTGTCTTGCTGTTTACTGTACTGCTTACACCATGTGGAGAAAGACTTAGTTAGTATTCCTGGTTGACTGGTTCAATTCCTGCTATGGGAGAGACTTTTTTTTGGGACTAGTGTCCACATTCCAAAGCCGACACGTGCCTTGCAGACAGAATCAGTTTAGGTTGGAACTGCTCTTTGCTGCCAAAAATGCAGACCACCAGATTTTTTGGATATTTATTTGCACAAAAGCTTATTTGATGTCATATCTCAAACCATTCATATCTCTCACTTTTAATTCCTGGGTGTTAAGGGACTCAACAAGCCTTTATCCCTGTCTGTCATTGGAGCTCCCCTTCCATCAATTGGTGATGTTTTGTTACTGAATGGAAAAGAGCTGTGACTCTCTAGCCAAGATAGTGGCAAAATCAGTTACGGAAACAAGGTACCAGTGCCCCATGTGAGAATCGAACTCACGACCTTCAGATTACGAGACTGACGCGCTACCTGCTGCGCTAACGAGGCAAGATGCATGTAATAATCTGCGGAAGTTGCTTGTGCAAAGCAGTACACCTCTTTTTTTTCATATTGTAAGTGAGCTGGCAGTAAATCTTCTCCCGTATGGTCTAGCGCTTAGGATTCCTGGTTTTCACCCAGGTGGCCTGGGTTCGACTCCCGGTATGGAAACACATCCTTTTCTACACCGTTGCCAACATTCAAAGACTGACGTGTGTTTTTAAAACAAACGTATTTCAGGTAGGATTTGTTTTTTTCAGGCAAAAATGCTGAACGCCCGCGTTTTGGCACTTCATTCTGACCCTTCACGCAAGATTCAATTTGGATTCGTAGCTCAACTCATTCTCAACCACCCCTTTTTACACCAAAGTGTCAAGAGACTCAACAACTCATGGGTCCT
This sequence comes from Phyllobates terribilis, assembly GCF_046119375.1. Taxonomy (NCBI): domain Eukaryota; kingdom Metazoa; phylum Chordata; class Amphibia; order Anura; family Dendrobatidae; genus Phyllobates; species Phyllobates terribilis. Next base: position 243,897 of record NW_027363802.1, on the reverse strand, counting down.
GTAAGTTATTTGGATTCCCATTTCCTTTCTAATGGAAAACGTAGAATTGAATGGAAAAGTTCTAAGTTGGTGACAAAATCTCTCGAGAAAAGGAGGGAACAGTGCCCCGTGTGAGGCTCAAACTCACAACCTTCAGATTACGAGACTGACGCACTACCTACTGCGCTAACGAAGCAAGTTGCACCTGCAGATCTGCAGAAGTTTATTGTGCATAGCAGAAAACTTATTTTTTTCATAATGTCACTGAGACGTTAGCGCATCTTTTCCCATATGGTCTAGCGGTTAGGATTCCTGGTTCTCACCCGGGTGGCCCGGGTTCGACTCCCGGTATGGGAATGCACCTTTATCTTAGCTACTGCCACCATTCAAAGACTGACGCGTGTTTTTCAATCAAAAATGTTTCTGGTAGATTTTCACTTTGCAACAAAAATACTTAACATTGGCGATGCATTATGACTTTTGCAAAAGATTTCCTTTTGTTTCATAGCTTAAGCCTTTTTCAACTACACAGTTTTACACAAAAGTGTCAAGGGACTCAACAAGCCATGTGTCCTGTCAGTCATTAGGGCTCCCATGTTCTTTCTAATCGGAAACAGTTTAGAACTGAATTGGAAAGTTCAGAGTTAGTGACAAAATCTCTTGAGAAAAGGAGGATGGCACTTGTGAGCAAAAAACTCATGATCTTCAAATTATTCAACTGACGTGCCAAAAACCTTGACCATGTAGCGTGTTTTAGCTCTTGTAATGTTTATGTTTTGTATTCAAAGCAAAACACTCTTTTTTTTTTTTTTTTTTTTACACCTGTCTTGCTGTTTACTGTACTGCTTACACCATGTGGAGAAAGACTTAGTTAGTATTCCTGGTTGACTGGTTCAATTCCTGCTATGGGAGAGACTTTTTTTTGGGACTAGTGTCCACATTCCAAAGCCGACACGTGCCTTGCAGACAGAATCAGTTTAGGATGGAACTGCTCTTTGCTGCCAAAAATGCAGACCACCAGATTTTTTGGATATTTATTTCCACAAAAGCTTATTTGATGTCATATCTCAAACCATTCATATCTCTCACTTTTAATTCCTGGGTGTTAAGGGACTCAACAAGCCTTTATCCCTGTCTGTCATTGGAGCTCCCCTTCCATCAATTGGTGATGTTTTGTTACTGAATGGAAAAGAGCTGTGACTCTCTAGCCAAGATAGTGGCAAAATCAGTTACGGAAACAAGGTACCAGTGCCCCATGTGAGAATCGAACTCACGACCTTCAGATTACGAGACTGACGCGCTACCTGCTGCGCTAACGAGGCAAGATGCATGTAATAATCTGCGGAAGTTGCTTGTGCAAAGCAGTACACCTCTTTTTTTTCATATTGTAAGTGAGCTGGCAGTAAATCTTCTCCCGTATGGTCTAGCGCTTAGGATTCCTGGTTTTCACCCAGGTGGCCTGGGTTCGACTCCCGGTATGGAAACACATCCTTTTCTACACCGTTGCCAACATTCAAAGACTGACGTGTGTTTTTAAAACAAACGTATTTCAGGTAGGATTTGTTTTTTTCAGGCAAAAATGCTGAACGCCCGCGTTTTGGCACTTCATTCTGACCCTTCACGCAAGATTCAATTTGGATTCGTAGCTCAACTCATTCTCAACCACCCCTTTTTACACCAAAGTGTCAAGAGACTCAACAACTCATGGGTCCTGTAAGTTATTTGGATTCCCATTTCCTTTCTAATGGAAAACGTAGAATTGAATGGAAAAGTTCTAAGTTGGTGACAAAATCTCTCGAGAAAAGGAGGGAACAGTGCCCCGTGTGAGGCTCAAACTCACAACCTTCAGATTACGAGACTGACGCACTACCTACTGCGCTAACGAAGCAAGTTGCACCTGCAGATCTGCAGAAGTTTATTGTGCATAGCAGAAAACTTATTTTTTTCATAATGTCACTGAGACGTTAGCGCATCTTTTCCCATATGGTCTAGCGGTTAGGATTCCTGGTTCTCACCCAGGTGGCCCGGGTTCGACTCCCGGTATGGGAATGCACCTTTATCTTAGCTACTGCCACCATTCAAAGACTGACGCGTGTTTTTCAATCAAAAATGTTTCTGGTAGATTTTCACTTTGCAACAAAAATACTTAACATTGGCGATGCATTATGACTTTTGCAAAAGATTTCCTTTTGTTTCATAGCTTAAGCCTTTTTCAACTACACAGTTTTACACAAAAGTGTCAAGGGACTCAACAAGCCATGTGTCCTGTCAGTCATTAGGGCTCCCATGTTCTTTCTAATCGGAAACAGTGTAGAACTGAATTGGAAAGTTCAGAGTTAGTGACAAAATCTCTTGAGAAAAGGAGGATGGCACTTGTGAGCAAAAAACTCATGATCTTCAAATTATTCAACTGACGTGCCAAAAACCTTGACCATGTAGCGTGTTTTAGCTCTTGTAATGTTTATGTTTTGTATTCAAAGCAAAACACTCTTTTTTTTTTTTTTTTTTTTTTTACACCTGTCTTGCTGTTTACTGTACTGCTTACACCATGTGGAGAAAGACTTAGTTAGTATTCCTGGTTGACTGGTTCAATTCCTGCTATGGGAGAGACTTTTTTTTGGGACTAGTGTCCACATTCCAAAGCCGACACGTGCCTTGCAGACAGAATCAGTTTAGGTTGGAACTGCTCTTTGCTGCCAAAAATGCAGACCACCAGATTTTTTGGATATTTATTTGCACAAAAGCTTATTTGATGTCATATCTCAAACCATTCATATCTCTCACTTTTAATTCCTGGGTGTTAAGGGACTCAACAAGCCTTTATCCCTGTCTGTCATTGGAGCTCCCCTTCCATCAATTGGTGATGTTTTGTTACTGAATGGAAAAGAGCTGTGACTCTCTAGCCAAGATAGTGGCAAAATCAGTTACGGAAACAAGGTACCAGTGCCCCATGTGAGAATCGAACTCACGACCTTCAGATTACGAGACTGACGCGCTACCTGCTGCGCTAACGAGGCAAGATGCATGTAATAATCTGCGGAAGTTGCTTGTGCAAAGCAGTACACCTCTTTTTTTTCATATTGTAAGTGAGCTGGCAGTAAATCTTCTCCCGTATGGTCTAGCGCTTAGGATTCCTGGTTTTCACCCAGGTGGCCTGGGTTCGACTCCCGGTATGGAAACACATCCTTTTCTACACCGTTGCCAACATTCAAAGACTGACGTGTGTTTTTAAAACAAACGTATTTCAGGTAGGATTTGTTTTTTTCAGGCAAAAATGCTGAACGCCCGCGTTTTGGCACTTCATTCTGACCCTTCACGCAAGATTCAATTTGGATTCGTAGCTCAACTCATTCTCAACCACCCCTTTTTACACCAAAGTGTCAAGAGACTCAACAACTCATGGGTCCTGTAAGTTATTTGGATTCCCATTTCCTTTCTAATGGAAAACGTAGAATTGAATGGAAAAGTTCTAAGTTGGTGACAAAATCTCTCGAGAAAAGGAGGGAACAGTGCCCCGTGTGAGGCTCAAACTCACAACCTTCAGATTACGAGACTGACGCACTACCTACTGCGCTAACGAAGCAAGTTGCACCTGCAGATCTGCAGAAGTTTATTGTGCATAGCAGAAAACTTATTTTTTTCATAATGTCACTGAGACGTTAGCGCATCTTTTCCCATATGGTCTAGCGGTTAGGATTCCTGGTTCTCACCCAGGTGGCCCGGGTTCGACTCCCGGTATGGGAATGCACCTTTATCTTAGCTACTGCCACCATTCAAAGACTGACGCGTGTTTTTCAATCAAAAATGTTTCTGGTAGATTTTCACTTTGCAACAAAAATACTTAACATTGGCGATGCATTATGACTTTTGCAAAAGATTTCCTTTTGTTTCATAGCTTAAGCCTTTTTCAACTACACAGTTTTACACAAAAGTGTCAAGGGACTCAACAAGCCATGTGTCCTGTCAGTCATTAGGGCTCCCATGTTCTTTCTAATCGGAAACAGTTTAGAACTGAATTGGAAAGTTCAGAGTTAGTGACAAAATCTCTTGAGAAAAGGAGGATGGCACTTGTGAGCAAAAAACTCATGATCTTCAAATTATTCAACTGACGTGCCAAAAACCTTGACCATGTAGCGTGTTTTAGCTCTTGTAATGTTTATGTTTTGTATTCAAAGCAAAACACTCTTTTTTTTTTTTTTTTTTTTACACCTGTCTTGCTGTTTACTGTACTGCTTACACCATGTGGAGAAAGACTTAGTTAGTATTCCTGGTTGACTGGTTCAATTCCTGCTATGGGAGAGACTTTTTTTTGGGACTAGTGTCCACATTCCAAAGCCGACACGTGCCTTGCAGACAGAATCAGTTTAGGTTGGAACTGCTCTTTGCTGCCAAAAATGCAGACCACCAGATTTTTTGGATATTTATTTGCACAAAAGCTTATTTGATGTCATATCTCAAACCATTCATATCTCTCACTTTTAATTCCTGGGTGTTAAGGGACTCAACAAGCCTTTATCCCTGTCTGTCATTGGAGCTCCCCTTCCATCAATTGGTGATGTTTTGTTACTGAATGGAAAAGAGCTGTGACTCTCTAGCCAAGATAGTGGCAAAATCAGTTACGGAAACAAGGTACCAGTGCCCCATGTGAGAATCGAACTCACGACCTTCAGATTACGAGACTGACGCGCTACCTGCTGCGCTAACGAGGCAAGATGCATGTAATAATCTGCGGAAGTTGCTTGTGCAAAGCAGTACACCTCTTTTTTTTCATATTGTAAGTGAGCTGGCAGTAAATCTTCTCCCGTATGGTCTAGCGCTTAGGATTCCTGGTTTTCACCCAGGTGGCCTGGGTTCGACTCCCGGTATGGAAACACATCCTTTTCTACACCGTTGCCAACATTCAAAGACTGACGTGTGTTTTTAAAACAAACGTATTTCAGGTAGGATTTGTTTTTTTCAGGCAAAAATGCTGAACGCCCGCGTTTTGGCACTTCATTCTGACCCTTCACGCAAGATTCAATTTGGATTCGTAGCTCAACTCATTCTCAACCACCCCTTTTTACACCAAAGTGTCAAGAGACTCAACAACTCATGGGTCCTGTAAGTTATTTGGATTCCCATTTCCTTTCTAATGGAAAACGTAGAATTGAATGGAAAAGTTCTAAGTTGGTGACAAAATCTCTCGAGAAAAGGAGGGAACAGTGCCCCGTGTGAGGCTCAAACTCACAACCTTCAGATTACGAGACTGACGCACTACCTACTGCGCTAACGAAGCAAGTTGCACCTGCAGATCTGCAGAAGTTTATTGTGCATAGCAGAAAACTTATTTTTTTCATAATGTCACTGAGACGTTAGCGCATCTTTTCCCATATGGTCTAGCGGTTAGGATTCCTGGTTCTCACCCGGGTGGCCCGGGTTCGACTCCCGGTATGGGAATGCACCTTTATCTTAGCTACTGCCACCATTCAAAGACTGACGCGTGTTTTTCAATCAAAAATGTTTCTGGTAGATTTTCACTTTGCAACAAAAATACTTAACATTGGCGATGCATTATGACTTTTGCAAAAGATTTCCTTTTGTTTCATAGCTTAAGCCTTTTTCAACTACACAGTTTTACACAAAAGTGTCAAGGGACTCAACAAGCCATGTGTCCTGTCAGTCATTAGGGCTCCCATGTTCTTTCTAATCGGAAACAGTTTAGAACTGAATTGGAAAGTTCAGAGTTAGTGACAAAATCTCTTGAGAAAAGGAGGATGGCACTTGTGAGCAAAAAACTCATGATCTTCAAATTATTCAACTGACGTGCCAAAAACCTTGACCATGTAGCGTGTTTTAGCTCTTGTAATGTTTATGTTTTGTATTCAAAGCAAAACACTCTTTTTTTTTTTTTTTTTTTTACACCTGTCTTGCTGTTTACTGTACTGCTTACACCATGTGGAGAAAGACTTAGTTAGTATTCCTGGTTGACTGGTTCAATTCCTGCTATGGGAGAGACTTTTTTTTGGGACTAGTGTCCACATTCCAAAGCCGACACGTGCCTTGCAGACAGAATCAGTTTAGGATGGAACTGCTCTTTGCTGCCAAAAATGCAGACCACCAGATTTTTTGGATATTTATTTCCACAAAAGCTTATTTGATGTCATATCTCAAACCATTCATATCTCTCACTTTTAATTCCTGGGTGTTAAGGGACTCAACAAGCCTTTATCCCTGTCTGTCATTGGAGCTCCCCTTCCATCAATTGGTGATGTTTTGTTACTGAATGGAAAAGAGCTGTGACTCTCTAGCCAAGATAGTGGCAAAATCAGTTACGGAAACAAGGTACCAGTGCCCCATGTGAGAATCGAACTCACGACCTTCAGATTACGAGACTGACGCGCTACCTGCTGCGCTAACGAGGCAAGATGCATGTAATAATCTGCGGAAGTTGCTTGTGCAAAGCAGTACACCTCTTTTTTTTCATATTGTAAGTGAGCTGGCAGTAAATCTTCTCCCGTATGGTCTAGCGCTTAGGATTCCTGGTTTTCACCCAGGTGGCCTGGGTTCGACTCCCGGTATGGAAACACATCCTTTTCTACACCGTTGCCAACATTCAAAGACTGACGTGTGTTTTTAAAACAAACGTATTTCAGGTAGGATTTGTTTTTTTCAGGCAAAAATGCTGAACGCCCGCGTTTTGGCACTTCATTCTGACCCTTCACGCAAGATTCAATTTGGATTCGTAGCTCAACTCATTCTCAACCACCCCTTTTTACACCAAAGTGTCAAGAGACTCAACAACTCATGGGTCCTGTAAGTTATTTGGATTCCCATTTCCTTTCTAATGGAAAACGTAGAATTGAATGGAAAAGTTCTAAGTTGGTGACAAAATCTCTCGAGAAAAGGAGGGAACAGTGCCCCGTGTGAGGCTCAAACTCACAACCTTCAGATTACGAGACTGACGCACTACCTACTGCGCTAACGAAGCAAGTTGCACCTGCAGATCTGCAGAAGTTTATTGTGCATAGCAGAAAACTTATTTTTTTCATAATGTCACTGAGACGTTAGCGCATCTTTTCCCATATGGTCTAGCGGTTAGGATTCCTGGTTCTCACCCGGGTGGCCCGGGTTCGACTCCCGGTATGGGAATGCACCTTTATCTTAGCTACTGCCACCATTCAAAGACTGACGCGTGTTTTTCAATCAAAAATGTTTCTGGTAGATTTTCACTTTGCAACAAAAATACTTAACATTGGCGATGCATTATGACTTTTGCAAAAGATTTCCTTTTGTTTCATAGCTTAAGCCTTTTTCAACTACACAGTTTTACACAAAAGTGTCAAGGGACTCAACAAGCCATGTGTCCTGTCAGTCATTAGGGCTCCCATGTTCTTTCTAATCGGAAACAGTTTAGAACTGAATTGGAAAGTTCAGAGTTAGTGACAAAATCTCTTGAGAAAAGGAGGATGGCACTTGTGAGCAAAAAACTCATGATCTTCAAATTATTCAACTGACGTGCCAAAAACCTTGACCATGTAGCGTGTTTTAGCTCTTGTAATGTTTATGTTTTGTATTCAAAGCAAAACACTCTTTTTTTTTTTTTTTTTTTTACACCTGTCTTGCTGTTTACTGTACTGCTTACACCATGTGGAGAAAGACTTAGTTAGTATTCCTGGTTGACTGGTTCAATTCCTGCTATGGGAGAGACTTTTTTTTGGGACTAGTGTCCACATTCCAAAGCCGACACGTGCCTTGCAGACAGAATCAGTTTAGGATGGAACTGCTCTTTGCTGCCAAAAATGCAGACCACCAGATTTTTTGGATATTTATTTCCACAAAAGCTTATTTGATGTCATATCTCAAACCATTCATATCTCTCACTTTTAATTCCTGGGTGTTAAGGGACTCAACAAGCCTTTATCCCTGTCTGTCATTGGAGCTCCCCTTCCATCAATTGGTGATGTTTTGTTACTGAATGGAAAAGAGCTGTGACTCTCTAGCCAAGATAGTGGCAAAATCAGTTACGGAAACAAGGTACCAGTGCCCCATGTGAGAATCGAACTCACGACCTTCAGATTACGAGACTGACGCGCTACCTGCTGCGCTAACGAGGCAAGATGCATGTAATAATCTGCGGAAGTTGCTTGTGCAAAGCAGTACACCTCTTTTTTTTCATATTGTAAGTGAGCTGGCAGTAAATCTTCTCCCGTATGGTCTAGCGCTTAGGATTCCTGGTTTTCACCCAGGTGGCCTGGGTTCGACTCCCGGTATGGAAACACATCCTTTTCTACACCGTTGCCAACATTCAAAGACTGACGTGTGTTTTTAAAACAAACGTATTTCAGGTAGGATTTGTTTTTTTCAGGCAAAAATGCTGAACGCCCGCGTTTTGGCACTTCATTCTGACCCTTCACGCAAGATTCAATTTGGATTCGTAGCTCAACTCATTCTCAACCACCCCTTTTTACACCAAAGTGTCAAGAGACTCAACAACTCATGGGTCCTGTAAGTTATTTGGATTCCCATTTCCTTTCTAATGGAAAACGTAGAATTGAATGGAAAAGTTCTAAGTTGGTGACAAAATCTCTCGAGAAAAGGAGGGAACAGTGCCCCGTGTGAGGCTCAAACTCACAACCTTCAGATTACGAGACTGACGCACTACCTACTGCGCTAACGAAGCAAGTTGCACCTGCAGATCTGCAGAAGTTTATTGTGCATAGCAGAAAACTTATTTTTTTCATAATGTCACTGAGACGTTAGCGCATCTTTTCCCATATGGTCTAGCGGTTAGGATTCCTGGTTCTCACCCGGGTGGCCCGGGTTCGACTCCCGGTATGGGAATGCACCTTTATCTTAGCTACTGCCACCATTCAAAGACTGACGCGTGTTTTTCAATCAAAAATGTTTCTGGTAGATTTTCACTTTGCAACAAAAATACTTAACATTGGCGATGCATTATGACTTTTGCAAAAGATTTCCTTTTGTTTCATAGCTTAAGCCTTTTTCAACTACACAGTTTTACACAAAAGTGTCAAGGGACTCAACAAGCCATGTGTCCTGTCAGTCATTAGGGCTCCCATGTTCTTTCTAATCGGAAACAGTTTAGAACTGAATTGGAAAGTTCAGAGTTAGTGACAAAATCTCTTGAGAAAAGGAGGATGGCACTTGTGAGCAAAAAACTCATGATCTTCAAATTATTCAACTGACGTGCCAAAAACCTTGACCATGTAGCGTGTTTTAGCTCTTGTAATGTTTATGTTTTGTATTCAAAGCAAAACACTCTTTTTTTTTTTTTTTTTTTTACACCTGTCTTGCTGTTTACTGTACTGCTTACACCATGTGGAGAAAGACTTAGTTAGTATTCCTGGTTGACTGGTTCAATTCCTGCTATGGGAGAGACTTTTTTTTGGGACTAGTGTCCACATTCCAAAGCCGACACGTGCCTTGCAGACAGAATCAGTTTAGGATGGAACTGCTCTTTGCTGCCAAAAATGCAGACCACCAGATTTTTTGGATATTTATTTCCACAAAAGCTTATTTGATGTCATATCTCAAACCATTCATATCTCTCACTTTTAATTCCTGGGTGTTAAGGGACTCAACAAGCCTTTATCCCTGTCTGTCATTGGAGCTCCCCTTCCATCAATTGGTGATGTTTTGTTACTGAATGGAAAAGAGCTGTGACTCTCTAGCCAAGATAGTGGCAAAATCAGTTACGGAAACAAGGTACCAGTGCCCCATGTGAGAATCGAACTCACGACCTTCAGATTACGAGACTGACGCGCTACCTGCTGCGCTAACGAGGCAAGATGCATGTAATAATCTGCGGAAGTTGCTTGTGCAAAGCAGTACACCTCTTTTTTTTCATATTGTAAGTGAGCTGGCAGTAAATCTTCTCCCGTATGGTCTAGCGCTTAGGATTCCTGGTTTTCACCCAGGTGGCCTGGGTTCGACTCCCGGTATGGAAACACATCCTTTTCTACACCGTTGCCAACATTCAAAGACTGACGTGTGTTTTTAAAACAAACGTATTTCAGGTAGGATTTGTTTTTTTCAGGCAAAAATGCTGAACGCCCGCGTTTTGGCACTTCATTCTGACCCTTCACGCAAGATTCAATTTGGATTCGTAGCTCAACTCATTCTCAACCACCCCTTTTTACACCAAAGTGTCAAGAGACTCAACAACTCATGGGTCCTGTAAGTTATTTGGATTCCCATTTCCTTTCTAATGGAAAACGTAGAATTGAATGGAAAAGTTCTAAGTTGGTGACAAAATCTCTCGAGAAAAGGAGGGAACAGTGCCCCGTGTGAGGCTCAAACTCACAACCTTCAGATTACGAGACTGACGCACTACCTACTGCGCTAACGAAGCAAGTTGCACCTGCAGATCTGCAGAAGTTTATTGTGCATAGCAGAAAACTTATTTTTTTCATAATGTCACTGAGACGTTAGCGCATCTTTTCCCATATGGTCTAGCGGTTAGGATTCCTGGTTCTCACCCAGGTGGCCCGGGTTCGACTCCCGGTATGGGAATGCACCTTTATCTTAGCTACTGCCACCATTCAAAGACTGACGCGTGTTTTTCAATCAAAAATGTTTCTGGTAGATTTTCACTTTGCAACAAAAATACTTAACATTGGCGATGCATTATGACTTTTGCAAAAGATTTCCTTTTGTTTCATAGCTTAAGCCTTTTTCAACTACACAGTTTTACACAAAAGTGTCAAGGGACTCAACAAGCCATGTGTCCTGTCAGTCATTAGGGCTCCCATGTTCTTTCTAATCGGAAACAGTGTAGAACTGAATTGGAAAGTTCAGAGTTAGTGACAAAATCTCTTGAGAAAAGGAGGATGGCACTTGTGAGCAAAAAACTCATGATCTTCAAATTATTCAACTGACGTGCCAAAAACCTTGACCATGTAGCGTGTTTTAGCTCTTGTAATGTTTATGTTTTGTATTCAAAGCAAAACACTCTTTTTTTTTTTTTTTTTTTTTTTACACCTGTCTTGCTGTTTACTGTACTGCTTACACCATGTGGAGAAAGACTTAGTTAGTATTCCTGGTTGACTGGTTCAATTCCTGCTATGGGAGAGACTTTTTTTTGGGACTAGTGTCCACATTCCAAAGCCGACACGTGCCTTGCAGACAGAATCAGTTTAGGTTGGAACTGCTCTTTGCTGCCAAAAATGCAGACCACCAGATTTTTTGGATATTTATTTGCACAAAAGCTTATTTGATGTCATATCTCAAACCATTCATATCTCTCACTTTTAATTCCTGGGTGTTAAGGGACTCAACAAGCCTTTATCCCTGTCTGTCATTGGAGCTCCCCTTCCATCAATTGGTGATGTTTTGTTACTGAATGGAAAAGAGCTGTGACTCTCTAGCCAAGATAGTGGCAAAATCAGTTACGGAAACAAGGTACCAGTGCCCCATGTGAGAATCGAACTCACGACCTTCAGATTACGAGACTGACGCGCTACCTGCTGCGCTAACGAGGCAAGATGCATGTAATAATCTGCGGAAGTTGCTTGTGCAAAGCAGTACACCTCTTTTTTTTCATATTGTAAGTGAGCTGGCAGTAAATCTTCTCCCGTATGGTCTAGCGCTTAGGATTCTTGGTTTTCACCCAGGTGGCCTGGGTTCGACTCCCGGTATGGAAACACATCCTTTTCTACACCGTTGCCAACATTCAAAGACTGACGTGTGTTTTTAAAACAAACGTATTTCAGGTAGGATTTGTTTTTTTCAGGCAAAAATGCTGAACGCCCGCGTTTTGGCACTTCATTCTGACCCTTCACGCAAGATTCAATTTGGATTCGTAGCTCAACTCATTCTCAACCACCCCTTTTTACACCAAAGTGTCAAGAGACTCAACAACTCATGGGTCCTGTAAGTTATTTGGATTCCCATTTCCTTTCTAATGGAAAACGTAGAATTGAATGGAAAAGTTCTAAGTTGGTGACAAAATCTCTCGAGAAAAGGAGGGAACAGTGCCCCGTGTGAGGCTCAAACTCACAACCTTCAGATTACGAGACTGACGCACTACCTACTGCGCTAACGAAGCAAGTTGCACCTGCAGATCTGCAGAAGTTTATTGTGCATAGCAGAAAACTTATTTTTTTCATAATGTCACTGAGACGTTAGCGCATCTTTTCCCATATGGTCTAGCGGTTAGGATTCCTGGTTCTCACCCAGGTGGCCCGGGTTCGACTCCCGGTATGGGAATGCACCTTTATCTTAGCTACTGCCACCATTCAAAGACTGACGCGTGTTTTTCAATCAAAAATGTTTCTGGTAGATTTTCACTTTGCAACAAAAATACTTAACATTGGCGATGCATTATGACTTTTGCAAAAGATTTCCTTTTGTTTCATAGCTTAAGCCTTTTTCAACTACACAGTTTTACACAAAAGTGTCAAGGGACTCAACAAGCCATGTGTCCTGTCAGTCATTAGGGCTCCCATGTTCTTTCTAATCGGAAACAGTTTAGAACTGAATTGGAAAGTTCAGAGTTAGTGACAAAATCTCTTGAGAAAAGGAGGATGGCACTTGTGAGCAAAAAACTCATGATCTTCAAATTATTCAACTGACGTGCCAAAAACCTTGACCATGTAGCGTGTTTTAGCTCTTGTAATGTTTATGTTTTGTATTCAAAGCAAAACACTCTTTTTTTTTTTTTTTTTTTTACACCTGTCTTGCTGTTTACTGTACTGCTTACACCATGTGGAGAAAGACTTAGTTAGTATTCCTGGTTGACTGGTTCAATTCCTGCTATGGGAGAGACTTTTTTTTGGGACTAGTGTCCACATTCCAAAGCCGACACGTGCCTTGCAGACAGAATCAGTTTAGGTTGGAACTGCTCTTTGCTGCCAAAAATGCAGACCACCAGATTTTTTGGATATTTATTTGCACAAAAGCTTATTTGATGTCATATCTCAAACCATTCATATCTCTCACTTTTAATTCCTGGGTGTTAAGGGACTCAACAAGCCTTTATCCCTGTCTGTCATTGGAGCTCCCCTTCCATCAATTGGTGATGTTTTGTTACTGAATGGAAAAGAGCTGTGACTCTCTAGCCAAGATAGTGGCAAAATCAGTTACGGAAACAAGGTACCAGTGCCCCATGTGAGAATCGAACTCACGACCTTCAGATTACGAGACTGACGCGCTACCTGCTGCGCTAACGAGGCAAGATGCATGTAATAATCTGCGGAAGTTGCTTGTGCAAAGCAGTACACCTCTTTTTTTTCATATTGTAAGTGAGCTGGCAGTAAATCTTCTCCCGTATGGTCTAGCGCTTAGGATTCCTGGTTTTCACCCAGGTGGCCTGGGTTCGACTCCCGGTATGGAAACACATCCTTTTCTACACCGTTGCCAACATTCAAAGACTGACGTGTGTTTTTAAAACAAACGTATTTCAGGTAGGATTTGTTTTTTTCAGGCAAAAATGCTGAACGCCCGCGTTTTGGCACTTCATTCTGACCCTTCACGCAAGATTCAATTTGGATTCGTAGCTCAACTCATTCTCAACCACCCCTTTTTACACCAAAGTGTCAAGAGACTCAACAACTCATGGGTCCTGTAAGTTATTTGGATTCCCATTTCCTTTCTAATGGAAAACGTAGAATTGAATGGAAAAGTTCTAAGTTGGTGACAAAATCTCTCGAGAAAAGGAGGGAACAGTGCCCCGTGTGAGGCTCAAACTCACAACCTTCAGATTACGAGACTGACGCACTACCTACTGCGCTAACGAAGCAAGTTGCACCTGCAGATCTGCAGAAGTTTATTGTGCATAGCAGAAAACTTATTTTTTTCATAATGTCACTGAGACGTTAGCGCATCTTTTCCCATATGGTCTAGCGGTTAGGATTCCTGGTTCTCACCCGGGTGGCCCGGGTTCGACTCCCGGTATGGGAATGCACCTTTATCTTAGCTACTGCCACCATTCAAAGACTGACGCGTGTTTTTCAATCAAAAATGTTTCTGGTAGATTTTCACTTTGCAACAAAAATACTTAACATTGGCGATGCATTATGACTTTTGCAAAAGATTTCCTTTTGTTTCATAGCTTAAGCCTTTTTCAACTACACAGTTTTACACAAAAGTGTCAAGGGACTCAACAAGCCATGTGTCCTGTCAGTCATTAGGGCTCCCATGTTCTTTCTAATCGGAAACAGTTTAGAACTGAATTGGAAAGTTCAGAGTTAGTGACAAAATCTCTTGAGAAAAGGAGGATGGCACTTGTGAGCAAAAAACTCATGATCTTCAAATTATTCAACTGACGTGCCAAAAACCTTGACCATGTAGCGTGTTTTAGCTCTTGTAATGTTTATGTTTTGTATTCAAAGCAAAACACTCTTTTTTTTTTTTTTTTTTTTACACCTGTCTTGCTGTTTACTGTACTGCTTACACCATGTGGAGAAAGACTTAGTTAGTATTCCTGGTTGACTGGTTCAATTCCTGCTATGGGAGAGACTTTTTTTTGGGACTAGTGTCCACATTCCAAAGCCGACACGTGCCTTGCAGACAGAATCAGTTTAGGATGGAACTGCTCTTTGCTGCCAAAAATGCAGACCACCAGATTTTTTGGATATTTATTTCCACAAAAGCTTATTTGATGTCATATCTCAAACCATTCATATCTCTCACTTTTAATTCCTGGGTGTTAAGGGACTCAACAAGCCTTTATCCCTGTCTGTCATTGGAGCTCCCCTTCCATCAATTGGTGATGTTTTGTTACTGAATGGAAAAGAGCTGTGACTCTCTAGCCAAGATAGTGGCAAAATCAGTTACGGAAACAAGGTACCAGTGCCCCATGTGAGAATCGAACTCACGACCTTCAGATTACGAGACTGACGCGCTACCTGCTGCGCTAACGAGGCAAGATGCATGTAATAATCTGCGGAAGTTGCTTGTGCAAAGCAGTACACCTCTTTTTTTTCATATTGTAAGTGAGCTGGCAGTAAATCTTCTCCCGTATGGTCTAGCGCTTAGGATTCCTGGTTTTCACCCAGGTGGCCTGGGTTCGACTCCCGGTATGGAAACACATCCTTTTCTACACCGTTGCCAACATTCAAAGACTGACGTGTGTTTTTAAAACAAACGTATTTCAGGTAGGATTTGTTTTTTTCAGGCAAAAATGCTGAACGCCCGCGTTTTGGCACTTCATTCTGACCCTTCACGCAAGATTCAATTTGGATTCGTAGCTCAACTCATTCTCAACCACCCCTTTTTACACCAAAGTGTCAAGAGACTCAACAACTCATGGGTCCTGTAAGTTATTTGGATTCCCATTTCCTTTCTAATGGAAAACGTAGAATTGAATGGAAAAGTTCTAAGTTGGTGACAAAATCTCTCGAGAAAAGGAGGGAACAGTGCCCCGTGTGAGGCTCAAACTCACAACCTTCAGATTACGAGACTGACGCACTACCTACTGCGCTAACGAAGCAAGTTGCACCTGCAGATCTGCAGAAGTTTATTGTGCATAGCAGAAAACTTATTTTTTTCATAATGTCACTGAGACGTTAGCGCATCTTTTCCCATATGGTCTAGCGGTTAGGATTCCTGGTTCTCACCCAGGTGGCCCGGGTTCGACTCCCGGTATGGGAATGCACCTTTATCTTAGCTACTGCCACCATTCAAAGACTGACGCGTGTTTTTCAATCAAAAATGTTTCTGGTAGATTTTCACTTTGCAACAAAAATACTTAACATTGGCGATGCATTATGACTTTTGCAAAAGATTTCCTTTTGTTTCATAGCTTAAGCCTTTTTCAACTACACAGTTTTACACAAAAGTGTCAAGGGACTCAACAAGCCATGTGTCCTGTCAGTCATTAGGGCTCCCATGTTCTTTCTAATCGGAAACAGTGTAGAACTGAATTGGAAAGTTCAGAGTTAGTGACAAAATCTCTTGAGAAAAGGAGGATGGCACTTGTGAGCAAAAAACTCATGATCTTCAAATTATTCAACTGACGTGCCAAAAACCTTGACCATGTAGCGTGTTTTAGCTCTTGTAATGTTTATGTTTTGTATTCAAAGCAAAACACTCTTTTTTTTTTTTTTTTTTTTTTTACACCTGTCTTGCTGTTTACTGTACTGCTTACACCATGTGGAGAAAGACTTAGTTAGTATTCCTGGTTGACTGGTTCAATTCCTGCTATGGGAGAGACTTTTTTTTGGGACTAGTGTCCACATTCCAAAGCCGACACGTGCCTTGCAGACAGAATCAGTTTAGGTTGGAACTGCTCTTTGCTGCCAAAAATGCAGACCACCAGATTTTTTGGATATTTATTTGCACAAAAGCTTATTTGATGTCATATCTCAAACCATTCATATCTCTCACTTTTAATTCCTGGGTGTTAAGGGACTCAACAAGCCTTTATCCCTGTCTGTCATTGGAGCTCCCCTTCCATCAATTGGTGATGTTTTGTTACTGAATGGAAAAGAGCTGTGACTCTCTAGCCAAGATAGTGGCAAAATCAGTTACGGAAACAAGGTACCAGTGCCCCATGTGAGAATCGAACTCACGACCTTCAGATTACGAGACTGACGCGCTACCTGCTGCGCTAACGAGGCAAGATGCATGTAATAATCTGCGGAAGTTGCTTGTGCAAAGCAGTACACCTCTTTTTTTTCATATTGTAAGTGAGCTGGCAGTAAATCTTCTCCCGTATGGTCTAGCGCTTAGGATTCCTGGTTTTCACCCAGGTGGCCTGGGTTCGACTCCCGGTATGGAAACACATCCTTTTCTACACCGTTGCCAACATTCAAAGACTGACGTGTGTTTTTAAAACAAACGTATTTCAGGTAGGATTTGTTTTTTTCAGGCAAAAATGCTGAACGCCCGCGTTTTGGCACTTCATTCTGACCCTTCACGCAAGATTCAATTTGGATTCGTAGCTCAACTCATTCTCAACCACCCCTTTTTACACCAAAGTGTCAAGAGACTCAACAACTCATGGGTCCTGTAAGTTATTTGGATTCCCATTTCCTTTCTAATGGAAAACGTAGAATTGAATGGAAAAGTTCTAAGTTGGTGACAAAATCTCTCGAGAAAAGGAGGGAACAGTGCCCCGTGTGAGGCTCAAACTCACAACCTTCAGATTACGAGACTGACGCACTACCTACTGCGCTAACGAAGCAAGTTGCACCTGCAGATCTGCAGAAGTTTATTGTGCATAGCAGAAAACTTATTTTTTTCATAATGTCACTGAGACGTTAGCGCATCTTTTCCCATATGGTCTAGCGGTTAGGATTCCTGGTTCTCACCCAGGTGGCCCGGGTTCGACTCCCGGTATGGGAATGCACCTTTATCTTAGCTACTGCCACCATTCAAAGACTGACGCGTGTTTTTCAATCAAAAATGTTTCTGGTAGATTTTCACTTTGCAACAAAAATACTTAACATTGGCGATGCATTATGACTTTTGCAAAAGATTTCCTTTTGTTTCATAGCTTAAGCCTTTTTCAACTACACAGTTTTACACAAAAGTGTCAAGGGACTCAACAAGCCATGTGTCCTGTCAGTCATTAGGGCTCCCATGTTCTTTCTAATCGGAAACAGTTTAGAACTGAATTGGAAAGTTCAGAGTTAGTGACAAAATCTCTTGAGAAAAGGAGGATGGCACTTGTGAGCAAAAAACTCATGATCTTCAAATTATTCAACTGACGTGCCAAAAACCTTGACCATGTAGCGTGTTTTAGCTCTTGTAATGTTTATGTTTTGTATTCAAAGCAAAACACTCTTTTTTTTTTTTTTTTTTTTACACCTGTCTTGCTGTTTACTGTACTGCTTACACCATGTGGAGAAAGACTTAGTTAGTATTCCTGGTTGACTGGTTCAATTCCTGCTATGGGAGAGACTTTTTTTTGGGACTAGTGTCCACATTCCAAAGCCGACACGTGCCTTGCAGACAGAATCAGTTTAGGTTGGAACTGCTCTTTGCTGCCAAAAATGCAGACCACCAGATTTTTTGGATATTTATTTGCACAAAAGCTTATTTGATGTCATATCTCAAACCATTCATATCTCTCACTTTTAATTCCTGGGTGTTAAGGGACTCAACAAGCCTTTATCCCTGTCTGTCATTGGAGCTCCCCTTCCATCAATTGGTGATGTTTTGTTACTGAATGGAAAAGAGCTGTGACTCTCTAGCCAAGATAGTGGCAAAATCAGTTACGGAAACAAGGTACCAGTGCCCCATGTGAGAATCGAACTCACGACCTTCAGATTACGAGACTGACGCGCTACCTGCTGCGCTAACGAGGCAAGATGCATGTAATAATCTGCGGAAGTTGCTTGTGCAAAGCAGTACACCTCTTTTTTTTCATATTGTAAGTGAGCTGGCAGTAAATCTTCTCCCGTATGGTCTAGCGCTTAGGATTCCTGGTTTTCACCCAGGTGGCCTGGGTTCGACTCCCGGTATGGAAACACATCCTTTTCTACACCGTTGCCAACATTCAAAGACTGACGTGTGTTTTTAAAACAAACGTATTTCAGGTAGGATTTGTTTTTTTCAGGCAAAAATGCTGAACGCCCGCGTTTTGGCACTTCATTCTGACCCTTCACGCAAGATTCAATTTGGATTCGTAGCTCAACTCATTCTCAACCACCCCTTTTTACACCAAAGTGTCAAGAGACTCAACAACTCATGGGTCCTGTAAGTTATTTGGATTCCCATTTCCTTTCTAATGGAAAACGTAGAATTGAATGGAAAAGTTCTAAGTTGGTGACAAAATCTCTCGAGAAAAGGAGGGAACAGTGCCCCGTGTGAGGCTCAAACTCACAACCTTCAGATTACGAGACTGACGCACTACCTACTGCGCTAACGAAGCAAGTTGCACCTGCAGATCTGCAGAAGTTTATTGTGCATAGCAGAAAACTTATTTTTTTCATAATGTCACTGAGACGTTAGCGCATCTTTTCCCATATGGTCTAGCGGTTAGGATTCCTGGTTCTCACCCAGGTGGCCCGGGTTCGACTCCCGGTATGGGAATGCACCTTTATCTTAGCTACTGCCACCATTCAAAGACTGACGCGTGTTTTTCAATCAAAAATGTTTCTGGTAGATTTTCACTTTGCAACAAAAATACTTAACATTGGCGATGCATTATGACTTTTGCAAAAGATTTCCTTTTGTTTCATAGCTTAAGCCTTTTTCAACTACACAGTTTTACACAAAAGTGTCAAGGGACTCAACAAGCCATGTGTCCTGTCAGTCATTAGGGCTCCCATGTTCTTTCTAATCGGAAACAGTTTAGAACTGAATTGGAAAGTTCAGAGTTAGTGACAAAATCTCTTGAGAAAAGGAGGATGGCACTTGTGAGCAAAAAACTCATGATCTTCAAATTATTCAACTGACGTGCCAAAAACCTTGACCATGTAGCGTGTTTTAGCTCTTGTAATGTTTATGTTTTGTATTCAAAGCAAAACACTCTTTTTTTTTTTTTTTTTTTTACACCTGTCTTGCTGTTTACTGTACTGCTTACACCATGTGGAGAAAGACTTAGTTAGTATTCCTGGTTGACTGGTTCAATTCCTGCTATGGGAGAGACTTTTTTTTGGGACTAGTGTCCACATTCCAAAGCCGACACGTGCCTTGCAGACAGAATCAGTTTAGGATGGAACTGCTCTTTGCTGCCAAAAATGCAGACCACCAGATTTTTTGGATATTTATTTCCACAAAAGCTTATTTGATGTCATATCTCAAACCATTCATATCTCTCACTTTTAATTCCTGGGTGTTAAGGGACTCAACAAGCCTTTATCCCTGTCTGTCATTGGAGCTCCCCTTCCATCAATTGGTGATGTTTTGTTACTGAATGGAAAAGAGCTGTGACTCTCTAGCCAAGATAGTGGCAAAATCAGTTACGGAAACAAGGTACCAGTGCCCCATGTGAGAATCGAACTCACGACCTTCAGATTACGAGACTGACGCGCTACCTGCTGCGCTAACGAGGCAAGATGCATGTAATAATCTGCGGAAGTTGCTTGTGCAAAGCAGTACACCTCTTTTTTTTCATATTGTAAGTGAGCTGGCAGTAAATCTTCTCCCGTATGGTCTAGCGCTTAGGATTCCTGGTTTTCACCCAGGTGGCCTGGGTTCGACTCCCGGTATGGAAACACATCCTTTTCTACACCGTTGCCAACATTCAAAGACTGACGTGTGTTTTTAAAACAAACGTATTTCAGGTAGGATTTGTTTTTTTCAGGCAAAAATGCTGAACGCCCGCGTTTTGGCACTTCATTCTGACCCTTCACGCAAGATTCAATTTGGATTCGTAGCTCAACTCATTCTCAACCACCCCTTTTTACACCAAAGTGTCAAGAGACTCAACAACTCATGGGTCCTGTAAGTTATTTGGATTCCCATTTCCTTTCTAATGGAAAACGTAGAATTGAATGGAAAAGTTCTAAGTTGGTGACAAAATCTCTCGAGAAAAGGAGGGAACAGTGCCCCGTGTGAGGCTCAAACTCACAACCTTCAGATTACGAGACTGACGCACTACCTACTGCGCTAACGAAGCAAGTTGCACCTGCAGATCTGCAGAAGTTTATTGTGCATAGCAGAAAACTTATTTTTTTCATAATGTCACTGAGACGTTAGCGCATCTTTTCCCATATGGTCTAGCGGTTAGGATTCCTGGTTCTCACCCAGGTGGCCCGGGTTCGACTCCCGGTATGGGAATGCACCTTTATCTTAGCTACTGCCACCATTCAAAGACTGACGCGTGTTTTTCAATCAAAAATGTTTCTGGTAGATTTTCACTTTGCAACAAAAATACTTAACATTGGCGATGCATTATGACTTTTGCAAAAGATTTCCTTTTGTTTCATAGCTTAAGCCTTTTTCAACTACACAGTTTTACACAAAAGTGTCAAGGGACTCAACAAGCCATGTGTCCTGTCAGTCATTAGGGCTCCCATGTTCTTTCTAATCGGAAACAGTTTAGAACTGAATTGGAAAGTTCAGAGTTAGTGACAAAATCTCTTGAGAAAAGGAGGATGGCACTTGTGAGCAAAAAACTCATGATCTTCAAATTATTCAACTGACGTGCCAAAAACCTTGACCATGTAGCGTGTTTTAGCTCTTGTAATGTTTATGTTTTGTATTCAAAGCAAAACACTCTTTTTTTTTTTTTTTTTTTTTTTACACCTGTCTTGCTGTTTACTGTACTGCTTACACCATGTGGAGAAAGACTTAGTTAGTATTCCTGGTTGACTGGTTCAATTCCTGCTATGGGAGAGACTTTTTTTTGGGACTAGTGTCCACATTCCAAAGCCGACACGTGCCTTGCAGACAGAATCAGTTTAGGTTGGAACTGCTCTTTGCTGCCAAAAATGCAGACCACCAGATTTTTTGGATATTTATTTGCACAAAAGCTTATTTGATGTCATATCTCAAACCATTCATATCTCTCACTTTTAATTCCTGGGTGTTAAGGGACTCAACAAGCCTTTATCCCTGTCTGTCATTGGAGCTCCCCTTCCATCAATTGGTGATGTTTTGTTACTGAATGGAAAAGAGCTGTGACTCTCTAGCCAAGATAGTGGCAAAATCAGTTACGGAAACAAGGTACCAGTGCCCCATGTGAGAATCGAACTCACGACCTTCAGATTACGAGACTGACGCGCTACCTGCTGCGCTAACGAGGCAAGATGCATGTAATAATCTGCGGAAGTTGCTTGTGCAAAGCAGTACACCTCTTTTTTTTCATATTGTAAGTGAGCTGGCAGTAAATCTTCTCCCGTATGGTCTAGCGCTTAGGATTCCTGGTTTTCACCCAGGTGGCCTGGGTTCGACTCCCGGTATGGAAACACATCCTTTTCTACACCGTTGCCAACATTCAAAGACTGACGTGTGTTTTTAAAACAAACGTATTTCAGGTAGGATTTGTTTTTTTCAGGCAAAAATGCTGAACGCCCGCGTTTTGGCACTTCATTCTGACCCTTCACGCAAGATTCAATTTGGATTCGTAGCTCAACTCATTCTCAACCACCCCTTTTTACACCAAAGTGTCAAGAGACTCAACAACTCATGGGTCCTGTAAGTTATTTGGATTCCCATTTCCTTTCTAATGGAAAACGTAGAATTGAATGGAAAAGTTCTAAGTTGGTGACAAAATCTCTCGAGAAAAGGAGGGAACAGTGCCCCGTGTGAGGCTCAAACTCACAACCTTCAGATTACGAGACTGACGCACTACCTACTGCGCTAACGAAGCAAGTTGCACCTGCAGATCTGCAGAAGTTTATTGTGCATAGCAGAAAACTTATTTTTTTCATAATGTCACTGAGACGTTAGCGCATCTTTTCCCATATGGTCTAGCGGTTAGGATTCCTGGTTCTCACCCGGGTGGCCCGGGTTCGACTCCCGGTATGGGAATGCACCTTTATCTTAGCTACTGCCACCATTCAAAGACTGACGCGTGTTTTTCAATCAAAAATGTTTCTGGTAGATTTTCACTTTGCAACAAAAATACTTAACATTGGCGATGCATTATGACTTTTGCAAAAGATTTCCTTTTGTTTCATAGCTTAAGCCTTTTTCAACTACACAGTTTTACACAAAAGTGTCAAGGGACTCAACAAGCCATGTGTCCTGTCAGTCATTAGGGCTCCCATGTTCTTTCTAATCGGAAACAGTGTAGAACTGAATTGGAAAGTTCAGAGTTAGTGACAAAATCTCTTGAGAAAAGGAGGATGGCACTTGTGAGCAAAAAACTCATGATCTTCAAATTATTCAACTGACGTGCCAAAAACCTTGACCATGTAGCGTGTTTTAGCTCTTGTAATGTTTATGTTTTGTATTCAAAGCAAAACACTCTTTTTTTTTTTTTTTTTTTTTTTACACCTGTCTTGCTGTTTACTGTACTGCTTACACCATGTGGAGAAAGACTTAGTTAGTATTCCTGGTTGACTGGTTCAATTCCTGCTATGGGAGAGACTTTTTTTTGGGACTAGTGTCCACATTCCAAAGCCGACACGTGCCTTGCAGACAGAATCAGTTTAGGTTGGAACTGCTCTTTGCTGCCAAAAATGCAGACCACCAGATTTTTTGGATATTTATTTGCACAAAAGCTTATTTGATGTCATATCTCAAACCATTCATATCTCTCACTTTTAATTCCTGGGTGTTAAGGGACTCAACAAGCCTTTATCCCTGTCTGTCATTGGAGCTCCCCTTCCATCAATTGGTGATGTTTTGTTACTGAATGGAAAAGAGCTGTGACTCTCTAGCCAAGATAGTGGCAAAATCAGTTACGGAAACAAGGTACCAGTGCCCCATGTGAGAATCGAACTCACGACCTTCAGATTACGAGACTGACGCGCTACCTGCTGCGCTAACGAGGCAAGATGCATGTAATAATCTGCGGAAGTTGCTTGTGCAAAGCAGTACACCTCTTTTTTTTCATATTGTAAGTGAGCTGGCAGTAAATCTTCTCCCGTATGGTCTAGCGCTTAGGATTCCTGGTTTTCACCCAGGTGGCCTGGGTTCGACTCCCGGTATGGAAACACATCCTTTTCTACACCGTTGCCAACATTCAAAGACTGACGTGTGTTTTTAAAACAAACGTATTTCAGGTAGGATTTGTTTTTTTCAGGCAAAAATGCTGAACGCCCGCGTTTTGGCACTTCATTCTGACCCTTCACGCAAGATTCAATTTGGATTCGTAGCTCAACTCATTCTCAACCACCCCTTTTTACACCAAAGTGTCAAGAGACTCAACAACTCATGGGTCCTGTAAGTTATTTGGATTCCCATTTCCTTTCTAATGGAAAACGTAGAATTGAATGGAAAAGTTCTAAGTTGGTGACAAAATCTCTCGAGAAAAGGAGGGAACAGTGCCCCGTGTGAGGCTCAAACTCACAACCTTCAGATTACGAGACTGACGCACTACCTACTGCGCTAACGAAGCAAGTTGCACCTGCAGATCTGCAGAAGTTTATTGTGCATAGCAGAAAACTTATTTTTTTCATAATGTCACTGAGACGTTAGCGCATCTTTTCCCATATGGTCTAGCGGTTAGGATTCCTGGTTCTCACCCAGGTGGCCCGGGTTCGACTCCCGGTATGGGAATGCACCTTTATCTTAGCTACTGCCACCATTCAAAGACTGACGCGTGTTTTTCAATCAAAAATGTTTCTGGTAGATTTTCACTTTGCAACAAAAATACTTAACATTGGCGATGCATTATGACTTTTGCAAAAGATTTCCTTTTGTTTCATAGCTTAAGCCTTTTTCAACTACACAGTTTTACACAAAAGTGTCAAGGGACTCAACAAGCCATGTGTCCTGTCAGTCATTAGGGCTCCCATGTTCTTTCTAATCGGAAACAGTTTAGAACTGAATTGGAAAGTTCAGAGTTAGTGACAAAATCTCTTGAGAAAAGGAGGATGGCACTTGTGAGCAAAAAACTCATGATCTTCAAATTATTCAACTGACGTGCCAAAAACCGTGACCATGTAGCGTGTTTTAGCTCTTGTAATGTTTATGTTTTGTATTCAAAGCAAAACACTCTTTTTTTTTTTTTTTTTTTTTACACCTGTCTTGCTGTTTACTGTACTGCTTACACCATGTGGAGAAAGACTTAGTTAGTATTCCTGGTTGACTGGTTCAATTCCTGCTATGGGAGAGACTTTTTTTTGGGACTAGTGTCCACATTCCAAAGCCGACACGTGCCTTGCAGACAGAATCAGTTTAGGATGGAACTGCTCTTTGCTGCCAAAAATGCAGACCACCAGATTTTTTGGATATTTATTTCCACAAAAGCTTATTTGATGTCATATCTCAAACCATTCATATCTCTCACTTTTAATTCCTGGGTGTTAAGGGACTCAACAAGCCTTTATCCCTGTCTGTCATTGGAGCTCCCCTTCCATCAATTGGTGATGTTTTGTTACTGAATGGAAAAGAGCTGTGACTCTCTAGCCAAGATAGTGGCAAAATCAGTTACGGAAACAAGGTACCAGTGCCCCATGTGAGAATCGAACTCACGACCTTCAGATTACGAGACTGACGCGCTACCTGCTGCGCTAACGAGGCAAGATGCATGTAATAATCTGCGGAAGTTGCTTGTGCAAAGCAGTACACCTCTTTTTTTTCATATTGTAAGTGAGCTGGCAGTAAATCTTCTCCCGTATGGTCTAGCGCTTAGGATTCCTGGTTTTCACCCAGGTGGCCTGGGTTCGACTCCCGGTATGGAAACACATCCTTTTCTACACCGTTGCCAACATTCAAAGACTGACGTGTGTTTTTAAAACAAACGTATTTCAGGTAGGATTTGTTTTTTTCAGGCAAAAATGCTGAACGCCCGCGTTTTGGCACTTCATTCTGACCCTTCACGCAAGATTCAATTTGGATTCGTAGCTCAACTCATTCTCAACCACCCCTTTTTACACCAAAGTGTCAAGAGACTCAACAACTCATGGGTCCTGTAAGTTATTTGGATTCCCATTTCCTTTCTAATGGAAAACGTAGAATTGAATGGAAAAGTTCTAAGTTGGTGACAAAATCTCTCGAGAAAAGGAGGGAACAGTGCCCCGTGTGAGGCTCAAACTCACAACCTTCAGATTACGAGACTGACGCACTACCTACTGCGCTAACGAAGCAAGTTGCACCTGCAGATCTGCAGAAGTTTATTGTGCATAGCAGAAAACTTATTTTTTTCATAATGTCACTGAGACGTTAGCGCATCTTTTCCCATATGGTCTAGCGGTTAGGATTCCTGGTTCTCACCCAGGTGGCCCGGGTTCGACTCCCGGTATGGGAATGCACCTTTATCTTAGCTACTGCCACCATTCAAAGACTGACGCGTGTTTTTCAATCAAAAATGTTTCTGGTAGATTTTCACTTTGCAACAAAAATACTTAACATTGGCGATGCATTATGACTTTTGCAAAAGATTTCCTTTTGTTTCATAGCTTAAGCCTTTTTCAACTACACAGTTTTACACAAAAGTGTCAAGGGACTCAACAAGCCATGTGTCCTGTCAGTCATTAGGGCTCCCATGTTCTTTCTAATCGGAAACAGTGTAGAACTGAATTGGAAAGTTCAGAGTTAGTGACAAAATCTCTTGAGAAAAGGAGGATGGCACTTGTGAGCAAAAAACTCATGATCTTCAAATTATTCAACTGACGTGCCAAAAACCTTGACCATGTAGCGTGTTTTAGCTCTTGTAATGTTTATGTTTTGTATTCAAAGCAAAACACTCTTTTTTTTTTTTTTTTTTTTTACACCTGTCTTGCTGTTTACTGTACTGCTTACACCATGTGGAGAAAGACTTAGTTAGTATTCCTGGTTGACTGGTTCAATTCCTGCTATGGGAGAGACTTTTTTTTGGGACTAGTGTCCACATTCCAAAGCCGACACGTGCCTTGCAGACAGAATCAGTTTAGGATGGAACTGCTCTTTGCTGCCAAAAATGCAGACCACCAGATTTTTTGGATATTTATTTCCACAAAAGCTTATTTGATGTCATATCTCAAACCATTCATATCTCTCACTTTTAATTCCTGGGTGTTAAGGGACTCAACAAGCCTTTATCCCTGTCTGTCATTGGAGCTCCCCTTCCATCAATTGGTGATGTTTTGTTACTGAATGGAAAAGAGCTGTGACTCTCTAGCCAAGATAGTGGCAAAATCAGTTACGGAAACAAGGTACCAGTGCCCCATGTGAGAATCGAACTCACGACCTTCAGATTACGAGACTGACGCGCTACCTGCTGCGCTAACGAGGCAAGATGCATGTAATAATCTGCGGAAGTTGCTTGTGCAAAGCAGTACACCTCTTTTTTTTCATATTGTAAGTGAGCTGGCAGTAAATCTTCTCCCGTATGGTCTAGCGCTTAGGATTCCTGGTTTTCACCCAGGTGGCCTGGGTTCGACTCCCGGTATGGAAACACATCCTTTTCTACACCGTTGCCAACATTCAAAGACTGACGTGTGTTTTTAAAACAAACGTATTTCAGGTAGGATTTGTTTTTTTCAGGCAAAAATGCTGAACGCCCGCGTTTTGGCACTTCATTCTGACCCTTCACGCAAGATTCAATTTGGATTCGTAGCTCAACTCATTCTCAACCACCCCTTTTTACACCAAAGTGTCAAGAGACTCAACAACTCATGGGTCCTGTAAGTTATTTGGATTCCCATTTCCTTTCTAATGGAAAACGTAGAATTGAATGGAAAAGTTCTAAGTTGGTGACAAAATCTCTCGAGAAAAGGAGGGAACAGTGCCCCGTGTGAGGCTCAAACTCACAACCTTCAGATTACGAGACTGACGCACTACCTACTGCGCTAACGAAGCAAGTTGCACCTGCAGATCTGCAGAAGTTTATTGTGCATAGCAGAAAACTTATTTTTTTCATAATGTCACTGAGACGTTAGCGCATCTTTTCCCATATGGTCTAGCGGTTAGGATTCCTGGTTCTCACCCAGGTGGCCCGGGTTCGACTCCCGGTATGGGAATGCACCTTTATCTTAGCTACTGCCACCATTCAAAGACTGACGCGTGTTTTTCAATCAAAAATGTTTCTGGTAGATTTTCACTTTGCAACAAAAATACTTAACATTGGCGATGCATTATGACTTTTGCAAAAGATTTCCTTTTGTTTCATAGCTTAAGCCTTTTTCAACTACACAGTTTTACACAAAAGTGTCAAGGGACTCAACAAGCCATGTGTCCTGTCAGTCATTAGGGCTCCCATGTTCTTTCTAATCGGAAACAGTGTAGAACTGAATTGGAAAGTTCAGAGTTAGTGACAAAATCTCTTGAGAAAAGGAGGATGGCACTTGTGAGCAAAAAACTCATGATCTTCAAATTATTCAACTGACGTGCCAAAAACCTTGACCATGTAGCGTGTTTTAGCTCTTGTAATGTTTATGTTTTGTATTCAAAGCAAAACACTCTTTTTTTTTTTTTTTTTTTTTACACCTGTCTTGCTGTTTACTGTACTGCTTACACCATGTGGAGAAAGACTTAGTTAGTATTCCTGGTTGACTGGTTCAATTCCTGCTATGGGAGAGACTTTTTTTTGGGACTAGTGTCCACATTCCAAAGCCGACACGTGCCTTGCAGACAGAATCAGTTTAGGTTGGAACTGCTCTTTGCTGCCAAAAATGCAGACCACCAGATTTTTTGGATATTTATTTGCACAAAAGCTTATTTGATGTCATATCTCAAACCATTCATATCTCTCACTTTTAATTCCTGGGTGTTAAGGGACTCAACAAGCCTTTATCCCTGTCTGTCATTGGAGCTCCCCTTCCATCAATTGGTGATGTTTTGTTACTGAATGGAAAAGAGCTGTGACTCTCTAGCCAAGATAGTGGCAAAATCAGTTACGGAAACAAGGTACCAGTGCCCCATGTGAGAATCGAACTCACGACCTTCAGATTACGAGACTGACGCGCTACCTGCTGCGCTAACGAGGCAAGATGCATGTAATAATCTGCGGAAGTTGCTTGTGCAAAGCAGTACACCTCTTTTTTTTCATATTGTAAGTGAGCTGGCAGTAAATCTTCTCCCGTATGGTCTAGCGCTTAGGATTCCTGGTTTTCACCCAGGTGGCCTGGGTTCGACTCCCGGTATGGAAACACATCCTTTTCTACACCGTTGCCAACATTCAAAGACTGACGTGTGTTTTTAAAACAAACGTATTTCAGGTAGGATTTGTTTTTTTCAGGCAAAAATGCTGAACGCCCGCGTTTTGGCACTTCATTCTGACCCTTCACGCAAGATTCAATTTGGATTCGTAGCTCAACTCATTCTCAACCACCCCTTTTTACACCAAAGTGTCAAGAGACTCAACAACTCATGGGTCCTGTAAGTTATTTGGATTCCCATTTCCTTTCTAATGGAAAACGTAGAATTGAATGGAAAAGTTCTAAGTTGGTGACAAAATCTCTCGAGAAAAGGAGGGAACAGTGCCCCGTGTGAGGCTCAAACTCACAACCTTCAGATTACGAGACTGACGCACTACCTACTGCGCTAACGAAGCAAGTTGCACCTGCAGATCTGCAGAAGTTTATTGTGCATAGCAGAAAACTTATTTTTTTCATAATGTCACTGAGACGTTAGCGCATCTTTTCCCATATGGTCTAGCGGTTAGGATTCCTGGTTCTCACCCAGGTGGCCCGGGTTCGACTCCCGGTATGGGAATGCACCTTTATCTTAGCTACTGCCACCATTCAAAGACTGACGCGTGTTTTTCAATCAAAAATGTTTCTGGTAGATTTTCACTTTGCAACAAAAATACTTAACATTGGCGATGCATTATGACTTTTGCAAAAGATTTCCTTTTGTTTCATAGCTTAAGCCTTTTTCAACTACACAGTTTTACACAAAAGTGTCAAGGGACTCAACAAGCCATGTGTCCTGTCAGTCATTAGGGCTCCCATGTTCTTTCTAATCGGAAACAGTTTAGAACTGAATTGGAAAGTTCAGAGTTAGTGACAAAATCTCTTGAGAAAAGGAGGATGGCACTTGTGAGCAAAAAACTCATGATCTTCAAATTATTCAACTGACGTGCCAAAAACCTTGACCATGTAGCGTGTTTTAGCTCTTGTAATGTTTATGTTTTGTATTCAAAGCAAAACACTCTTTTTTTTTTTTTTTTTTTTTACACCTGTCTTGCTGTTTACTGTACTGCTTACACCATGTGGAGAAAGACTTAGTTAGTATTCCTGGTTGACTGGTTCAATTCCTGCTATGGGAGAGACTTTTTTTTGGGACTAGTGTCCACATTCCAAAGCCGACACGTGCCTTGCAGACAGAATCAGTTTAGGATGGAACTGCTCTTTGCTGCCAAAAATGCAGACCACCAGATTTTTTGGATATTTATTTCCACAAAAGCTTATTTGATGTCATATCTCAAACCATTCATATCTCTCACTTTTAATTCCTGGGTGTTAAGGGACTCAACAAGCCTTTATCCCTGTCTGTCATTGGAGCTCCCCTTCCATCAATTGGTGATGTTTTGTTACTGAATGGAAAAGAGCTGTGACTCTCTAGCCAAGATAGTGGCAAAATCAGTTACGGAAACAAGGTACCAGTGCCCCATGTGAGAATCGAACTCACGACCTTCAGATTACGAGACTGACGCGCTACCTGCTGCGCTAACGAGGCAAGATGCATGTAATAATCTGCGGAAGTTGCTTGTGCAAAGCAGTACACCTCTTTTTTTTCATATTGTAAGTGAGCTGGCAGTAAATCTTCTCCCGTATGGTCTAGCGCTTAGGATTCCTGGTTTTCACCCAGGTGGCCTGGGTTCGACTCCCGGTATGGAAACACATCCTTTTCTACACCGTTGCCAACATTCAAAGACTGACGTGTGTTTTTAAAACAAACGTATTTCAGGTAGGATTTGTTTTTTTCAGGCAAAAATGCTGAACGCCCGCGTTTTGGCACTTCATTCTGACCCTTCACGCAAGATTCAATTTGGATTCGTAGCTCAACTCATTCTCAACCACCCCTTTTTACACCAAAGTGTCAAGAGACTCAACAACTCATGGGTCCTGTAAGTTATTTGGATTCCCATTTCCTTTCTAATGGAAAACGTAGAATTGAATGGAAAAGTTCTAAGTTGGTGACAAAATCTCTCGAGAAAAGGAGGGAACAGTGCCCCGTGTGAGGCTCAAACTCACAACCTTCAGATTACGAGACTGACGCACTACCTACTGCGCTAACGAAGCAAGTTGCACCTGCAGATCTGCAGAAGTTTATTGTGCATAGCAGAAAACTTATTTTTTTCATAATGTCACTGAGACGTTAGCGCATCTTTTCCCATATGGTCTAGCGGTTAGGATTCCTGGTTCTCACCCAGGTGGCCCGGGTTCGACTCCCGGTATGGGAATGCACCTTTATCTTAGCTACTGCCACCATTCAAAGACTGACGCGTGTTTTTCAATCAAAAATGTTTCTGGTAGATTTTCACTTTGCAACAAAAATACTTAACATTGGCGATGCATTATGACTTTTGCAAAAGATTTCCTTTTGTTTCATAGCTTAAGCCTTTTTCAACTACACAGTTTTACACAAAAGTGTCAAGGGACTCAACAAGCCATGTGTCCTGTCAGTCATTAGGGCTCCCATGTTCTTTCTAATCGGAAACAGTTTAGAACTGAATTGGAAAGTTCAGAGTTAGTGACAAAATCTCTTGAGAAAAGGAGGATGGCACTTGTGAGCAAAAAACTCATGATCTTCAAATTATTCAACTGACGTGCCAAAAACCTTGACCATGTAGCGTGTTTTAGCTCTTGTAATGTTTATGTTTTGTATTCAAAGCAAAACACTCTTTTTTTTTTTTTTTTTTTTTACACCTGTCTTGCTGTTTACTGTACTGCTTACACCATGTGGAGAAAGACTTAGTTAGTATTCCTGGTTGACTGGTTCAATTCCTGCTATGGGAGAGACTTTTTTTTGGGACTAGTGTCCACATTCCAAAGCCGACACGTGCCTTGCAGACAGAATCAGTTTAGGATGGAACTGCTCTTTGCTGCCAAAAATGCAGACCACCAGATTTTTTGGATATTTATTTGCACAAAAGCTTATTTGATGTCATATCTCAAACCATTCATATCTCTCACTTTTAATTCCTGGGTGTTAAGGGACTCAACAAGCCTTTATCCCTGTCTGTCATTGGAGCTCCCCTTCCATCAATTGGTGATGTTTTGTTACTGAATGGAAAAGAGCTGTGACTCTCTAGCCAAGATAGTGGCAAAATCAGTTACGGAAACAAGGTACCAGTGCCCCATGTGAGAATCGAACTCACGACCTTCAGATTACGAGACTGACGTGCTACCTGCTGCGCTAACGAGGCAAGATGCATGTAATAATCTGCGGAAGTTGCTTGTGCAAAGCAGTACACCTCTTTTTTTTCATATTGTAAGTGAGCTGGCAGTAAATCTTCTCCCGTATGGTCTAGCGCTTAGGATTCCTGGTTTTCACCCAGGTGGCCTGGGTTCGACTCCCGGTATGGAAACACTTCCTTTTCTACACCGTTGCCAACATTCAAAGACTGACGTGTGTTTTTAAAACAAACGTATTTCAGGTAGGATTTGTTTTTTTCAGGCAAAAATGCTGAACGCCCGCGTTTTGGCACTTCATTCTGACCCTTCACGCAAGATTCAATTTGGATTCGTAGCTCAACTCATTCTCAACCACCCCTTTTTACACCAAAGTGTCAAGAGACTCAACAACTCATGGGTCCTGTAAGTTATTTGGATTCCCATTTCCTTTCTAATGGAAAACGTAGAATTGAATGGAAAAGTTCTAAGTTGGTGACAAAATCTCTCGAGAAAAGGAGGGAACAGTGCCCCGTGTGAGGCTCAAACTCACAACCTTCAGATTACGAGACTGACGCACTACCTACTGCGCTAACGAAGCAAGTTGCACCTGCAGATCTGCAGAAGTTTATTGTGCATAGCAGAAAACTTATTTTTTTCATAATGTCACTGAGACGTTAGCGCATCTTTTCCCATATGGTCTAGCGGTTAGGA
This sequence comes from Phyllobates terribilis, assembly GCF_046119375.1. Classification (NCBI taxonomy): domain Eukaryota; kingdom Metazoa; phylum Chordata; class Amphibia; order Anura; family Dendrobatidae; genus Phyllobates; species Phyllobates terribilis. The sequence goes on along the minus strand of NW_027363802.1, from coordinate 211,441 downwards.
TTCCTGGTTCTCACCCAGGTGGCCCGGGTTCGACTCCCGGTATGGGAATGCACCTTTATCTTAGCTACTGCCACCATTCAAAGACTGACGCGTGTTTTTCAATCAAAAATGTTTCTGGTAGATTTTCACTTTGCAACAAAAATACTTAACATTGGCGATGCATTATGACTTTTGCAAAAGATTTCCTTTTGTTTCATAGCTTAAGCCTTTTTCAACTACACAGTTTTACACAAAAGTGTCAAGGGACTCAACAAGCCATGTGTCCTGTCAGTCATTAGGGCTCCCATGTTCTTTCTAATCGGAAACAGTTTAGAACTGAATTGGAAAGTTCAGAGTTAGTGACAAAATCTCTTGAGAAAAGGAGGATGGCACTTGTGAGCAAAAAACTCATGATCTTCAAATTATTCAACTGACGTGCCAAAAACCTTGACCATGTAGCGTGTTTTAGCTCTTGTAATGTTTATGTTTTGTATTCAAAGCAAAACACTCTTTTTTTTTTTTTTTTTTTTTACACCTGTCTTGCTGTTTACTGTACTGCTTACACCATGTGGAGAAAGACTTAGTTAGTATTCCTGGTTGACTGGTTCAATTCCTGCTATGGGAGAGACTTTTTTTTGGGACTAGTGTCCACATTCCAAAGCCGACACGTGCCTTGCAGACAGAATCAGTTTAGGATGGAACTGCTCTTTGCTGCCAAAAATGCAGACCACCAGATTTTTTGGATATTTATTTCCACAAAAGCTTATTTGATGTCATATCTCAAACCATTCATATCTCTCACTTTTAATTCCTGGGTGTTAAGGGACTCAACAAGCCTTTATCCCTGTCTGTCATTGGAGCTCCCCTTCCATCAATTGGTGATGTTTTGTTACTGAATGGAAAAGAGCTGTGACTCTCTAGCCAAGATAGTGGCAAAATCAGTTACGGAAACAAGGTACCAGTGCCCCATGTGAGAATCGAACTCACGACCTTCAGATTACGAGACTGACGCGCTACCTGCTGCGCTAACGAGGCAAGATGCATGTAATAATCTGCGGAAGTTGCTTGTGCAAAGCAGTACACCTCTTTTTTTTCATATTGTAAGTGAGCTGGCAGTAAATCTTCTCCCGTATGGTCTAGCGCTTAGGATTCCTGGTTTTCACCCAGGTGGCCTGGGTTCGACTCCCGGTATGGAAACACATCCTTTTCTACACCGTTGCCAACATTCAAAGACTGACGTGTGTTTTTAAAACAAACGTATTTCAGGTAGGATTTGTTTTTTTCAGGCAAAAATGCTGAACGCCCGCGTTTTGGCACTTCATTCTGACCCTTCACGCAAGATTCAATTTGGATTCGTAGCTCAACTCATTCTCAACCACCCCTTTTTACACCAAAGTGTCAAGAGACTCAACAACTCATGGGTCCTGTAAGTTATTTGGATTCCCATTTCCTTTCTAATGGAAAACGTAGAATTGAATGGAAAAGTTCTAAGTTGGTGACAAAATCTCTCGAGAAAAGGAGGGAACAGTGCCCCGTGTGAGGCTCAAACTCACAACCTTCAGATTACGAGACTGACGCACTACCTACTGCGCTAACGAAGCAAGTTGCACCTGCAGATCTGCAGAAGTTTATTGTGCATAGCAGAAAACTTATTTTTTTCATAATGTCACTGAGACGTTAGCGCATCTTTTCCCATATGGTCTAGCGGTTAGGATTCCTGGTTCTCACCCAGGTGGCCCGGGTTCGACTCCCGGTATGGGAATGCACCTTTATCTTAGCTACTGCCACCATTCAAAGACTGACGCGTGTTTTTCAATCAAAAATGTTTCTGGTAGATTTTCACTTTGCAACAAAAATACTTAACATTGGCGATGCATTATGACTTTTGCAAAAGATTTCCTTTTGTTTCATAGCTTAAGCCTTTTTCAACTACACAGTTTTACACAAAAGTGTCAAGGGACTCAACAAGCCATGTGTCCTGTCAGTCATTAGGGCTCCCATGTTCTTTCTAATCGGAAACAGTTTAGAACTGAATTGGAAAGTTCAGAGTTAGTGACAAAATCTCTTGAGAAAAGGAGGATGGCACTTGTGAGCAAAAAACTCATGATCTTCAAATTATTCAACTGACGTGCCAAAAACCTTGACCATGTAGCGTGTTTTAGCTCTTGTAATGTTTATGTTTTGTATTCAAAGCAAAACACTCTTTTTTTTTTTTTTTTTTTTTACACCTGTCTTGCTGTTTACTGTACTGCTTACACCATGTGGAGAAAGACTTAGTTAGTATTCCTGGTTGACTGGTTCAATTCCTGCTATGAGAGAGACTTTTTTTTGGGACTAGTGTCCACATTCCAAAGCCGACACGTGCCTTGCAGACAGAATCAGTTTAGGATGGAACTGCTCTTTGCTGCCAAAAATGCAGACCACCAGATTTTTTGGATATTTATTTGCACAAAAGCTTATTTGATGTCATATCTCAAACCATTCATATCTCTCACTTTTAATTCCTGGGTGTTAAGGGACTCAACAAGCCTTTATCCCTGTCTGTCATTGGAGCTCCCCTTCCATCAATTGGTGATGTTTTGTTACTGAATGGAAAAGAGCTGTGACTCTCTAGCCAAGATAGTGGCAAAATCAGTTACGGAAACAAGGTACCAGTGCCCCATGTGAGAATCGAACTCACGACCTTCAGATTACGAGACTGACGTGCTACCTGCTGCGCTAACGAGGCAAGATGCATGTAATAATCTGCGGAAGTTGCTTGTGCAAAGCAGTACACCTCTTTTTTTTCATATTGTAAGTGAGCTGGCAGTAAATCTTCTCCCGTATGGTCTAGCGCTTAGGATTCCTGGTTTTCACCCAGGTGGCCTGGGTTCGACTCCCGGTATGGAAACACATCCTTTTCTACACCGTTGCCAACATTCAAAGACTGACGTGTGTTTTTAAAACAAACGTATTTCAGGTAGGATTTGTTTTTTTCAGGCAAAAATGCTGAACGCCCGCGTTTTGGCACTTCATTCTGACCCTTCACGCAAGATTCAATTTGGATTCGTAGCTCAACTCATTCTCAACCACCCCTTTTTACACCAAAGTGTCAAGAGACTCAACAACTCATGGGTCCTGTAAGTTATTTGGATTCCCATTTCCTTTCTAATGGAAAACGTAGAATTGAATGGAAAAGTTCTAAGTTGGTGACAAAATCTCTCGAGAAAAGGAGGGAACAGTGCCCCGTGTGAGGCTCAAACTCACAACCTTCAGATTACGAGACTGACGCACTACCTACTGCGCTAACGAAGCAAGTTGCACCTGCAGATCTGCAGAAGTTTATTGTGCATAGCAGAAAACTTATTTTTTTCATAATGTCACTGAGACGTTAGCGCATCTTTTCCCATATGGTCTAGCGGTTAGGATTCCTGGTTCTCACCCAGGTGGCCCGGGTTCGACTCCCGGTATGGGAATGCACCTTTATCTTAGCTACTGCCACCATTCAAAGACTGACGCGTGTTTTTCAATCAAAAATGTTTCTGGTAGATTTTCACTTTGCAACAAAAATACTTAACATTGGCGATGCATTATGACTTTTGCAAAAGATTTCCTTTTGTTTCATAGCTTAAGCCTTTTTCAACTACACAGTTTTACACAAAAGTGTCAAGGGACTCAACAAGCCATGTGTCCTGTCAGTCATTAGGGCTCCCATGTTCTTTCTAATCGGAAACAGTTTAGAACTGAATTGGAAAGTTCAGAGTTAGTGACAAAATCTCTTGAGAAAAGGAGGATGGCACTTGTGAGCAAAAAACTCATGATCTTCAAATTATTCAACTGACGTGCCAAAAACCTTGACCATGTAGCGTGTTTTAGCTCTTGTAATGTTTATGTTTTGTATTCAAAGCAAAACACTCTTTTTTTTTTTTTTTTTTTTTACACCTGTCTTGCTGTTTACTGTACTGCTTACACCATGTGGAGAAAGACTTAGTTAGTATTCCTGGTTGACTGGTTCAATTCCTGCTATGGGAGAGACTTTTTTTTGGGACTAGTGTCCACATTCCAAAGCCGACACGTGCCTTGCAGACAGAATCAGTTTAGGATGGAACTGCTCTTTGCTGCCAAAAATGCAGACCACCAGATTTTTTGGATATTTATTTGCACAAAAGCTTATTTGATGTCATATCTCAAACCATTCATATCTCTCACTTTTAATTCCTGGGTGTTAAGGGACTCAACAAGCCTTTATCCCTGTCTGTCATTGGAGCTCCCCTTCCATCAATTGGTGATGTTTTGTTACTGAATGGAAAAGAGCTGTGACTCTCTAGCCAAGATAGTGGCAAAATCAGTTACGGAAACAAGGTACCAGTGCCCCATGTGAGAATCGAACTCACGACCTTCAGATTACGAGACTGACGCGCTACCTGCTGCGCTAACGAGGCAAGATGCATGTAATAATCTGCGGAAGTTGCTTGTGCAAAGCAGTACACCTCTTTTTTTTCATATTGTAAGTGAGCTGGCAGTAAATCTTCTCCCGTATGGTCTAGCGCTTAGGATTCCTGGTTTTCACCCAGGTGGCCTGGGTTCGACTCCCGGTATGGAAACACATCCTTTTCTACACCGTTGCCAACATTCAAAGACTGACGTGTGTTTTTAAAACAAACGTATTTCAGGTAGGATTTGTTTTTTTCAGGCAAAAATGCTGAACGCCCGCGTTTTGGCACTTCATTCTGACCCTTCACGCAAGATTCAATTTGGATTCGTAGCTCAACTCATTCTCAACCACCCCTTTTTACACCAAAGTGTCAAGAGACTCAACAACTCATGGGTCCTGTAAGTTATTTGGATTCCCATTTCCTTTCTAATGGAAAACGTAGAATTGAATGGAAAAGTTCTAAGTTGGTGACAAAATCTCTCGAGAAAAGGAGGGAACAGTGCCCCGTGTGAGGCTCAAACTCACAACCTTCAGATTACGAGACTGACGCACTACCTACTGCGCTAACGAAGCAAGTTGCACCTGCAGATCTGCAGAAGTTTATTGTGCATAGCAGAAAACTTATTTTTTTCATAATGTCACTGAGACGTTAGCGCATCTTTTCCCATATGGTCTAGCGGTTAGGATTCCTGGTTCTCACCCAGGTGGCCCGGGTTCGACTCCCGGTATGGGAATGCACCTTTATCTTAGCTACTGCCACCATTCAAAGACTGACGCGTGTTTTTCAATCAAAAATGTTTCTGGTAGATTTTCACTTTGCAACAAAAATACTTAACATTGGCGATGCATTATGACTTTTGCAAAAGATTTCCTTTTGTTTCATAGCTTAAGCCTTTTTCAACTACACAGTTTTACACAAAAGTGTCAAGGGACTCAACAAGCCATGTGTCCTGTCAGTCATTAGGGCTCCCATGTTCTTTCTAATCGGAAACAGTTTAGAACTGAATTGGAAAGTTCAGAGTTAGTGACAAAATCTCTTGAGAAAAGGAGGATGGCACTTGTGAGCAAAAAACTCATGATCTTCAAATTATTCAACTGACGTGCCAAAAACCTTGACCATGTAGCGTGTTTTAGCTCTTGTAATGTTTATGTTTTGTATTCAAAGCAAAACACTCTTTTTTTTCTTTTTTTTTTTTACACCTGTCTTGCTGTTTACTGTACTGCTTACACCATGTGGAGAAAGACTTAGTTAGTATTCCTGGTTGACTGGTTCAATTCCTGCTATGGGAGAGACTTTTTTTTGGGACTAGTGTCCACATTCCAAAGCCGACACGTGCCTTGCAGACAGAATCAGTTTAGGATGGAACTGCTCTTTGCTGCCAAAAATGCAGACCACCAGATTTTTTGGATATTTATTTGCACAAAAGCTTATTTGATGTCATATCTCAAACCATTCATATCTCTCACTTTTAATTCCTGGGTGTTAAGGGACTCAACAAGCCTTTATCCCTGTCTGTCATTGGAGCTCCCCTTCCATCAATTGGTGATGTTTTGTTACTGAATGGAAAAGAGCTGTGACTCTCTAGCCAAGATAGTGGCAAAATCAGTTACGGAAACAAGGTACCAGTGCCCCATGTGAGAATCGAACTCACGACCTTCAGATTACGAGACTGACGCGCTACCTGCTGCGCTAACGAGGCAAGATGCATGTAATAATCTGCGGAAGTTGCTTGTGCAAAGCAGTACACCTCTTTTTTTTCATATTGTAAGTGAGCTGGCAGTAAATCTTCTCCCGTATGGTCTAGCGCTTAGGATTCCTGGTTTTCACCCAGGTGGCCTGGGTTCGACTCCCGGTATGGAAACACATCCTTTTCTACACCGTTGCCAACATTCAAAGACTGACGTGTGTTTTTAAAACAAACGTATTTCAGGTAGGATTTGTTTTTTTCAGGCAAAAATGCTGAACGCCCGCGTTTTGGCACTTCATTCTGACCCTTCACGCAAGATTCAATTTGGATTCGTAGCTCAACTCATTCTCAACCACCCCTTTTTACACCAAAGTGTCAAGAGACTCAACAACTCATGGGTCCTGTAAGTTATTTGGATTCCCATTTCCTTTCTAATGGAAAACGTAGAATTGAATGGAAAAGTTCTAAGTTGGTGACAAAATCTCTCGAGAAAAGGAGGGAACAGTGCCCCGTGTGAGGCTCAAACTCACAACCTTCAGATTACGAGACTGACGCACTACCTACTGCGCTAACGAAGCAAGTTGCACCTGCAGATCTGCAGAAGTTTATTGTGCATAGCAGAAAACTTATTTTTTTCATAATGTCACTGAGACGTTAGCGCATCTTTTCCCATATGGTCTAGCGGTTAGGATTCCTGGTTCTCACCCAGGTGGCCCGGGTTCGACTCCCGGTATGGGAATGCACCTTTATCTTAGCTACTGCCACCATTCAAAGACTGACGCGTGTTTTTCAATCAAAAATGTTTCTGGTAGATTTTCACTTTGCAACAAAAATACTTAACATTGGCGATGCATTATGACTTTTGCAAAAGATTTCCTTTTGTTTCATAGCTTAAGCCTTTTTCAACTACACAGTTTTACACAAAAGTGTCAAGGGACTCAACAAGCCATGTGTCCTGTCAGTCATTAGGGCTCCCATGTTCTTTCTAATCGGAAACAGTTTAGAACTGAATTGGAAAGTTCAGAGTTAGTGACAAAATCTCTTGAGAAAAGGAGGATGGCACTTGTGAGCAAAAAACTCATGATCTTCAAATTATTCAACTGACGTGCCAAAAACCTTGACCATGTAGCGTGTTTTAGCTCTTGTAATGTTTATGTTTTGTATTCAAAGCAAAACACTCTTTTTTTTTTTTTTTTTTTTTACACCTGTCTTGCTGTTTACTGTACTGCTTACACCATGTGGAGAAAGACTTAGTTAGTATTCCTGGTTGACTGGTTCAATTCCTGCTATGGGAGAGACTTTTTTTTGGGACTAGTGTCCACATTCCAAAGCCGACACGTGCCTTGCAGACAGAATCAGTTTAGGATGGAACTGCTCTTTGCTGCCAAAAATGCAGACCACCAGATTTTTTGGATATTTATTTGCACAAAAGCTTATTTGATGTCATATCTCAAACCATTCATATCTCTCACTTTTAATTCCTGGGTGTTAAGGGACTCAACAAGCCTTTATCCCTGTCTGTCATTGGAGCTCCCCTTCCATCAATTGGTGATGTTTTGTTACTGAATGGAAAAGAGCTGTGACTCTCTAGCCAAGATAGTGGCAAAATCAGTTACGGAAACAAGGTACCAGTGCCCCATGTGAGAATCGAACTCACGACCTTCAGATTACGAGACTGACGCGCTACCTGCTGCGCTAACGAGGCAAGATGCATGTAATAATCTGCGGAAGTTGCTTGTGCAAAGCAGTACACCTCTTTTTTTTCATATTGTAAGTGAGCTGGCAGTAAATCTTCTCCCGTATGGTCTAGCGCTTAGGATTCCTGGTTTTCACCCAGGTGGCCTGGGTTCGACTCCCGGTATGGAAACACATCCTTTTCTACACCGTTGCCAACATTCAAAGACTGACGTGTGTTTTTAAAACAAACGTATTTCAGGTAGGATTTGTTTTTTTCAGGCAAAAATGCTGAACGCCCGCGTTTTGGCACTTCATTCTGACCCTTCACGCAAGATTCAATTTGGATTCGTAGCTCAACTCATTCTCAACCACCCCTTTTTACACCAAAGTGTCAAGAGACTCAACAACTCATGGGTCCTGTAAGTTATTTGGATTCCCATTTCCTTTCTAATGGAAAACGTAGAATTGAATGGAAAAGTTCTAAGTTGGTGACAAAATCTCTCGAGAAAAGGAGGGAACAGTGCCCCGTGTGAGGCTCAAACTCACAACCTTCAGATTACGAGACTGACGCACTACCTACTGCGCTAACGAAGCAAGTTGCACCTGCAGATCTGCAGAAGTTTATTGTGCATAGCAGAAAACTTATTTTTTTCATAATGTCACTGAGACGTTAGCGCATCTTTTCCCATATGGTCTAGCGGTTAGGATTCCTGGTTCTCACCCAGGTGGCCCGGGTTCGACTCCCGGTATGGGAATGCACCTTTATCTTAGCTACTGCCACCATTCAAAGACTGACGCGTGTTTTTCAATCAAAAATGTTTCTGGTAGATTTTCACTTTGCAACAAAAATACTTAACATTGGCGATGCATTATGACTTTTGCAAAAGATTTCCTTTTGTTTCATAGCTTAAGCCTTTTTCAACTACACAGTTTTACACAAAAGTGTCAAGGGACTCAACAAGCCATGTGTCCTGTCAGTCATTAGGGCTCCCATGTTCTTTCTAATCGGAAACAGTTTAGAACTGAATTGGAAAGTTCAGAGTTAGTGACAAAATCTCTTGAGAAAAGGAGGATGGCACTTGTGAGCAAAAAACTCATGATCTTCAAATTATTCAACTGACGTGCCAAAAACCTTGACCATGTAGCGTGTTTTAGCTCTTGTAATGTTTATGTTTTGTATTCAAAGCAAAACACTCTTTTTTTTTTTTTTTTTTTTTACACCTGTCTTGCTGTTTACTGTACTGCTTACACCATGTGGAGAAAGACTTAGTTAGTATTCCTGGTTGACTGGTTCAATTCCTGCTATGGGAGAGACTTTTTTTTGGGACTAGTGTCCACATTCCAAAGCCGACACGTGCCTTGCAGACAGAATCAGTTTAGGATGGAACTGCTCTTTGCTGCCAAAAATGCAGACCACCAGATTTTTTGGATATTTATTTGCACAAAAGCTTATTTGATGTCATATCTCAAACCATTCATATCTCTCACTTTTAATTCCTGGGTGTTAAGGGACTCAACAAGCCTTTATCCCTGTCTGTCATTGGAGCTCCCCTTCCATCAATTGGTGATGTTTTGTTACTGAATGGAAAAGAGCTGTGACTCTCTAGCCAAGATAGTGGCAAAATCAGTTACGGAAACAAGGTACCAGTGCCCCATGTGAGAATCGAACTCACGACCTTCAGATTACGAGACTGACGCGCTACCTGCTGCGCTAACGAGGCAAGATGCATGTAATAATCTGCGGAAGTTGCTTGTGCAAAGCAGTACACCTCTTTTTTTTCATATTGTAAGTGAGCTGGCAGTAAATCTTCTCCCGTATGGTCTAGCGCTTAGGATTCCTGGTTTTCACCCAGGTGGCCTGGGTTCGACTCCCGGTATGGAAACACATCCTTTTCTACACCGTTGCCAACATTCAAAGACTGACGTGTGTTTTTAAAACAAACGTATTTCAGGTAGGATTTGTTTTTTTCAGGCAAAAATGCTGAACGCCCGCGTTTTGGCACTTCATTCTGACCCTTCACGCAAGATTCAATTTGGATTCGTAGCTCAACTCATTCTCAACCACCCCTTTTTACACCAAAGTGTCAAGAGACTCAACAACTCATGGGTCCTGTAAGTTATTTGGATTCCCATTTCCTTTCTAATGGAAAACGTAGAATTGAATGGAAAAGTTCTAAGTTGGTGACAAAATCTCTCGAGAAAAGGAGGGAACAGTGCCCCGTGTGAGGCTCAAACTCACAACCTTCAGATTACGAGACTGACGCACTACCTACTGCGCTAACGAAGCAAGTTGCACCTGCAGATCTGCAGAAGTTTATTGTGCATAGCAGAAAACTTATTTTTTTCATAATGTCACTGAGACGTTAGCGCATCTTTTCCCATATGGTCTAGCGGTTAGGATTCCTGGTTCTCACCCAGGTGGCCCGGGTTCGACTCCCGGTATGGGAATGCACCTTTATCTTAGCTACTGCCACCATTCAAAGACTGACGCGTGTTTTTCAATCAAAAATGTTTCTGGTAGATTTTCACTTTGCAACAAAAATACTTAACATTGGCGATGCATTATGACTTTTGCAAAAGATTTCCTTTTGTTTCATAGCTTAAGCCTTTTTCAACTACACAGTTTTACACAAAAGTGTCAAGGGACTCAACAAGCCATGTGTCCTGTCAGTCATTAGGGCTCCCATGTTCTTTCTAATCGGAAACAGTTTAGAACTGAATTGGAAAGTTCAGAGTTAGTGACAAAATCTCTTGAGAAAAGGAGGATGGCACTTGTGAGCAAAAAACTCATGATCTTCAAATTATTCAACTGACGTGCCAAAAACCTTGACCATGTAGCGTGTTTTAGCTCTTGTAATGTTTATGTTTTGTATTCAAAGCAAAACACTCTTTTTTTTTTTTTTTTTTTTTTACACCTGTCTTGCTGTTTACTGTACTGCTTACACCATGTGGAGAAAGACTTAGTTAGTATTCCTGGTTGACTGGTTCAATTCCTGCTATGGGAGAGACTTTTTTTTGGGACTAGTGTCCACATTCCAAAGCCGACACGTGCCTTGCAGACAGAATCAGTTTAGGATGGAACTGCTCTTTGCTGCCAAAAATGCAGACCACCAGATTTTTTGGATATTTATTTGCACAAAAGCTTATTTGATGTCATATCTCAAACCATTCATATCTCTCACTTTTAATTCCTGGGTGTTAAGGGACTCAACAAGCCTTTATCCCTGTCTGTCATTGGAGCTCCCCTTCCATCAATTGGTGATGTTTTGTTACTGAATGGAAAAGAGCTGTGACTCTCTAGCCAAGATAGTGGCAAAATCAGTTACGGAAACAAGGTACCAGTGCCCCATGTGAGAATCGAACTCACGACCTTCAGATTACGAGACTGACGCGCTACCTGCTGCGCTAACGAGGCAAGATGCATGTAATAATCTGCGGAAGTTGCTTGTGCAAAGCAGTACACCTCTTTTTTTTCATATTGTAAGTGAGCTGGCAGTAAATCTTCTCCCGTATGGTCTAGCGCTTAGGATTCCTGGTTTTCACCCAGGTGGCCTGGGTTCGACTCCCGGTATGGAAACACATCCTTTTCTACACCGTTGCCAACATTCAAAGACTGACGTGTGTTTTTAAAACAAACGTATTTCAGGTAGGATTTGTTTTTTTCAGGCAAAAATGCTGAACGCCCGCGTTTTGGCACTTCATTCTGACCCTTCACGCAAGATTCAATTTGGATTCGTAGCTCAACTCATTCTCAACCACCCCTTTTTACACCAAAGTGTCAAGAGACTCAACAACTCATGGGTCCTGTAAGTTATTTGGATTCCCATTTCCTTTCTAATGGAAAACGTAGAATTGAATGGAAAAGTTCTAAGTTGGTGACAAAATCTCTCGAGAAAAGGAGGGAACAGTGCCCCGTGTGAGGCTCAAACTCACAACCTTCAGATTACGAGACTGACGCACTACCTACTGCGCTAACGAAGCAAGTTGCACCTGCAGATCTGCAGAAGTTTATTGTGCATAGCAGAAAACTTATTTTTTTCATAATGTCACTGAGACGTTAGCGCATCTTTTCCCATATGGTCTAGCGGTTAGGATTCCTGGTTCTCACCCAGGTGGCCCGGGTTCGACTCCCGGTATGGGAATGCACCTTTATCTTAGCTACTGCCACCATTCAAAGACTGACGCGTGTTTTTCAATCAAAAATGTTTCTGGTAGATTTTCACTTTGCAACAAAAATACTTAACATTGGCGATGCATTATGACTTTTGCAAAAGATTTCCTTTTGTTTCATAGCTTAAGCCTTTTTCAACTACACAGTTTTACACAAAAGTGTCAAGGGACTCAACAAGCCATGTGTCCTGTCAGTCATTAGGGCTCCCATGTTCTTTCTAATCGGAAACAGTTTAGAACTGAATTGGAAAGTTCAGAGTTAGTGACAAAATCTCTTGAGAAAAGGAGGATGGCACTTGTGAGCAAAAAACTCATGATCTTCAAATTATTCAACTGACGTGCCAAAAACCTTGACCATGTAGCGTGTTTTAGCTCTTGTAATGTTTATGTTTTGTATTCAAAGCAAAACACTCTTTTTTTTTTTTTTTTTTTTTACACCTGTCTTGCTGTTTACTGTACTGCTTACACCATGTGGAGAAAGACTTAGTTAGTATTCCTGGTTGACTGGTTCAATTCCTGCTATGGGAGAGACTTTTTTTTGGGACTAGTGTCCACATTCCAAAGCCGACACGTGCCTTGCAGACAGAATCAGTTTAGGATGGAACTGCTCTTTGCTGCCAAAAATGCAGACCACCAGATTTTTTGGATATTTATTTGCACAAAAGCTTATTTGATGTCATATCTCAAACCATTCATATCTCTCACTTTTAATTCCTGGGTGTTAAGGGACTCAACAAGCCTTTATCCCTGTCTGTCATTGGAGCTCCCCTTCCATCAATTGGTGATGTTTTGTTACTGAATGGAAAAGAGCTGTGACTCTCTAGCCAAGATAGTGGCAAAATCAGTTACGGAAACAAGGTACCAGTGCCCCATGTGAGAATCGAACTCACGACCTTCAGATTACGAGACTGACGCGCTACCTGCTGCGCTAACGAGGCAAGATGCATGTAATAATCTGCGGAAGTTGCTTGTGCAAAGCAGTACACCTCTTTTTTTTCATATTGTAAGTGAGCTGGCAGTAAATCTTCTCCCGTATGGTCTAGCGCTTAGGATTCCTGGTTTTCACCCAGGTGGCCTGGGTTCGACTCCCGGTATGGAAACACATCCTTTTCTACACCGTTGCCAACATTCAAAGACTGACGTGTGTTTTTAAAACAAACGTATTTCAGGTAGGATTTGTTTTTTTCAGGCAAAAATGCTGAACGCCCGCGTTTTGGCACTTCATTCTGACCCTTCACGCAAGATTCAATTTGGATTCGTAGCTCAACTCATTCTCAACCACCCCTTTTTACACCAAAGTGTCAAGAGACTCAACAACTCATGGGTCCTGTAAGTTATTTGGATTCCCATTTCCTTTCTAATGGAAAACGTAGAATTGAATGGAAAAGTTCTAAGTTGGTGACAAAATCTCTCGAGAAAAGGAGGGAACAGTGCCCCGTGTGAGGCTCAAACTCACAACCTTCAGATTACGAGACTGACGCACTACCTACTGCGCTAACGAAGCAAGTTGCACCTGCAGATCTGCAGAAGTTTATTGTGCATAGCAGAAAACTTATTTTTTTCATAATGTCACTGAGACGTTAGCGCATCTTTTCCCATATGGTCTAGCGGTTAGGATTCCTGGTTCTCACCCAGGTGGCCCGGGTTCGACTCCCGGTATGGGAATGCACCTTTATCTTAGCTACTGCCACCATTCAAAGACTGACGCGTGTTTTTCAATCAAAAATGTTTCTGGTAGATTTTCACTTTGCAACAAAAATACTTAACATTGGCGATGCATTATGACTTTTGCAAAAGATTTCCTTTTGTTTCATAGCTTAAGCCTTTTTCAACTACACAGTTTTACACAAAAGTGTCAAGGGACTCAACAAGCCATGTGTCCTGTCAGTCATTAGGGCTCCCATGTTCTTTCTAATCGGAAACAGTTTAGAACTGAATTGGAAAGTTCAGAGTTAGTGACAAAATCTCTTGAGAAAAGGAGGATGGCACTTGTGAGCAAAAAACTCATGATCTTCAAATTATTCAACTGACGTGCCAAAAACCTTGACCATGTAGCGTGTTTTAGCTCTTGTAATGTTTATGTTTTGTATTCAAAGCAAAACACTCTTTTTTTTTTTTTTTTTTTTTACACCTGTCTTGCTGTTTACTGTACTGCTTACACCATGTGGAGAAAGACTTAGTTAGTATTCCTGGTTGACTGGTTCAATTCCTGCTATGGGAGAGACTTTTTTTTGGGACTAGTGTCCACATTCCAAAGCCGACACGTGCCTTGCAGACAGAATCAGTTTAGGATGGAACTGCTCTTTGCTGCCAAAAATGCAGACCACCAGATTTTTTGGATATTTATTTGCACAAAAGCTTATTTGATGTCATATCTCAAACCATTCATATCTCTCACTTTTAATTCCTGGGTGTTAAGGGACTCAACAAGCCTTTATCCCTGTCTGTCATTGGAGCTCCCCTTCCATCAATTGGTGATGTTTTGTTACTGAATGGAAAAGAGCTGTGACTCTCTAGCCAAGATAGTGGCAAAATCAGTTACGGAAACAAGGTACCAGTGCCCCATGTGAGAATCGAACTCACGACCTTCAGATTACGAGACTGACGTGCTACCTGCTGCGCTAACGAGGCAAGATGCATGTAATAATCTGCGGAAGTTGCTTGTGCAAAGCAGTACACCTCTTTTTTTTCATATTGTAAGTGAGCTGGCAGTAAATCTTCTCCCGTATGGTCTAGCGCTTAGGATTCCTGGTTTTCACCCAGGTGGCCTGGGTTCGACTCCCGGTATGGAAACACATCCTTTTCTACACCGTTGCCAACATTCAAAGACTGACGTGTGTTTTTAAAACAAACGTATTTCAGGTAGGATTTGTTTTTTTCAGGCAAAAATGCTGAACGCCCGCGTTTTGGCACTTCATTCTGACCCTTCACGCAAGATTCAATTTGGATTCGTAGCTCAACTCATTCTCAACCACCCCTTTTTACACCAAAGTGTCAAGAGACTCAACAACTCATGGGTCCTGTAAGTTATTTGGATTCCCATTTCCTTTCTAATGGAAAACGTAGAATTGAATGGAAAAGTTCTAAGTTGGTGACAAAATCTCTCGAGAAAAGGAGGGAACAGTGCCCCGTGTGAGGCTCAAACTCACAACCTTCAGATTACGAGACTGACGCACTACCTACTGCGCTAACGAAGCAAGTTGCACCTGCAGATCTGCAGAAGTTTATTGTGCATAGCAGAAAACTTATTTTTTTCATAATGTCACTGAGACGTTAGCGCATCTTTTCCCATATGGTCTAGCGGTTAGGATTCCTGGTTCTCACCCAGGTGGCCCGGGTTCGACTCCCGGTATGGGAATGCACCTTTATCTTAGCTACTGCCACCATTCAAAGACTGACGCGTGTTTTTCAATCAAAAATGTTTCTGGTAGATTTTCACTTTGCAACAAAAATACTTAACATTGGCGATGCATTATGACTTTTGCAAAAGATTTCCTTTTGTTTCATAGCTTAAGCCTTTTTCAACTACACAGTTTTACACAAAAGTGTCAAGGGACTCAACAAGCCATGTGTCCTGTCAGTCATTAGGGCTCCCATGTTCTTTCTAATCGGAAACAGTTTAGAACTGAATTGGAAAGTTCAGAGTTAGTGACAAAATCTCTTGAGAAAAGGAGGATGGCACTTGTGAGCAAAAAACTCATGATCTTCAAATTATTCAACTGACGTGCCAAAAACCTTGACCATGTAGCGTGTTTTAGCTCTTGTAATGTTTATGTTTTGTATTCAAAGCAAAACACTCTTTTTTTTTTTTTTTTTTTTTACACCTGTCTTGCTGTTTACTGTACTGCTTACACCATGTGGAGAAAGACTTAGTTAGTATTCCTGGTTGACTGGTTCAATTCCTGCTATGGGAGAGACTTTTTTTTGGGACTAGTGTCCACATTCCAAAGCCGACACGTGCCTTGCAGACAGAATCAGTTTAGGATGGAACTGCTCTTTGCTGCCAAAAATGCAGACCACCAGATTTTTTGGATATTTATTTGCACAAAAGCTTATTTGATGTCATATCTCAAACCATTCATATCTCTCACTTTTAATTCCTGGGTGTTAAGGGACTCAACAAGCCTTTATCCCTGTCTGTCATTGGAGCTCCCCTTCCATCAATTGGTGATGTTTTGTTACTGAATGGAAAAGAGCTGTGACTCTCTAGCCAAGATAGTGGCAAAATCAGTTACGGAAACAAGGTACCAGTGCCCCATGTGAGAATCGAACTCACGACCTTCAGATTACGAGACTGACGCGCTACCTGCTGCGCTAACGAGGCAAGATGCATGTAATAATCTGCGGAAGTTGCTTGTGCAAAGCAGTACACCTCTTTTTTTTCATATTGTAAGTGAGCTGGCAGTAAATCTTCTCCCGTATGGTCTAGCGCTTAGGATTCCTGGTTTTCACCCAGGTGGCCTGGGTTCGACTCCCGGTATGGAAACGCATCCTTTTCTGCACCGTTGCCAACATTCAAAGACTGACGTGTGTTTTTAAAACAAACGTATTTCAGGTAGGATTTGTTTTTTTCAGGCAAAAATGCTGAACGCCCGCGTTTTGGCACTTCATTCTGACCCTTCACGCAAGATTCAATTTGGATTCGTAGCTCAACTCATTCTCAACCACCCCTTTTTACACCAAAGTGTCAAGAGACTCAACAACTCATGGGTCCTGTAAGTTATTTGGATTCCCATTTCCTTTCTAATGGAAAACGTAGAATTGAATGGAAAAGTTCTAAGTTGGTGACAAAATCTCTCGAGAAAAGGAGGGAACAGTGCCCCGTGTGAGGCTCAAACTCACAACCTTCAGATTACGAGACTGACGCACTACCTACTGCGCTAACGAAGCAAGTTGCACCTGCAGATCTGCAGAAGTTTATTGTGCATAGCAGAAAACTTATTTTTTTCATAATGTCACTGAGACGTTAGCGCATCTTTTCCCATATGGTCTAGCGGTTAGGATTCCTGGTTCTCACCCAGGTGGCCCGGGTTCGACTCCCGGTATGGGAATGCACCTTTATCTTAGCTACTGCCACCATTCAAAGACTGACGCGTGTTTTTCAATCAAAAATGTTTCTGGTAGATTTTCACTTTGCAACAAAAATACTTAACATTGGCGATGCATTATGACTTTTGCAAAAGATTTCCTTTTGTTTCATAGCTTAAGCCTTTTTCAACTACACAGTTTTACACAAAAGTGTCAAGGGACTCAACAAGCCATGTGTCCTGTCAGTCATTAGGGCTCCCATGTTCTTTCTAATCGGAAACAGTTTAGAACTGAATTGGAAAGTTCAGAGTTAGTGACAAAATCTCTTGAGAAAAGGAGGATGGCACTTGTGAGCAAAAAACTCATGATCTTCAAATTATTCAACTGACGTGCCAAAAACCTTGACCATGTAGCGTGTTTTAGCTCTTGTAATGTTTATGTTTTGTATTCAAAGCAAAACACTCTTTTTTTTTTTTTTTTTTTTTACACCTGTCTTGCTGTTTACTGTACTGCTTACACCATGTGGAGAAAGACTTAGTTAGTATTCCTGGTTGACTGGTTCAATTCCTGCTATGGGAGAGACTTTTTTTTGGGACTAGTGTCCACATTCCAAAGCCGACACGTGCCTTGCAGACAGAATCAGTTTAGGATGGAACTGCTCTTTGCTGCCAAAAATGCAGACCACCAGATTTTTTGGATATTTATTTGCACAAAAGCTTATTTGATGTCATATCTCAAACCATTCATATCTCTCACTTTTAATTCCTGGGTGTTAAGGGACTCAACAAGCCTTTATCCCTGTCTGTCATTGGAGCTCCCCTTCCATCAATTGGTGATGTTTTGTTACTGAATGGAAAAGAGCTGTGACTCTCTAGCCAAGATAGTGGCAAAATCAGTTACGGAAACAAGGTACCAGTGCCCCATGTGAGAATCGAACTCACGACCTTCAGATTACGAGACTGACGCGCTACCTGCTGCGCTAACGAGGCAAGATGCATGTAATAATCTGCGGAAGTTGCTTGTGCAAAGCAGTACACCTCTTTTTTTTCATATTGTAAGTGAGCTGGCAGTAAATCTTCTCCCGTATGGTCTAGCGCTTAGGATTCCTGGTTTTCACCCAGGTGGCCTGGGTTCGACTCCCGGTATGGAAACACATCCTTTTCTACACCGTTGCCAACATTCAAAGACTGACGTGTGTTTTTAAAACAAACGTATTTCAGGTAGGATTTGTTTTTTTCAGGCAAAAATGCTGAACGCCCGCGTTTTGGCACTTCATTCTGACCCTTCACGCAAGATTCAATTTGGATTCGTAGCTCAACTCATTCTCAACCACCCCTTTTTACACCAAAGTGTCAAGAGACTCAACAACTCATGGGTCCTGTAAGTTATTTGGATTCCCATTTCCTTTCTAATGGAAAACGTAGAATTGAATGGAAAAGTTCTAAGTTGGTGACAAAATCTCTCGAGAAAAGGAGGGAACAGTGCCCCGTGTGAGGCTCAAACTCACAACCTTCAGATTACGAGACTGACGCACTACCTACTGCGCTAACGAAGCAAGTTGCACCTGCAGATCTGCAGAAGTTTATTGTGCATAGCAGAAAACTTATTTTTTTCATAATGTCACTGAGACGTTAGCGCATCTTTTCCCATATGGTCTAGCGGTTAGGATTCCTGGTTCTCACCCAGGTGGCCCGGGTTCGACTCCCGGTATGGGAATGCACCTTTATCTTAGCTACTGCCACCATTCAAAGACTGACGCGTGTTTTTCAATCAAAAATGTTTCTGGTAGATTTTCACTTTGCAACAAAAATACTTAACATTGGCGATGCATTATGACTTTTGCAAAAGATTTCCTTTTGTTTCATAGCTTAAGCCTTTTTCAACTACACAGTTTTACACAAAAGTGTCAAGGGACTCAACAAGCCATGTGTCCTGTCAGTCATTAGGGCTCCCATGTTCTTTCTAATCGGAAACAGTTTAGAACTGAATTGGAAAGTTCAGAGTTAGTGACAAAATCTCTTGAGAAAAGGAGGATGGCACTTGTGAGCAAAAAACTCATGATCTTCAAATTATTCAACTGACGTGCCAAAAACCTTGACCATGTAGCGTGTTTTAGCTCTTGTAATGTTTATGTTTTGTATTCAAAGCAAAACACTCTTTTTTTTTTTTTTTTTTTTTACACCTGTCTTGCTGTTTACTGTACTGCTTACACCATGTGGAGAAAGACTTAGTTAGTATTCCTGGTTGACTGGTTCAATTCCTGCTATGGGAGAGACTTTTTTTTGGGACTAGTGTCCACATTCCAAAGCCGACACGTGCCTTGCAGACAGAATCAGTTTAGGATGGAACTGCTCTTTGCTGCCAAAAATGCAGACCACCAGATTTTTTGGATATTTATTTGCACAAAAGCTTATTTGATGTCATATCTCAAACCATTCATATCTCTCACTTTTAATTCCTGGGTGTTAAGGGACTCAACAAGCCTTTATCCCTGTCTGTCATTGGAGCTCCCCTTCCATCAATTGGTGATGTTTTGTTACTGAATGGAAAAGAGCTGTGACTCTCTAGCCAAGATAGTGGCAAAATCAGTTACGGAAACAAGGTACCAGTGCCCCATGTGAGAATCGAACTCACGACCTTCAGATTACGAGACTGACGTGCTACCTGCTGCGCTAACGAGGCAAGATGCATGTAATAATCTGCGGAAGTTGCTTGTGCAAAGCAGTACACCTCTTTTTTTTCATATTGTAAGTGAGCTGGCAGTAAATCTTCTCCCGTATGGTCTAGCGCTTAGGATTCCTGGTTTTCACCCAGGTGGCCTGGGTTCGACTCCCGGTATGGAAACACATCCTTTTCTACACCGTTGCCAACATTCAAAGACTGACGTGTGTTTTTAAAACAAACGTATTTCAGGTAGGATTTGTTTTTTTCAGGCAAAAATGCTGAACGCCCGCGTTTTGGCACTTCATTCTGACCCTTCACGCAAGATTCAATTTGGATTCGTAGCTCAACTCATTCTCAACCACCCCTTTTTACACCAAAGTGTCAAGAGACTCAACAACTCATGGGTCCTGTAAGTTATTTGGATTCCCATTTCCTTTCTAATGGAAAACGTAGAATTGAATGGAAAAGTTCTAAGTTGGTGACAAAATCTCTCGAGAAAAGGAGGGAACAGTGCCCCGTGTGAGGCTCAAACTCACAACCTTCAGATTACGAGACTGACGCACTACCTACTGCGCTAACGAAGCAAGTTGCACCTGCAGATCTGCAGAAGTTTATTGTGCATAGCAGAAAACTTATTTTTTTCATAATGTCACTGAGACGTTAGCGCATCTTTTCCCATATGGTCTAGCGGTTAGGATTCCTGGTTCTCACCCAGGTGGCCCGGGTTCGACTCCCGGTATGGGAATGCACCTTTATCTTAGCTACTGCCACCATTCAAAGACTGACGCGTGTTTTTCAATCAAAAATGTTTCTGGTAGATTTTCACTTTGCAACAAAAATACTTAACATTGGCGATGCATTATGACTTTTGCAAAAGATTTCCTTTTGTTTCATAGCTTAAGCCTTTTTCAACTACACAGTTTTACACAAAAGTGTCAAGGGACTCAACAAGCCATGTGTCCTGTCAGTCATTAGGGCTCCCATGTTCTTTCTAATCGGAAACAGTTTAGAACTGAATTGGAAAGTTCAGAGTTAGTGACAAAATCTCTTGAGAAAAGGAGGATGGCACTTGTGAGCAAAAAACTCATGATCTTCAAATTATTCAACTGACGTGCCAAAAACCTTGACCATGTAGCGTGTTTTAGCTCTTGTAATGTTTATGTTTTGTATTCAAAGCAAAACACTCTTTTTTTTTTTTTTTTTTTTTACACCTGTCTTGCTGTTTACTGTACTGCTTACACCATGTGGAGAAAGACTTAGTTAGTATTCCTGGTTGACTGGTTCAATTCCTGCTATGGGAGAGACTTTTTTTTGGGACTAGTGTCCACATTCCAAAGCCGACACGTGCCTTGCAGACAGAATCAGTTTAGGATGGAACTGCTCTTTGCTGCCAAAAATGCAGACCACCAGATTTTTTGGATATTTATTTGCACAAAAGCTTATTTGATGTCATATCTCAAACCATTCATATCTCTCACTTTTAATTCCTGGGTGTTAAGGGACTCAACAAGCCTTTATCCCTGTCTGTCATTGGAGCTCCCCTTCCATCAATTGGTGATGTTTTGTTACTGAATGGAAAAGAGCTGTGACTCTCTAGCCAAGATAGTGGCAAAATCAGTTACGGAAACAAGGTACCAGTGCCCCATGTGAGAATCGAACTCACGACCTTCAGATTACGAGACTGACGCGCTACCTGCTGCGCTAACGAGGCAAGATGCATGTAATAATCTGCGGAAGTTGCTTGTGCAAAGCAGTACACCTCTTTTTTTTCATATTGTAAGTGAGCTGGCAGTAAATCTTCTCCCGTATGGTCTAGCGCTTAGGATTCCTGGTTTTCACCCAGGTGGCCTGGGTTCGACTCCCGGTATGGAAACGCATCCTTTTCTGCACCGTTGCCAACATTCAAAGACTGACGTGTGTTTTTAAAACAAACGTATTTCAGGTAGGATTTGTTTTTTTCAGGCAAAAATGCTGAACGCCCGCGTTTTGGCACTTCATTCTGACCCTTCACGCAAGATTCAATTTGGATTCGTAGCTCAACTCATTCTCAACCACCCCTTTTTACACCAAAGTGTCAAGAGACTCAACAACTCATGGGTCCTGTAAGTTATTTGGATTCCCATTTCCTTTCTAATGGAAAACGTAGAATTGAATGGAAAAGTTCTAAGTTGGTGACAAAATCTCTCGAGAAAAGGAGGGAACAGTGCCCCGTGTGAGGCTCAAACTCACAACCTTCAGATTACGAGACTGACGCACTACCTACTGCGCTAACGAAGCAAGTTGCACCTGCAGATCTGCAGAAGTTTATTGTGCATAGCAGAAAACTTATTTTTTTCATAATGTCACTGAGACGTTAGCGCATCTTTTCCCATATGGTCTAGCGGTTAGGATTCCTGGTTCTCACCCAGGTGGCCCGGGTTCGACTCCCGGTATGGGAATGCACCTTTATCTTAGCTACTGCCACCATTCAAAGACTGACGCGTGTTTTTCAATCAAAAATGTTTCTGGTAGATTTTCACTTTGCAACAAAAATACTTAACATTGGCGATGCATTATGACTTTTGCAAAAGATTTCCTTTTGTTTCATAGCTTAAGCCTTTTTCAACTACACAGTTTTACACAAAAGTGTCAAGGGACTCAACAAGCCATGTGTCCTGTCAGTCATTAGGGCTCCCATGTTCTTTCTAATCGGAAACAGTTTAGAACTGAATTGGAAAGTTCAGAGTTAGTGACAAAATCTCTTGAGAAAAGGAGGATGGCACTTGTGAGCAAAAAACTCATGATCTTCAAATTATTCAACTGACGTGCCAAAAACCTTGACCATGTAGCGTGTTTTAGCTCTTGTAATGTTTATGTTTTGTATTCAAAGCAAAACACTCTTTTTTTTTTTTTTTTTTTTTACACCTGTCTTGCTGTTTACTGTACTGCTTACACCATGTGGAGAAAGACTTAGTTAGTATTCCTGGTTGACTGGTTCAATTCCTGCTATGGGAGAGACTTTTTTTTGGGACTAGTGTCCACATTCCAAAGCCGACACGTGCCTTGCAGACAGAATCAGTTTAGGTTGGAACTGCTCTTTGCTGCCAAAAATGCAGACCACCAGATTTTTTGGATATTTATTTGCACAAAAGCTTATTTGATGTCATATCTCAAACCATTCATATCTCTCACTTTTAATTCCTGGGTGTTAAGGGACTCAACAAGCCTTTATCCCTGTCTGTCATTGGAGCTCCCCTTCCATCAATTGGTGATGTTTTGTTACTGAATGGAAAAGAGCTGTGACTCTCTAGCCAAGATAGTGGCAAAATCAGTTACGGAAACAAGGTACCAGTGCCCCATGTGAGAATCGAACTCACGACCTTCAGATTACGAGACTGACGCGCTACCTGCTGCGCTAACGAGGCAAGATGCATGTAATAATCTGCGGAAGTTGCTTGTGCAAAGCAGTACACCTCTTTTTTTTCATATTGTAAGTGAGCTGGCAGTAAATCTTCTCCCGTATGGTCTAGCGCTTAGGATTCCTGGTTTTCACCCAGGTGGCCTGGGTTCGACTCCCGGTATGGAAACGCATCCTTTTCTGCACCGTTGCCAACATTCAAAGACTGACGTGTGTTTTTAAAACAAACGTATTTCAGGTAGGATTTGTTTTTTTCAGGCAAAAATGCTGAACGCCCGCGTTTTGGCACTTCATTCTGACCCTTCACGCAAGATTCAATTTGGATTCGTAGCTCAACTCATTCTCAACCACCCCTTTTTACACCAAAGTGTCAAGAGACTCAACAACTCATGGGTCCTGTAAGTTATTTGGATTCCCATTTCCTTTCTAATGGAAAACGTAGAATTGAATGGAAAAGTTCTAAGTTGGTGACAAAATCTCTCGAGAAAAGGAGGGAACAGTGCCCCGTGTGAGGCTCAAACTCACAACCTTCAGATTACGAGACTGACGCACTACCTACTGCGCTAACGAAGCAAGTTGCACCTGCAGATCTGCAGAAGTTTATTGTGCATAGCAGAAAACTTATTTTTTTCATAATGTCACTGAGACGTTAGCGCATCTTTTCCCATATGGTCTAGCGGTTAGGATTCCTGGTTCTCACCCAGGTGGCCCGGGTTCGACTCCCGGTATGGGAATGCACCTTTATCTTAGCTACTGCCACCATTCAAAGACTGACGCGTGTTTTTCAATCAAAAATGTTTCTGGTAGATTTTCACTTTGCAACAAAAATACTTAACATTGGCGATGCATTATGACTTTTGCAAAAGATTTCCTTTTGTTTCATAGCTTAAGCCTTTTTCAACTACACAGTTTTACACAAAAGTGTCAAGGGACTCAACAAGCCATGTGTCCTGTCAGTCATTAGGGCTCCCATGTTCTTTCTAATCGGAAACAGTTTAGAAGTGAATTGGAAAGTTCAGAGTTAGTGACAAAATCTCTTGAGAAAAGGAGGATGGCACTTGTGAGCAAAAAACTCATGATCTTCAAATTATTCAACTGACGTGCCAAAAACCTTGACCATGTAGCGTGTTTTAGCTCTTGTAATGTTTATGTTTTGTATTCAAAGCAAAACACTCTTTTTTTTTTTTTTTTTTTTTACACCTGTCTTGCTGTTTACTGTACTGCTTACACCATGTGGAGAAAGACTTAGTTAGTATTCCTGGTTGACTGGTTCAATTCCTGCTATGGGAGAGACTTTTTTTTGGGACTAGTGTCCACATTCCAAAGCCGACACGTGCCTTGCAGACAGAATCAGTTTAGGATGGAACTGCTCTTTGCTGCCAAAAATGCAGACCACCAGATTTTTTGGATATTTATTTGCACAAAAGCTTATTTGATGTCATATCTCAAACCATTCATATCTCTCACTTTTAATTCCTGGGTGTTAAGGGACTCAACAAGCCTTTATCCCTGTCTGTCATTGGAGCTCCCCTTCCATCAATTGGTGATGTTTTGTTACTGAATGGAAAAGAGCTGTGACTCTCTAGCCAAGATAGTGGCAAAATCAGTTACGGAAACAAGGTACCAGTGCCCCATGTGAGAATCGAACTCACGACCTTCAGATTACGAGACTGACGCGCTACCTGCTGCGCTAACGAGGCAAGATGCATGTAATAATCTGCGGAAGTTGCTTGTGCAAAGCAGTACACCTCTTTTTTTTCATATTGTAAGTGAGCTGGCAGTAAATCTTCTCCCGTATGGTCTAGCGCTTAGGATTCCTGGTTTTCACCCAGGTGGCCTGGGTTCGACTCCCGGTATGGAAACGCATCCTTTTCTGCACCGTTGCCAACATTCAAAGACTGACGTGTGTTTTTAAAACAAACGTATTTCAGGTAGGATTTGTTTTTTTCAGGCAAAAATGCTGAACGCCCGCGTTTTGGCACTTCATTCTGACCCTTCACGCAAGATTCAATTTGGATTCGTAGCTCAACTCATTCTCAACCACCCCTTTTTACACCAAAGTGTCAAGAGACTCAACAACTCATGGGTCCTGTAAGTTATTTGGATTCCCATTTCCTTTCTAATGGAAAACGTAGAATTGAATGGAAAAGTTCTAAGTTGGTGACAAAATCTCTCGAGAAAAGGAGGGAACAGTGCCCCGTGTGAGGCTCAAACTCACAACCTTCAGATTACGAGACTGACGCACTACCTACTGCGCTAACGAAGCAAGTTGCACCTGCAGATCTGCAGAAGTTTATTGTGCATAGCAGAAAACTTATTTTTTTCATAATGTCACTGAGACGTTAGCGCATCTTTTCCCATATGGTCTAGCGGTTAGGATTCCTGGTTCTCACCCAGGTGGCCCGGGTTCGACTCCTGGTATGGGAATGCACCTTTATCTTAGCTACTGCCACCATTCAAAGACTGACGCGTGTTTTTCAATCAAAAATGTTTCTGGTAGATTTTCACTTTGCAACAAAAATACTTAACATTGGCGATGCATTATGACTTTTGCAAAAGATTTCCTTTTGTTTCATAGCTTAAGCCTTTTTCAACTACACAGTTTTACACAAAAGTGTCAAGGGACTCAACAAGCCATGTGTCCTGTCAGTCATTAGGGCTCCCATGTTCTTTCTAATCGGAAACAGTTTAGAACTGAATTGGAAAGTTCAGAGTTAGTGACAAAATCTCTTGAGAAAAGGAGGATGGCACTTGTGAGCAAAAAACTCATGATCTTCAAATTATTCAACTGACGTGCCAAAAACCTTGACCATGTAGCGTGTTTTAGCTCTTGTAATGTTTATGTTTTGTATTCAAAGCAAAACACTCTTTTTTTTTTTTTTTTTTTTTACACCTGTCTTGCTGTTTACTGTACTGCTTACACCATGTGGAGAAAGACTTAGTTAGTATTCCTGGTTGACTGGTTCAATTCCTGCTATGGGAGAGACTTTTTTTTGGGACTAGTGTCCACATTCCAAAGCCGACACGTGCCTTGCAGACAGAATCAGTTTAGGTTGGAACTGCTCTTTGCTGCCAAAAATGCAGACCACCAGATTTTTTGGATATTTATTTGCACAAAAGCTTATTTGATGTCATATCTCAAACCATTCATATCTCTCACTTTTAATTCCTGGGTGTTAAGGGACTCAACAAGCCTTTATCCCTGTCTGTCATTGGAGCTCCCCTTCCATCAATTGGTGATGTTTTGTTACTGAATGGAAAAGAGCTGTGACTCTCTAGCCAAGATAGTGGCAAAATCAGTTACGGAAACAAGGTACCAGTGCCCCATGTGAGAATCGAACTCACGACCTTCAGATTACGAGACTGACGCGCTACCTGCTGCGCTAACGAGGCAAGATGCATGTAATAATCTGCGGAAGTTGCTTGTGCAAAGCAGTACACCTCTTTTTTTTCATATTGTAAGTGAGCTGGCAGTAAATCTTCTCCCGTATGGTCTAGCGCTTAGGATTCCTGGTTTTCACCCAGGTGGCCTGGGTTCGACTCCCGGTATGGAAACGCATCCTTTTCTGCACCGTTGCCAACATTCAAAGACTGACGTGTGTTTTTAAAACAAACGTATTTCAGGTAGGATTTGTTTTTTTCAGGCAAAAATGCTGAACGCCCGCGTTTTGGCACTTCATTCTGACCCTTCACGCAAGATTCAATTTGGATTCGTAGCTCAACTCATTCTCAACCACCCCTTTTTACACCAAAGTGTCAAGAGACTCAACAACTCATGGGTCCTGTAAGTTATTTGGATTCCCATTTCCTTTCTAATGGAAAACGTAGAATTGAATGGAAAAGTTCTAAGTTGGTGACAAAATCTCTCGAGAAAAGGAGGGAACAGTGCCCCGTGTGAGGCTCAAACTCACAACCTTCAGATTACGAGACTGACGCACTACCTACTGCGCTAACGAAGCAAGTTGCACCTGCAGATCTGCAGAAGTTTATTGTGCATAGCAGAAAACTTATTTTTTTCATAATGTCACTGAGACGTTAGCGCATCTTTTCCCATATGGTCTAGCGGTTAGGATTCCTGGTTCTCACCCAGGTGGCCCGGGTTCGACTCCCGGTATGGGAATGCACCTTTATCTTAGCTACTGCCACCATTCAAAGACTGACGCGTGTTTTTCAATCAAAAATGTTTCTGGTAGATTTTCACTTTGCAACAAAAATACTTAACATTGGCGATGCATTATGACTTTTGCAAAAGATTTCCTTTTGTTTCATAGCTTAAGCCTTTTTCAACTACACAGTTTTACACAAAAGTGTCAAGGGACTCAACAAGCCATGTGTCCTGTCAGTCATTAGGGCTCCCATGTTCTTTCTAATCGGAAACAGTTTAGAACTGAATTGGAAAGTTCAGAGTTAGTGACAAAATCTCTTGAGAAAAGGAGGATGGCACTTGTGAGCAAAAAACTCATGATCTTCAAATTATTCAACTGACGTGCCAAAAACCTTGACCATGTAGCGTGTTTTAGCTCTTGTAATGTTTATGTTTTGTATTCAAAGCAAAACACTCTTTTTTTTTTTTTTTTTTTTTTACACCTGTCTTGCTGTTTACTGTACTGCTTACACCATGTGGAGAAAGACTTAGTTAGTATTCCTATTTGACTGGTTCAATTCCTGCTATGGGAGAGACTTTTTTTTGGGACTAGTGTCCACATTCCAAAGCCGACACGTGCCTTGCAGACAGAATCAGTTTAGGTTGGAACTGCTCTTTGCTGCCAAAAATGCAGACCACCAGATTTTTTGGATATTTATTTGCGCAAAAGCTTATTTGATGTCATATCTCAAACCATTCATATCTCTCACTTTTAATTCCTGGGTGTTAAGGGACTCAACAAGCCTTTATCCCTGTCTGTCATTGGAGCTCCCCTTCCATCAATTGGTGATGTTTTGTTACTGAATGGAAAAGAGCTGTGACTCTCTAGCCAAGATAGTGGCAAAATCAGTTACGGAAACAAGGTACCAGTGCCCCATGTGAGAATCGAACTCACGACCTTCAGATTACGAGACTGACGCGCTACCTGCTGCGCTAACGAGGCAAGATGCATGTAATAATCTGCGGAAGTTGCTTGTGCAAAGCAGTACACCTCTTTTTTTTCATATTGTAAGTGAGCTGGCAGTACATCTTCTCCCGTATGGTCTAGCGCTTAGGATTCCTGGTTTTCACCCAGGTGGCCTGGGTTCGACTCCCGGTATGGAAACGCATCCTTTTCTACACCGTTGCCAACATTCAAAGACTGACGTGTGTTTTTAAAACAAACGTATTTCAGGTAGGATTTGTTTTTTTCAGGCAAAAATGCTGAACGCCCGCGTTTTGGCACTTCATTCTGACCCTTCACGCAAGATTCAATTTGGATTCGTAGCTCAACTCATTCTCAACCACCCCTTTTTACACCAAAGTGTCAAGAGACTCAACAACTCATGGGTCCTGTAAGTTATTTGGATTCCCATTTCCTTTCTAATGGAAAACGTAGAATTGAATGGAAAAGTTCTAAGTTGGTGACAAAATCTCTCGAGAAAAGGAGGGAACAGTGCCCCGTGTGAGGCTCAAACTCACAACCTTCAGATTACGAGACTGACGCACTACCTACTGCGCTAACGAAGCAAGTTGCACCTGCAGATCTGCAGAAGTTTATTGTGCATAGCAGAAAACTTATTTTTTTCATAATGTCACTGAGACGTTAGCGCATCTTTTCCCATATGGTCTAGCGGTTAGGATTCCTGGTTCTCACCCAGGTGGCCCGGGTTCGACTCCCGGTATGGGAATGCACCTTTATCTTAGCTACTGCCACCATTCAAAGACTGACGCGTGTTTTTCAATCAAAAATGTTTCTGGTAGATTTTCACTTTGCAACAAAAATACTTAACATTGGCGATGCATTATGACTTTTGCAAAAGATTTCCTTTTGTTTCATAGCTTAAGCCTTTTTCAACTACACAGTTTTACACAAAAGTGTCAAGGGACTCAACAAGCCATGTGTCCTGTCAGTCATTAGGGCTCCCATGTTCTTTCTAATCGGAAACAGTTTAGAACTGAATTGGAAAGTTCAGAGTTAGTGACAAAATCTCTTGAGAAAAGGAGGATGGCACTTGTGAGCAAAAAACTCATGATCTTCAAATTATTCAACTGACGTGCCAAAAACCTTGACCATGTAGCGTGTTTTAGCTCTTGTAATGTTTATGTTTTGTATTCAAAGCAAAACACTCTTTTTTTTTTTTTTTTTTTTTACACCTGTCTTGCTGTTTACTGTACTGCTTACACCATGTGGAGAAAGACTTAGTTAGTATTCCTGGTTGACTGGTTCAATTCCTGCTATGGGAGAGACTTTTTTTTGGGACTAGTGTCCACATTCCAAAGCCGACACGTGCCTTGCAGACAGAATCAGTTTAGGATGGAACTGCTCTTTGCTGCCAAAAATGCAGACCACCAGATTTTTTGGATATTTATTTGCACAAAAGCTTATTTGATGTCATATCTCAAACCATTCATATCTCTCACTTTTAATTCCTGGGTGTTAAGGGACTCAACAAGCCTTTATCCCTGTCTGTCATTGGAGCTCCCCTTCCATCAATTGGTGATGTTTTGTTACTGAATGGAAAAGAGCTGTGACTCTCTAGCCAAGATAGTGGCAAAATCAGTTACGGAAACAAGGTACCAGTGCCCCATGTGAGAATCGAACTCACGACCTTCAGATTACGAGACTGACGCGCTACCTGCTGCGCTAACGAGGCAAGATGCATGTAATAATCTGCGGAAGTTGCTTGTGCAAAGCAGTACACCTCTTTTTTTTCATATTGTAAGTGAGCTGGCAGTAAATCTTCTCCCGTATGGTCTAGCGCTTAGGATTCCTGGTTTTCACCCAGGTGGCCTGGGTTCGACTCCCGGTATGGAAACGCATCCTTTTCTGCACCGTTGCCAACATTCAAAGACTGACGTGTGTTTTTAAAACAAACGTATTTCAGGTAGGATTTGTTTTTTTCAGGCAAAAATGCTGAACGCCCGCGTTTTGGCACTTCATTCTGACCCTTCACGCAAGATTCAATTTGGATTCGTAGCTCAACTCATTCTCAACCACCCCTTTTTACACCAAAGTGTCAAGAGACTCAACAACTCATGGGTCCTGTAAGTTATTTGGATTCCCATTTCCTTTCTAATGGAAAACGTAGAATTGAATGGAAAAGTTCTAAGTTGGTGACAAAATCTCTCGAGAAAAGGAGGGAACAGTGCCCCGTGTGAGGCTCAAACTCACAACCTTCAGATTACGAGACTGACGCACTACCTACTGCGCTAACGAAGCAAGTTGCACCTGCAGATCTGCAGAAGTTTATTGTGCATAGCAGAAAACTTATTTTTTTCATAATGTCACTGAGACGTTAGCGCATCTTTTCCCATATGGTCTAGCGGTTAGGATTCCTGGTTCTCACCCAGGTGGCCCGGGTTCGACTCCCGGTATGGGAATGCACCTTTATCTTAGCTACTGCCACCATTCAAAGACTGACGCGTGTTTTTCAATCAAAAATGTTTCTGGTAGATTTTCACTTTGCAACAAAAATACTTAACATTGGCGATGCATTATGACTTTTGCAAAAGATTTCCTTTTGTTTCATAGCTTAAGCCTTTTTCAACTACACAGTTTTACACAAAAGTGTCAAGGGACTCAACAAGCCATGTGTCCTGTCAGTCATTAGGGCTCCCATGTTCTTTCTAATCGGAAACAGTTTAGAACTGAATTGGAAAGTTCAGAGTTAGTGACAAAATCTCTTGAGAAAAGGAGGATGGCACTTGTGAGCAAAAAACTCATGATCTTCAAATTATTCAACTGACGTGCCAAAAACCTTGACCATGTAGCGTGTTTTAGCTCTTGTAATGTTTATGTTTTGTATTCAAAGCAAAACACTCTTTTTTTTTTTTTTTTTTTTTACACCTGTCTTGCTGTTTACTGTACTGCTTACACCATGTGGAGAAAGACTTAGTTAGTATTCCTGGTTGACTGGTTCAATTCCTGCTATGGGAGAGACTTTTTTTTGGGACTAGTGTCCACATTCCAAAGCCGACACGTGCCTTGCAGACAGAATCAGTTTAGGATGGAACTGCTCTTTGCTGCCAAAAATGCAGACCACCAGATTTTTTGGATATTTATTTGCACAAAAGCTTATTTGATGTCATATCTCAAACCATTCATATCTCTCACTTTTAATTCCTGGGTGTTAAGGGACTCAACAAGCCTTTATCCCTGTCTGTCATTGGAGCTCCCCTTCCATCAATTGGTGATGTTTTGTTACTGAATGGAAAAGAGCTGTGACTCTCTAGCCAAGATAGTGGCAAAATCAGTTACGGAAACAAGGTACCAGTGCCCCATGTGAGAATCGAACTCACGACCTTCAGATTACGAGACTGACGCGCTACCTGCTGCGCTAACGAGGCAAGATGCATGTAATAATCTGCGGAAGTTGCTTGTGCAAAGCAGTACACCTCTTTTTTTTCATATTGTAAGTGAGCTGGCAGTACATCTTCTCCCGTATGGTCTAGCGCTTAGGATTCCTGGTTTTCACCCAGGTGGCCTGGGTTCGACTCCCGGTATGGAAACGCATCCTTTTCTACACCGTTGCCAACATTCAAAGACTGACGTGTGTTTTTAAAACAAACGTATTTCAGGTAGGATTTGTTTTTTTCAGGCAAAAATGCTGAACGCCCGCGTTTTGGCACTTCATTCTGACCCTTCACGCAAGATTCAATTTGGATTCGTAGCTCAACTCATTCTCAACCACCCCTTTTTACACCAAAGTGTCAAGAGACTCAACAACTCATGGGTCCTGTAAGTTATTTGGATTCCCATTTCCTTTCTAATGGAAAACGTAGAATTGAATGGAAAAGTTCTAAGTTGGTGACAAAATCTCTCGAGAAAAGGAGGGAACAGTGCCCCGTGTGAGGCTCAAACTCACAACCTTCAGATTACGAGACTGACGCACTACCTACTGCGCTAACGAAGCAAGTTGCACCTGCAGATCTGCAGAAGTTTATTGTGCATAGCAGAAAACTTATTTTTTTCATAATGTCACTGAGACGTTAGCGCATCTTTTCCCATATGGTCTAGCGGTTAGGATTCCTGGTTCTCACCCAGGTGGCCCGGGTTCGACTCCCGGTATGGGAATGCACCTTTATCTTAGCTACTGCCACCATTCAAAGACTGACGCGTGTTTTTCAATCAAAAATGTTTCTGGTAGATTTTCACTTTGCAACAAAAATACTTAACATTGGCGATGCATTATGACTTTTGCAAAAGATTTCCTTTTGTTTCATAGCTTAAGCCTTTTTCAACTACACAGTTTTACACAAAAGTGTCAAGGGACTCAACAAGCCATGTGTCCTGTCAGTCATTAGGGCTCCCATGTTCTTTCTAATCGGAAACAGTTTAGAACTGAATTGGAAAGTTCAGAGTTAGTGACAAAATCTCTTGAGAAAAGGAGGATGGCACTTGTGAGCAAAAAACTCATGATCTTCAAATTATTCAACTGACGTGCCAAAAACCTTGACCATGTAGCGTGTTTTAGCTCTTGTAATGTTTATGTTTTGTATTCAAAGCAAAACACTCTTTTTTTTTTTTTTTTTTTTTTACACCTGTCTTGCTGTTTACTGTACTGCTTACACCATGTGGAGAAAGACTTAGTTAGTATTCCTATTTGACTGGTTCAATTCCTGCTATGGGAGAGACTTTTTTTTGGGACTAGTGTCCACATTCCAAAGCCGACACGTGCCTTGCAGACAGAATCAGTTTAGGTTGGAACTGCTCTTTGCTGCCAAAAATGCAGACCACCAGATTTTTTGGATATTTATTTGCGCAAAAGCTTATTTGATGTCATATCTCAAACCATTCATATCTCTCACTTTTAATTCCTGGGTGTTAAGGGACTCAACAAGCCTTTATCCCTGTCTGTCATTGGAGCTCCCCTTCCATCAATTGGTGATGTTTTGTTACTGAATGGAAAAGAGCTGTGACTCTCTAGCCAAGATAGTGGCAAAATCAGTTACGGAAACAAGGTACCAGTGCCCCATGTGAGAATCGAACTCACGACCTTCAGATTACGAGACTGACGCGCTACCTGCTGCGCTAACGAGGCAAGATGCATGTAATAATCTGCGGAAGTTGCTTGTGCAAAGCAGTACACCTCTTTTTTTTCATATTGTAAGTGAGCTGGCAGTACATCTTCTCCCGTATGGTCTAGCGCTTAGGATTCCTGGTTTTCACCCAGGTGGCCTGGGTTCGACTCCCGGTATGGAAACGCATCCTTTTCTACACCGTTGCCAACATTCAAAGACTGACGTGTGTTTTTAAAACAAACGTATTTCAGGTAGGATTTGTTTTTTTCAGGCAAAAATGCTGAACGCCCGCGTTTTGGCACTTCATTCTGACCCTTCACGCAAGATTCAATTTGGATTCGTAGCTCAACTCATTCTCAACCACCCCTTTTTACACCAAAGTGTCAAGAGACTCAACAACTCATGGGTCCTGTAAGTTATTTGGATTCCCATTTCCTTTCTAATGGAAAACGTAGAATTGAATGGAAAAGTTCTAAGTTGGTGACAAAATCTCTCGAGAAAAGGAGGGAACAGTGCCCCGTGTGAGGCTCAAACTCACAACCTTCAGATTACGAGACTGACGCACTACCTACTGCGCTAACGAAGCAAGTTGCACCTGCAGATCTGCAGAAGTTTATTGTGCATAGCAGAAAACTTATTTTTTTCATAATGTCACTGAGACGTTAGCGCATCTTTTCCCATATGGTCTAGCGGTTAGGATTCCTGGTTCTCACCCAGGTGGCCCGGGTTCGACTCCCGGTATGGGAATGCACCTTTATCTTAGCTACTGCCACCATTCAAAGACTGACGCGTGTTTTTCAATCAAAAATGTTTCTGGTAGATTTTCACTTTGCAACAAAAATACTTAACATTGGCGATGCATTATGACTTTTGCAAAAGATTTCCTTTTGTTTCATAGCTTAAGCCTTTTTCAACTACACAGTTTTACACAAAAGTGTCAAGGGACTCAACAAGCCATGTGTCCTGTCAGTCATTAGGGCTCCCATGTTCTTTCTAATCGGAAACAGTTTAGAACTGAATTGGAAAGTTCAGAGTTAGTGACAAAATCTCTTGAGAAAAGGAGGATGGCACTTGTGAGCAAAAAACTCATGATCTTCAAATTATTCAACTGACGTGCCAAAAACCTTGACCATGTAGCGTGTTTTAGCTCTTGTAATGTTTATGTTTTGTATTCAAAGCAAAACACTCTTTTTTTTTTTTTTTTTTTTTACACCTGTCTTGCTGTTTACTGTACTGCTTACACCATGTGGAGAAAGACTTAGTTAGTATTCCTGGTTGACTGGTTCAATTCCTGCTATGGGAGAGACTTTTTTTTGGGACTAGTGTCCACATTCCAAAGCCGACACGTGCCTTGCAGACAGAATCAGTTTAGGATGGAACTGCTCTTTGCTGCCAAAAATGCAGACCACCAGATTTTTTGGATATTTATTTGCACAAAAGCTTATTTGATGTCATATCTCAAACCATTCATATCTCTCACTTTTAATTCCTGGGTGTTAAGGGACTCAACAAGCCTTTATCCCTGTCTGTCATTGGAGCTCCCCTTCCATCAATTGGTGATGTTTTGTTACTGAATGGAAAAGAGCTGTGACTCTCTAGCCAAGATAGTGGCAAAATCAGTTACGGAAACAAGGTACCAGTGCCCCATGTGAGAATCGAACTCACGACCTTCAGATTACGAGACTGACGCGCTACCTGCTGCGCTAACGAGGCAAGATGCATGTAATAATCTGCGGAAGTTGCTTGTGCAAAGCAGTACACCTCTTTTTTTTCATATTGTAAGTGAGCTGGCAGTAAATCTTCTCCCGTATGGTCTAGCGCTTAGGATTCCTGGTTTTCACCCAGGTGGCCTGGGTTCGACTCCCGGTATGGAAACGCATCCTTTTCTGCACCGTTGCCAACATTCAAAGACTGACGTGTGTTTTTAAAACAAACGTATTTCAGGTAGGATTTGTTTTTTTCAGGCAAAAATGCTGAACGCCCGCGTTTTGGCACTTCATTCTGACCCTTCACGCAAGATTCAATTTGGATTCGTAGCTCAACTCATTCTCAACCACCCCTTTTTACACCAAAGTGTCAAGAGACTCAACAACTCATGGGTCCTGTAAGTTATTTGGATTCCCATTTCCTTTCTAATGGAAAACGTAGAATTGAATGGAAAAGTTCTAAGTTGGTGACAAAATCTCTCGAGAAAAGGAGGGAACAGTGCCCCGTGTGAGGCTCAAACTCACAACCTTCAGATTACGAGACTGACGCACTACCTACTGCGCTAACGAAGCAAGTTGCACCTGCAGATCTGCAGAAGTTTATTGTGCATAGCAGAAAACTTATTTTTTTCATAATGTCACTGAGACGTTAGCGCATCTTTTCCCATATGGTCTAGCGGTTAGGATTCCTGGTTCTCACCCAGGTGGCCCGGGTTCGACTCCCGGTATGGGAATGCACCTTTATCTTAGCTACTGCCACCATTCAAAGACTGACGCGTGTTTTTCAATCAAAAATGTTTCTGGTAGATTTTCACTTTGCAACAAAAATACTTAACATTGGCGATGCATTATGACTTTTGCAAAAGATTTCCTTTTGTTTCATAGCTTAAGCCTTTTTCAACTACACAGTTTTACACAAAAGTGTCAAGGGACTCAACAAGCCATGTGTCCTGTCAGTCATTAGGGCTCCCATGTTCTTTCTAATCGGAAACAGTTTAGAACTGAATTGGAAAGTTCAGAGTTAGTGACAAAATCTCTTGAGAAAAGGAGGATGGCACTTGTGAGCAAAAAACTCATGATCTTCAAATTATTCAACTGACGTGCCAAAAACCTTGACCATGTAGCGTGTTTTAGCTCTTGTAATGTTTATGTTTTGTATTCAAAGCAAAACACTCTTTTTTTTTTTTTTTTTTTTTACACCTGTCTTGCTGTTTACTGTACTGCTTACACCATGTGGAGAAAGACTTAGTTAGTATTCCTGGTTGACTGGTTCAATTCCTGCTATGGGAGAGACTTTTTTTTGGGACTAGTGTCCACATTCCAAAGCCGACACGTGCCTTGCAGACAGAATCAGTTTAGGATGGAACTGCTCTTTGCTGCCAAAAATGCAGACCACCAGATTTTTTGGATATTTATTTGCACAAAAGCTTATTTGATGTCATATCTCAAACCATTCATATCTCTCACTTTTAATTCCTGGGTGTTAAGGGACTCAACAAGCCTTTATCCCTGTCTGTCATTGGAGCTCCCCTTCCATCAATTGGTGATGTTTTGTTACTGAATGGAAAAGAGCTGTGACTCTCTAGCCAAGATAGTGGCAAAATCAGTTACGGAAACAAGGTACCAGTGCCCCATGTGAGAATCGAACTCACGACCTTCAGATTACGAGACTGACGCGCTACCTGCTGCGCTAACGAGGCAAGATGCATGTAATAATCTGCGGAAGTTGCTTGTGCAAAGCAGTACACCTCTTTTTTTTCATATTGTAAGTGAGCTGGCAGTACATCTTCTCCCGTATGGTCTAGCGCTTAGGATTCCTGGTTTTCACCCAGGTGGCCTGGGTTCGACTCCCGGTATGGAAACGCATCCTTTTCTACACCGTTGCCAACATTCAAAGACTGACGTGTGTTTTTAAAACAAACGTATTTCAGGTAGGATTTGTTTTTTTCAGGCAAAAATGCTGAACGCCCGCGTTTTGGCACTTCATTCTGACCCTTCACGCAAGATTCAATTTGGATTCGTAGCTCAACTCATTCTCAACCACCCCTTTTTACACCAAAGTGTCAAGAGACTCAACAACTCATGGGTCCTGTAAGTTATTTGGATTCCCATTTCCTTTCTAATGGAAAACGTAGAATTGAATGGAAAAGTTCTAAGTTGGTGACAAAATCTCTCGAGAAAAGGAGGGAACAGTGCCCCGTGTGAGGCTCAAACTCACAACCTTCAGATTACGAGACTGACGCACTACCTACTGCGCTAACGAAGCAAGTTGCACCTGCAGATCTGCAGAAGTTTATTGTGCATAGCAGAAAACTTATTTTTTTCATAATGTCACTGAGACGTTAGCGCATCTTTTCCCATATGGTCTAGCGGTTAGGATTCCTGGTTCTCACCCAGGTGGCCCGGGTTCGACTCCCGGTATGGGAATGCACCTTTATCTTAGCTACTGCCACCATTCAAAGACTGACGCGTGTTTTTCAATCAAAAATGTTTCTGGTAGATTTTCACTTTGCAACAAAAATACTTAACATTGGCGATGCATTATGACTTTTGCAAAAGATTTCCTTTTGTTTCATAGCTTAAGCCTTTTTCAACTACACAGTTTTACACAAAAGTGTCAAGGGACTCAACAAGCCATGTGTCCTGTCAGTCATTAGGGCTCCCATGTTCTTTCTAATCGGAAACAGTTTAGAACTGAATTGGAAAGTTCAGAGTTAGTGACAAAATCTCTTGAGAAAAGGAGGATGGCACTTGTGAGCAAAAAACTCATGATCTTCAAATTATTCAACTGACGTGCCAAAAACCTTGACCATGTAGCGTGTTTTAGCTCTTGTAATGTTTATGTTTTGTATTCAAAGCAAAACACTCTTTTTTTTTTTTTTTTTTTTTTACACCTGTCTTGCTGTTTACTGTACTGCTTACACCATGTGGAGAAAGACTTAGTTAGTATTCCTGGTTGACTGGTTCAATTCCTGCTATGGGAGAGACTTTTTTTTGGGACTAGTGTCCACATTCCAAAGCCGACACGTGCCTTGCAGACAGAATCAGTTTAGGATGGAACTGCTCTTTGCTGCCAAAAATGCAGACCACCAGATTTTTTGGATATTTATTTGCACAAAAGCTTATTTGATGTCATATCTCAAACCATTCATATCTCTCACTTTTAATTCCTGGGTGTTAAGGGACTCAACAAGCCTTTATCCCTGTCTGTCATTGGAGCTCCCCTTCCATCAATTGGTGATGTTTTGTTACTGAATGGAAAAGAGCTGTGACTCTCTAGCCAAGATAGTGGCAAAATCAGTTACGGAAACAAGGTACCAGTGCCCCATGTGAGAATCGAACTCACGACCTTCAGATTACGAGACTGACGCGCTACCTGCTGCGCTAACGAGGCAAGATGCATGTAATAATCTGCGGAAGTTGCTTGTGCAAAGCAGTACACCTCTTTTTTTTCATATTGTAAGTGAGCTGGCAGTAAATCTTCTCCCGTATGGTCTAGCGCTTAGGATTCCTGGTTTTCACCCAGGTGGCCTGGGTTCGACTCCCGGTATGGAAACGCATCCTTTTCTGCACCGTTGCCAACATTCAAAGACTGACGTGTGTTTTTAAAACAAACGTATTTCAGGTAGGATTTGTTTTTTTCAGGCAAAAATGCTGAACGCCCGCGTTTTGGCACTTCATTCTGACCCTTCACGCAAGATTCAATTTGGATTCGTAGCTCAACTCATTCTCAACCACCCCTTTTTACACCAAAGTGTCAAGAGACTCAACAACTCATGGGTCCTGTAAGTTATTTGGATTCCCATTTCCTTTCTAATGGAAAACGTAGAATTGAATGGAAAAGTTCTAAGTTGGTGACAAAATCTCTCGAGAAAAGGAGGGAACAGTGCCCCGTGTGAGGCTCAAACTCACAACCTTCAGATTACGAGACTGACGCACTACCTACTGCGCTAACGAAGCAAGTTGCACCTGCAGATCTGCAGAAGTTTATTGTGCATAGCAGAAAACTTATTTTTTTCATAATGTCACTGAGACGTTAGCGCATCTTTTCCCATATGGTCTAGCGGTTAGGATTCCTGGTTCTCACCCAGGTGGCCCGGGTTCGACTCCTGGTATGGGAATGCACCTTTATCTTAGCTACTGCCACCATTCAAAGACTGACGCGTGTTTTTCAATCAAAAATGTTTCTGGTAGATTTTCACTTTGCAACAAAAATACTTAACATTGGCGATGCATTATGACTTTTGCAAAAGATTTCCTTTTGTTTCATAGCTTAAGCCTTTTTCAACTACACAGTTTTACACAAAAGTGTCAAGGGACTCAACAAGCCATGTGTCCTGTCAGTCATTAGGGCTCCCATGTTCTTTCTAATCGGAAACAGTTTAGAACTGAATTGGAAAGTTCAGAGTTAGTGACAAAATCTCTTGAGAAAAGGAGGATGGCACTTGTGAGCAAAAAACTCATGATCTTCAAATTATTCAACTGACGTGCCAAAAACCTTGACCATGTAGCGTGTTTTAGCTCTTGTAATGTTTATGTTTTGTATTCAAAGCAAAACACTCTTTTTTTTTTTTTTTTTTTTTACACCTGTCTTGCTGTTTACTGTACTGCTTACACCATGTGGAGAAAGACTTAGTTAGTATTCCTGGTTGACTGGTTCAATTCCTGCTATGGGAGAGACTTTTTTTTGGGACTAGTGTCCACATTCCAAAGCCGACACGTGCCTTGCAGACAGAATCAGTTTAGGTTGGAACTGCTCTTTGCTGCCAAAAATGCAGACCACCAGATTTTTTGGATATTTATTTGCACAAAAGCTTATTTGATGTCATATCTCAAACCATTCATATCTCTCACTTTTAATTCCTGGGTGTTAAGGGACTCAACAAGCCTTTATCCCTGTCTGTCATTGGAGCTCCCCTTCCATCAATTGGTGATGTTTTGTTACTGAATGGAAAAGAGCTGTGACTCTCTAGCCAAGATAGTGGCAAAATCAGTTACGGAAACAAGGTACCAGTGCCCCATGTGAGAATCGAACTCACGACCTTCAGATTACGAGACTGACGCGCTACCTGCTGCGCTAACGAGGCAAGATGCATGTAATAATCTGCGGAAGTTGCTTGTGCAAAGCAGTACACCTCTTTTTTTTCATATTGTAAGTGAGCTGGCAGTAAATCTTCTCCCGTATGGTCTAGCGCTTAGGATTCCTGGTTTTCACCCAGGTGGCCTGGGTTCGACTCCCGGTATGGAAACGCATCCTTTTCTGCACCGTTGCCAACATTCAAAGACTGACGTGTGTTTTTAAAACAAACGTATTTCAGGTAGGATTTGTTTTTTTCAGGCAAAAATGCTGAACGCCCGCGTTTTGGCACTTCATTCTGACCCTTCACGCAAGATTCAATTTGGATTCGTAGCTCAACTCATTCTCA
Organism: Phyllobates terribilis; assembly: GCF_046119375.1. Taxonomy (NCBI): domain Eukaryota; kingdom Metazoa; phylum Chordata; class Amphibia; order Anura; family Dendrobatidae; genus Phyllobates; species Phyllobates terribilis. The sequence goes on along the minus strand of NW_027363802.1, from coordinate 171,145 downwards.
ACCACCCCTTTTTACACCAAAGTGTCAAGAGACTCAACAACTCATGGGTCCTGTAAGTTATTTGGATTCCCATTTCCTTTCTAATGGAAAACGTAGAATTGAATGGAAAAGTTCTAAGTTGGTGACAAAATCTCTCGAGAAAAGGAGGGAACAGTGCCCCGTGTGAGGCTCAAACTCACAACCTTCAGATTACGAGACTGACGCACTACCTACTGCGCTAACGAAGCAAGTTGCACCTGCAGATCTGCAGAAGTTTATTGTGCATAGCAGAAAACTTATTTTTTTCATAATGTCACTGAGACGTTAGCGCATCTTTTCCCATATGGTCTAGCGGTTAGGATTCCTGGTTCTCACCCAGGTGGCCCGGGTTCGACTCCCGGTATGGGAATGCACCTTTATCTTAGCTACTGCCACCATTCAAAGACTGACGCGTGTTTTTCAATCAAAAATGTTTCTGGTAGATTTTCACTTTGCAACAAAAATACTTAACATTGGCGATGCATTATGACTTTTGCAAAAGATTTCCTTTTGTTTCATAGCTTAAGCCTTTTTCAACTACACAGTTTTACACAAAAGTGTCAAGGGACTCAACAAGCCATGTGTCCTGTCAGTCATTAGGGCTCCCATGTTCTTTCTAATCGGAAACAGTTTAGAACTGAATTGGAAAGTTCAGAGTTAGTGACAAAATCTCTTGAGAAAAGGAGGATGGCACTTGTGAGCAAAAAACTCATGATCTTCAAATTATTCAACTGACGTGCCAAAAACCTTGACCATGTAGCGTGTTTTAGCTCTTGTAATGTTTATGTTTTGTATTCAAAGCAAAACACTCTTTTTTTTTTTTTTTTTTTTTTACACCTGTCTTGCTGTTTACTGTACTGCTTACACCATGTGGAGAAAGACTTAGTTAGTATTCCTATTTGACTGGTTCAATTCCTGCTATGGGAGAGACTTTTTTTTGGGACTAGTGTCCACATTCCAAAGCCGACACGTGCCTTGCAGACAGAATCAGTTTAGGTTGGAACTGCTCTTTGCTGCCAAAAATGCAGACCACCAGATTTTTTGGATATTTATTTGCGCAAAAGCTTATTTGATGTCATATCTCAAACCATTCATATCTCTCACTTTTAATTCCTGGGTGTTAAGGGACTCAACAAGCCTTTATCCCTGTCTGTCATTGGAGCTCCCCTTCCATCAATTGGTGATGTTTTGTTACTGAATGGAAAAGAGCTGTGACTCTCTAGCCAAGATAGTGGCAAAATCAGTTACGGAAACAAGGTACCAGTGCCCCATGTGAGAATCGAACTCACGACCTTCAGATTACGAGACTGACGCGCTACCTGCTGCGCTAACGAGGCAAGATGCATGTAATAATCTGCGGAAGTTGCTTGTGCAAAGCAGTACACCTCTTTTTTTTCATATTGTAAGTGAGCTGGCAGTACATCTTCTCCCGTATGGTCTAGCGCTTAGGATTCCTGGTTTTCACCCAGGTGGCCTGGGTTCGACTCCCGGTATGGAAACGCATCCTTTTCTACACCGTTGCCAACATTCAAAGACTGACGTGTGTTTTTAAAACAAACGTATTTCAGGTAGGATTTGTTTTTTTCAGGCAAAAATGCTGAACGCCCGCGTTTTGGCACTTCATTCTGACCCTTCACGCAAGATTCAATTTGGATTCGTAGCTCAACTCATTCTCAACCACCCCTTTTTACACCAAAGTGTCAAGAGACTCAACAACTCATGGGTCCTGTAAGTTATTTGGATTCCCATTTCCTTTCTAATGGAAAACGTAGAATTGAATGGAAAAGTTCTAAGTTGGTGACAAAATCTCTCGAGAAAAGGAGGGAACAGTGCCCCGTGTGAGGCTCAAACTCACAACCTTCAGATTACGAGACTGACGCACTACCTACTGCGCTAACGAAGCAAGTTGCACCTGCAGATCTGCAGAAGTTTATTGTGCATAGCAGAAAACTTATTTTTTTCATAATGTCACTGAGACGTTAGCGCATCTTTTCCCATATGGTCTAGCGGTTAGGATTCCTGGTTCTCACCCAGGTGGCCCGGGTTCGACTCCCGGTATGGGAATGCACCTTTATCTTAGCTACTGCCACCATTCAAAGACTGACGCGTGTTTTTCAATCAAAAATGTTTCTGGTAGATTTTCACTTTGCAACAAAAATACTTAACATTGGCGATGCATTATGACTTTTGCAAAAGATTTCCTTTTGTTTCATAGCTTAAGCCTTTTTCAACTACACAGTTTTACACAAAAGTGTCAAGGGACTCAACAAGCCATGTGTCCTGTCAGTCATTAGGGCTCCCATGTTCTTTCTAATCGGAAACAGTTTAGAACTGAATTGGAAAGTTCAGAGTTAGTGACAAAATCTCTTGAGAAAAGGAGGATGGCACTTGTGAGCAAAAAACTCATGATCTTCAAATTATTCAACTGACGTGCCAAAAACCTTGACCATGTAGCGTGTTTTAGCTCTTGTAATGTTTATGTTTTGTATTCAAAGCAAAACACTCTTTTTTTTTTTTTTTTTTTTTACACCTGTCTTGCTGTTTACTGTACTGCTTACACCATGTGGAGAAAGACTTAGTTAGTATTCCTGGTTGACTGGTTCAATTCCTGCTATGGGAGAGACTTTTTTTTGGGACTAGTGTCCACATTCCAAAGCCGACACGTGCCTTGCAGACAGAATCAGTTTAGGATGGAACTGCTCTTTGCTGCCAAAAATGCAGACCACCAGATTTTTTGGATATTTATTTGCACAAAAGCTTATTTGATGTCATATCTCAAACCATTCATATCTCTCACTTTTAATTCCTGGGTGTTAAGGGACTCAACAAGCCTTTATCCCTGTCTGTCATTGGAGCTCCCCTTCCATCAATTGGTGATGTTTTGTTACTGAATGGAAAAGAGCTGTGACTCTCTAGCCAAGATAGTGGCAAAATCAGTTACGGAAACAAGGTACCAGTGCCCCATGTGAGAATCGAACTCACGACCTTCAGATTACGAGACTGACGCGCTACCTGCTGCGCTAACGAGGCAAGATGCATGTAATAATCTGCGGAAGTTGCTTGTGCAAAGCAGTACACCTCTTTTTTTTCATATTGTAAGTGAGCTGGCAGTAAATCTTCTCCCGTATGGTCTAGCGCTTAGGATTCCTGGTTTTCACCCAGGTGGCCTGGGTTCGACTCCCGGTATGGAAACGCATCCTTTTCTGCACCGTTGCCAACATTCAAAGACTGACGTGTGTTTTTAAAACAAACGTATTTCAGGTAGGATTTGTTTTTTTCAGGCAAAAATGCTGAACGCCCGCGTTTTGGCACTTCATTCTGACCCTTCACGCAAGATTCAATTTGGATTCGTAGCTCAACTCATTCTCAACCACCCCTTTTTACACCAAAGTGTCAAGAGACTCAACAACTCATGGGTCCTGTAAGTTATTTGGATTCCCATTTCCTTTCTAATGGAAAACGTAGAATTGAATGGAAAAGTTCTAAGTTGGTGACAAAATCTCTCGAGAAAAGGAGGGAACAGTGCCCCGTGTGAGGCTCAAACTCACAACCTTCAGATTACGAGACTGACGCACTACCTACTGCGCTAACGAAGCAAGTTGCACCTGCAGATCTGCAGAAGTTTATTGTGCATAGCAGAAAACTTATTTTTTTCATAATGTCACTGAGACGTTAGCGCATCTTTTCCCATATGGTCTAGCGGTTAGGATTCCTGGTTCTCACCCAGGTGGCCCGGGTTCGACTCCCGGTATGGGAATGCACCTTTATCTTAGCTACTGCCACCATTCAAAGACTGACGCGTGTTTTTCAATCAAAAATGTTTCTGGTAGATTTTCACTTTGCAACAAAAATACTTAACATTGGCGATGCATTATGACTTTTGCAAAAGATTTCCTTTTGTTTCATAGCTTAAGCCTTTTTCAACTACACAGTTTTACACAAAAGTGTCAAGGGACTCAACAAGCCATGTGTCCTGTCAGTCATTAGGGCTCCCATGTTCTTTCTAATCGGAAACAGTTTAGAACTGAATTGGAAAGTTCAGAGTTAGTGACAAAATCTCTTGAGAAAAGGAGGATGGCACTTGTGAGCAAAAAACTCATGATCTTCAAATTATTCAACTGACGTGCCAAAAACCTTGACCATGTAGCGTGTTTTAGCTCTTGTAATGTTTATGTTTTGTATTCAAAGCAAAACACTCTTTTTTTTTTTTTTTTTTTTTACACCTGTCTTGCTGTTTACTGTACTGCTTACACCATGTGGAGAAAGACTTAGTTAGTATTCCTGGTTGACTGGTTCAATTCCTGCTATGGGAGAGACTTTTTTTTGGGACTAGTGTCCACATTCCAAAGCCGACACGTGCCTTGCAGACAGAATCAGTTTAGGATGGAACTGCTCTTTGCTGCCAAAAATGCAGACCACCAGATTTTTTGGATATTTATTTGCACAAAAGCTTATTTGATGTCATATCTCAAACCATTCATATCTCTCACTTTTAATTCCTGGGTGTTAAGGGACTCAACAAGCCTTTATCCCTGTCTGTCATTGGAGCTCCCCTTCCATCAATTGGTGATGTTTTGTTACTGAATGGAAAAGAGCTGTGACTCTCTAGCCAAGATAGTGGCAAAATCAGTTACGGAAACAAGGTACCAGTGCCCCATGTGAGAATCGAACTCACGACCTTCAGATTACGAGACTGACGCGCTACCTGCTGCGCTAACGAGGCAAGATGCATGTAATAATCTGCGGAAGTTGCTTGTGCAAAGCAGTACACCTCTTTTTTTTCATATTGTAAGTGAGCTGGCAGTACATCTTCTCCCGTATGGTCTAGCGCTTAGGATTCCTGGTTTTCACCCAGGTGGCCTGGGTTCGACTCCCGGTATGGAAACGCATCCTTTTCTACACCGTTGCCAACATTCAAAGACTGACGTGTGTTTTTAAAACAAACGTATTTCAGGTAGGATTTGTTTTTTTCAGGCAAAAATGCTGAACGCCCGCGTTTTGGCACTTCATTCTGACCCTTCACGCAAGATTCAATTTGGATTCGTAGCTCAACTCATTCTCAACCACCCCTTTTTACACCAAAGTGTCAAGAGACTCAACAACTCATGGGTCCTGTAAGTTATTTGGATTCCCATTTCCTTTCTAATGGAAAACGTAGAATTGAATGGAAAAGTTCTAAGTTGGTGACAAAATCTCTCGAGAAAAGGAGGGAACAGTGCCCCGTGTGAGGCTCAAACTCACAACCTTCAGATTACGAGACTGACGCACTACCTACTGCGCTAACGAAGCAAGTTGCACCTGCAGATCTGCAGAAGTTTATTGTGCATAGCAGAAAACTTATTTTTTTCATAATGTCACTGAGACGTTAGCGCATCTTTTCCCATATGGTCTAGCGGTTAGGATTCCTGGTTCTCACCCAGGTGGCCCGGGTTCGACTCCCGGTATGGGAATGCACCTTTATCTTAGCTACTGCCACCATTCAAAGACTGACGCGTGTTTTTCAATCAAAAATGTTTCTGGTAGATTTTCACTTTGCAACAAAAATACTTAACATTGGCGATGCATTATGACTTTTGCAAAAGATTTCCTTTTGTTTCATAGCTTAAGCCTTTTTCAACTACACAGTTTTACACAAAAGTGTCAAGGGACTCAACAAGCCATGTGTCCTGTCAGTCATTAGGGCTCCCATGTTCTTTCTAATCGGAAACAGTTTAGAACTGAATTGGAAAGTTCAGAGTTAGTGACAAAATCTCTTGAGAAAAGGAGGATGGCACTTGTGAGCAAAAAACTCATGATCTTCAAATTATTCAACTGACGTGCCAAAAACCTTGACCATGTAGCGTGTTTTAGCTCTTGTAATGTTTATGTTTTGTATTCAAAGCAAAACACTCTTTTTTTTTTTTTTTTTTTTTTACACCTGTCTTGCTGTTTACTGTACTGCTTACACCATGTGGAGAAAGACTTAGTTAGTATTCCTATTTGACTGGTTCAATTCCTGCTATGGGAGAGACTTTTTTTTGGGACTAGTGTCCACATTCCAAAGCCGACACGTGCCTTGCAGACAGAATCAGTTTAGGTTGGAACTGCTCTTTGCTGCCAAAAATGCAGACCACCAGATTTTTTGGATATTTATTTGCGCAAAAGCTTATTTGATGTCATATCTCAAACCATTCATATCTCTCACTTTTAATTCCTGGGTGTTAAGGGACTCAACAAGCCTTTATCCCTGTCTGTCATTGGAGCTCCCCTTCCATCAATTGGTGATGTTTTGTTACTGAATGGAAAAGAGCTGTGACTCTCTAGCCAAGATAGTGGCAAAATCAGTTACGGAAACAAGGTACCAGTGCCCCATGTGAGAATCGAACTCACGACCTTCAGATTACGAGACTGACGCGCTACCTGCTGCGCTAACGAGGCAAGATGCATGTAATAATCTGCGGAAGTTGCTTGTGCAAAGCAGTACACCTCTTTTTTTTCATATTGTAAGTGAGCTGGCAGTACATCTTCTCCCGTATGGTCTAGCGCTTAGGATTCCTGGTTTTCACCCAGGTGGCCTGGGTTCGACTCCCGGTATGGAAACGCATCCTTTTCTACACCGTTGCCAACATTCAAAGACTGACGTGTGTTTTTAAAACAAACGTATTTCAGGTAGGATTTGTTTTTTTCAGGCAAAAATGCTGAACGCCCGCGTTTTGGCACTTCATTCTGACCCTTCACGCAAGATTCAATTTGGATTCGTAGCTCAACTCATTCTCAACCACCCCTTTTTACACCAAAGTGTCAAGAGACTCAACAACTCATGGGTCCTGTAAGTTATTTGGATTCCCATTTCCTTTCTAATGGAAAACGTAGAATTGAATGGAAAAGTTCTAAGTTGGTGACAAAATCTCTCGAGAAAAGGAGGGAACAGTGCCCCGTGTGAGGCTCAAACTCACAACCTTCAGATTACGAGACTGACGCACTACCTACTGCGCTAACGAAGCAAGTTGCACCTGCAGATCTGCAGAAGTTTATTGTGCATAGCAGAAAACTTATTTTTTTCATAATGTCACTGAGACGTTAGCGCATCTTTTCCCATATGGTCTAGCGGTTAGGATTCCTGGTTCTCACCCAGGTGGCCCGGGTTCGACTCCCGGTATGGGAATGCACCTTTATCTTAGCTACTGCCACCATTCAAAGACTGACGCGTGTTTTTCAATCAAAAATGTTTCTGGTAGATTTTCACTTTGCAACAAAAATACTTAACATTGGCGATGCATTATGACTTTTGCAAAAGATTTCCTTTTGTTTCATAGCTTAAGCCTTTTTCAACTACACAGTTTTACACAAAAGTGTCAAGGGACTCAACAAGCCATGTGTCCTGTCAGTCATTAGGGCTCCCATGTTCTTTCTAATCGGAAACAGTTTAGAACTGAATTGGAAAGTTCAGAGTTAGTGACAAAATCTCTTGAGAAAAGGAGGATGGCACTTGTGAGCAAAAAACTCATGATCTTCAAATTATTCAACTGACGTGCCAAAAACCTTGACCATGTAGCGTGTTTTAGCTCTTGTAATGTTTATGTTTTGTATTCAAAGCAAAACACTCTTTTTTTTTTTTTTTTTTTTTACACCTGTCTTGCTGTTTACTGTACTGCTTACACCATGTGGAGAAAGACTTAGTTAGTATTCCTGGTTGACTGGTTCAATTCCTGCTATGGGAGAGACTTTTTTTTGGGACTAGTGTCCACATTCCAAAGCCGACACGTGCCTTGCAGACAGAATCAGTTTAGGATGGAACTGCTCTTTGCTGCCAAAAATGCAGACCACCAGATTTTTTGGATATTTATTTGCACAAAAGCTTATTTGATGTCATATCTCAAACCATTCATATCTCTCACTTTTAATTCCTGGGTGTTAAGGGACTCAACAAGCCTTTATCCCTGTCTGTCATTGGAGCTCCCCTTCCATCAATTGGTGATGTTTTGTTACTGAATGGAAAAGAGCTGTGACTCTCTAGCCAAGATAGTGGCAAAATCAGTTACGGAAACAAGGTACCAGTGCCCCATGTGAGAATCGAACTCACGACCTTCAGATTACGAGACTGACGCGCTACCTGCTGCGCTAACGAGGCAAGATGCATGTAATAATCTGCGGAAGTTGCTTGTGCAAAGCAGTACACCTCTTTTTTTTCATATTGTAAGTGAGCTGGCAGTAAATCTTCTCCCGTATGGTCTAGCGCTTAGGATTCCTGGTTTTCACCCAGGTGGCCTGGGTTCGACTCCCGGTATGGAAACGCATCCTTTTCTGCACCGTTGCCAACATTCAAAGACTGACGTGTGTTTTTAAAACAAACGTATTTCAGGTAGGATTTGTTTTTTTCAGGCAAAAATGCTGAACGCCCGCGTTTTGGCACTTCATTCTGACCCTTCACGCAAGATTCAATTTGGATTCGTAGCTCAACTCATTCTCAACCACCCCTTTTTACACCAAAGTGTCAAGAGACTCAACAACTCATGGGTCCTGTAAGTTATTTGGATTCCCATTTCCTTTCTAATGGAAAACGTAGAATTGAATGGAAAAGTTCTAAGTTGGTGACAAAATCTCTCGAGAAAAGGAGGGAACAGTGCCCCGTGTGAGGCTCAAACTCACAACCTTCAGATTACGAGACTGACGCACTACCTACTGCGCTAACGAAGCAAGTTGCACCTGCAGATCTGCAGAAGTTTATTGTGCATAGCAGAAAACTTATTTTTTTCATAATGTCACTGAGACGTTAGCGCATCTTTTCCCATATGGTCTAGCGGTTAGGATTCCTGGTTCTCACCCAGGTGGCCCGGGTTCGACTCCCGGTATGGGAATGCACCTTTATCTTAGCTACTGCCACCATTCAAAGACTGACGCGTGTTTTTCAATCAAAAATGTTTCTGGTAGATTTTCACTTTGCAACAAAAATACTTAACATTGGCGATGCATTATGACTTTTGCAAAAGATTTCCTTTTGTTTCATAGCTTAAGCCTTTTTCAACTACACAGTTTTACACAAAAGTGTCAAGGGACTCAACAAGCCATGTGTCCTGTCAGTCATTAGGGCTCCCATGTTCTTTCTAATCGGAAACAGTTTAGAACTGAATTGGAAAGTTCAGAGTTAGTGACAAAATCTCTTGAGAAAAGGAGGATGGCACTTGTGAGCAAAAAACTCATGATCTTCAAATTATTCAACTGACGTGCCAAAAACCTTGACCATGTAGCGTGTTTTAGCTCTTGTAATGTTTATGTTTTGTATTCAAAGCAAAACACTCTTTTTTTTTTTTTTTTTTTTTACACCTGTCTTGCTGTTTACTGTACTGCTTACACCATGTGGAGAAAGACTTAGTTAGTATTCCTGGTTGACTGGTTCAATTCCTGCTATGGGAGAGACTTTTTTTTGGGACTAGTGTCCACATTCCAAAGCCGACACGTGCCTTGCAGACAGAATCAGTTTAGGATGGAACTGCTCTTTGCTGCCAAAAATGCAGACCACCAGATTTTTTGGATATTTATTTGCACAAAAGCTTATTTGATGTCATATCTCAAACCATTCATATCTCTCACTTTTAATTCCTGGGTGTTAAGGGACTCAACAAGCCTTTATCCCTGTCTGTCATTGGAGCTCCCCTTCCATCAATTGGTGATGTTTTGTTACTGAATGGAAAAGAGCTGTGACTCTCTAGCCAAGATAGTGGCAAAATCAGTTACGGAAACAAGGTACCAGTGCCCCATGTGAGAATCGAACTCACGACCTTCAGATTACGAGACTGACGCGCTACCTGCTGCGCTAACGAGGCAAGATGCATGTAATAATCTGCGGAAGTTGCTTGTGCAAAGCAGTACACCTCTTTTTTTTCATATTGTAAGTGAGCTGGCAGTACATCTTCTCCCGTATGGTCTAGCGCTTAGGATTCCTGGTTTTCACCCAGGTGGCCTGGGTTCGACTCCCGGTATGGAAACGCATCCTTTTCTACACCGTTGCCAACATTCAAAGACTGACGTGTGTTTTTAAAACAAACGTATTTCAGGTAGGATTTGTTTTTTTCAGGCAAAAATGCTGAACGCCCGCGTTTTGGCACTTCATTCTGACCCTTCACGCAAGATTCAATTTGGATTCGTAGCTCAACTCATTCTCAACCACCCCTTTTTACACCAAAGTGTCAAGAGACTCAACAACTCATGGGTCCTGTAAGTTATTTGGATTCCCATTTCCTTTCTAATGGAAAACGTAGAATTGAATGGAAAAGTTCTAAGTTGGTGACAAAATCTCTCGAGAAAAGGAGGGAACAGTGCCCCGTGTGAGGCTCAAACTCACAACCTTCAGATTACGAGACTGACGCACTACCTACTGCGCTAACGAAGCAAGTTGCACCTGCAGATCTGCAGAAGTTTATTGTGCATAGCAGAAAACTTATTTTTTTCATAATGTCACTGAGACGTTAGCGCATCTTTTCCCATATGGTCTAGCGGTTAGGATTCCTGGTTCTCACCCAGGTGGCCCGGGTTCGACTCCCGGTATGGGAATGCACCTTTATCTTAGCTACTGCCACCATTCAAAGACTGACGCGTGTTTTTCAATCAAAAATGTTTCTGGTAGATTTTCACTTTGCAACAAAAATACTTAACATTGGCGATGCATTATGACTTTTGCAAAAGATTTCCTTTTGTTTCATAGCTTAAGCCTTTTTCAACTACACAGTTTTACACAAAAGTGTCAAGGGACTCAACAAGCCATGTGTCCTGTCAGTCATTAGGGCTCCCATGTTCTTTCTAATCGGAAACAGTTTAGAACTGAATTGGAAAGTTCAGAGTTAGTGACAAAATCTCTTGAGAAAAGGAGGATGGCACTTGTGAGCAAAAAACTCATGATCTTCAAATTATTCAACTGACGTGCCAAAAACCTTGACCATGTAGCGTGTTTTAGCTCTTGTAATGTTTATGTTTTGTATTCAAAGCAAAACACTCTTTTTTTTTTTTTTTTTTTTTACACCTGTCTTGCTGTTTACTGTACTGCTTACACCATGTGGAGAAAGACTTAGTTAGTATTCCTGGTTGACTGGTTCAATTCCTGCTATGGGAGAGACTTTTTTTTGGGACTAGTGTCCACATTCCAAAGCCGACACGTGCCTTGCAGACAGAATCAGTTTAGGATGGAACTGCTCTTTGCTGCCAAAAATGCAGACCACCAGATTTTTTGGATATTTATTTGCACAAAAGCTTATTTGATGTCATATCTCAAACCATTCATATCTCTCACTTTTAATTCCTGGGTGTTAAGGGACTCAACAAGCCTTTATCCCTGTCTGTCATTGGAGCTCCCCTTCCATCAATTGGTGATGTTTTGTTACTGAATGGAAAAGAGCTGTGACTCTCTAGCCAAGATAGTGGCAAAATCAGTTACGGAAACAAGGTACCAGTGCCCCATGTGAGAATCGAACTCACGACCTTCAGATTACGAGACTGACGCGCTACCTGCTGCGCTAACGAGGCAAGATGCATGTAATAATCTGCGGAAGTTGCTTGTGCAAAGCAGTACACCTCTTTTTTTTCATATTGTAAGTGAGCTGGCAGTACATCTTCTCCCGTATGGTCTAGCGCTTAGGATTCCTGGTTTTCACCCAGGTGGCCTGGGTTCGACTCCCGGTATGGAAACGCATCCTTTTCTACACCGTTGCCAACATTCAAAGACTGACGTGTGTTTTTAAAACAAACGTATTTCAGGTAGGATTTGTTTTTTTCAGGCAAAAATGCTGAACGCCCGCGTTTTGGCACTTCATTCTGACCCTTCACGCAAGATTCAATTTGGATTCGTAGCTCAACTCATTCTCAACCACCCCTTTTTACACCAAAGTGTCAAGAGACTCAACAACTCATGGGTCCTGTAAGTTATTTGGATTCCCATTTCCTTTCTAATGGAAAACGTAGAATTGAATGGAAAAGTTCTAAGTTGGTGACAAAATCTCTCGAGAAAAGGAGGGAACAGTGCCCCGTGTGAGGCTCAAACTCACAACCTTCAGATTACGAGACTGACGCACTACCTACTGCGCTAACGAAGCAAGTTGCACCTGCAGATCTGCAGAAGTTTATTGTGCATAGCAGAAAACTTATTTTTTTCATAATGTCACTGAGACGTTAGCGCATCTTTTCCCATATGGTCTAGCGGTTAGGATTCCTGGTTCTCACCCAGGTGGCCCGGGTTCGACTCCCGGTATGGGAATGCACCTTTATCTTAGCTACTGCCACCATTCAAAGACTGACGCGTGTTTTTCAATCAAAAATGTTTCTGGTAGATTTTCACTTTGCAACAAAAATACTTAACATTGGCGATGCATTATGACTTTTGCAAAAGATTTCCTTTTGTTTCATAGCTTAAGCCTTTTTCAACTACACAGTTTTACACAAAAGTGTCAAGGGACTCAACAAGCCATGTGTCCTGTCAGTCATTAGGGCTCCCATGTTCTTTCTAATCGGAAACAGTTTAGAACTGAATTGGAAAGTTCAGAGTTAGTGACAAAATCTCTTGAGAAAAGGAGGATGGCACTTGTGAGCAAAAAACTCATGATCTTCAAATTATTCAACTGACGTGCCAAAAACCTTGACCATGTAGCGTGTTTTAGCTCTTGTAATGTTTATGTTTTGTATTCAAAGCAAAACACTCTTTTTTTTTTTTTTTTTTTTTACACCTGTCTTGCTGTTTACTGTACTGCTTACACCATGTGGAGAAAGACTTAGTTAGTATTCCTGGTTGACTGGTTCAATTCCTGCTATGGGAGAGACTTTTTTTTGGTACTAGTGTCCACATTCCAAAGCCGACACGTGCCTTGCAGACAGAATCAGTTTAGGATGGAACTGCTCTTTGCTGCCAAAAATGCAGACCACCAGATTTTTTGGATATTTATTTGCACAAAAGCTTATTTGATGTCATATCTCAAACCATTCATATCTCTCACTTTTAATTCCTGGGTGTTAAGGGACTCAACAAGCCTTTATCCCTGTCTGTCATTGGAGCTCCCCTTCCATCAATTGGTGATGTTTTGTTACTGAATGGAAAAGAGCTGTGACTCTCTAGCCAAGATAGTGGCAAAATCAGTTACGGAAACAAGGTACCAGTGCCCCATGTGAGAATCGAACTCACGACCTTCAGATTACGAGACTGACGCGCTACCTGCTGCGCTAACGAGGCAAGATGCATGTAATAATCTGCGGAAGTTGCTTGTGCAAAGCAGTACACCTCTTTTTTTTCATATTGTAAGTGAGCTGGCAGTACATCTTCTCCCGTATGGTCTAGCGCTTAGGATTCCTGGTTTTCACCCAGGTGGCCTGGGTTCGACTCCCGGTATGGAAACGCATCCTTTTCTACACCGTTGCCAACATTCAAAGACTGACGTGTGTTTTTAAAACAAACGTATTTCAGGTAGGATTTGTTTTTTTCAGGCAAAAATGCTGAACGCCCGCGTTTTGGCACTTCATTCTGACCCTTCACGCAAGATTCAATTTGGATTCGTAGCTCAACTCATTCTCAACCACCCCTTTTTACACCAAAGTGTCAAGAGACTCAACAACTCATGGGTCCTGTAAGTTATTTGGATTCCCATTTCCTTTCTAATGGAAAACGTAGAATTGAATGGAAAAGTTCTAAGTTGGTGACAAAATCTCTCGAGAAAAGGAGGGAACAGTGCCCCGTGTGAGGCTCAAACTCACAACCTTCAGATTACGAGACTGACGCACTACCTACTGCGCTAACGAAGCAAGTTGCACCTGCAGATCTGCAGAAGTTTATTGTGCATAGCAGAAAACTTATTTTTTTCATAATGTCACTGAGACGTTAGCGCATCTTTTCCCATATGGTCTAGCGGTTAGGATTCCTGGTTCTCACCCAGGTGGCCCGGGTTCGACTCCCGGTATGGGAATGCACCTTTATCTTAGCTACTGCCACCATTCAAAGACTGACGCGTGTTTTTCAATCAAAAATGTTTCTGGTAGATTTTCACTTTGCAACAAAAATACTTAACATTGGCGATGCATTATGACTTTTGCAAAAGATTTCCTTTTGTTTCATAGCTTAAGCCTTTTTCAACTACACAGTTTTACACAAAAGTGTCAAGGGACTCAACAAGCCATGTGTCCTGTCAGTCATTAGGGCTCCCATGTTCTTTCTAATCGGAAACAGTTTAGAACTGAATTGGAAAGTTCAGAGTTAGTGACAAAATCTCTTGAGAAAAGGAGGATGGCACTTGTGAGCAAAAAACTCATGATCTTCAAATTATTCAACTGACGTGCCAAAAACCTTGACCATGTAGCGTGTTTTAGCTCTTGTAATGTTTATGTTTTGTATTCAAAGCAAAACACTCTTTTTTTTTTTTTTTTTTTTTACACCTGTCTTGCTGTTTACTGTACTGCTTACACCATGTGGAGAAAGACTTAGTTAGTATTCCTGGTTGACTGGTTCAATTCCTGCTATGGGAGAGACTTTTTTTTGGGACTAGTGTCCACATTCCAAAGCCGACACGTGCCTTGCAGACAGAATCAGTTTAGGATGGAACTGCTCTTTGCTGCCAAAAATGCAGACCACCAGATTTTTTGGATATTTATTTGCACAAAAGCTTATTTGATGTCATATCTCAAACCATTCATATCTCTCACTTTTAATTCCTGGGTGTTAAGGGACTCAACAAGCCTTTATCCCTGTCTGTCATTGGAGCTCCCCTTCCATCAATTGGTGATGTTTTGTTACTGAATGGAAAAGAGCTGTGACTCTCTAGCCAAGATAGTGGCAAAATCAGTTACGGAAACAAGGTACCAGTGCCCCATGTGAGAATCGAACTCACGACCTTCAGATTACGAGACTGACGCGCTACCTGCTGCGCTAACGAGGCAAGATGCATGTAATAATCTGCGGAAGTTGCTTGTGCAAAGCAGTACACCTCTTTTTTTTCATATTGTAAGTGAGCTGGCAGTACATCTTCTCCCGTATGGTCTAGCGCTTAGGATTCCTGGTTTTCACCCAGGTGGCCTGGGTTCGACTCCCGGTATGGAAACGCATCCTTTTCTACACCGTTGCCAACATTCAAAGACTGACGTGTGTTTTTAAAACAAACGTATTTCAGGTAGGATTTGTTTTTTTCAGGCAAAAATGCTGAACGCCCGCGTTTTGGCACTTCATTCTGACCCTTCACGCAAGATTCAATTTGGATTCGTAGCTCAACTCATTCTCAACCACCCCTTTTTACACCAAAGTGTCAAGAGACTCAACAACTCATGGGTCCTGTAAGTTATTTGGATTCCCATTTCCTTTCTAATGGAAAACGTAGAATTGAATGGAAAAGTTCTAAGTTGGTGACAAAATCTCTCGAGAAAAGGAGGGAACAGTGCCCCGTGTGAGGCTCAAACTCACAACCTTCAGATTACGAGACTGACGCACTACCTACTGCGCTAACGAAGCAAGTTGCACCTGCAGATCTGCAGAAGTTTATTGTGCATAGCAGAAAACTTATTTTTTTCATAATGTCACTGAGACGTTAGCGCATCTTTTCCCATATGGTCTAGCGGTTAGGATTCCTGGTTCTCACCCAGGTGGCCCGGGTTCGACTCCCGGTATGGGAATGCACCTTTATCTTAGCTACTGCCACCATTCAAAGACTGACGCGTGTTTTTCAATCAAAAATGTTTCTGGTAGATTTTCACTTTGCAACAAAAATACTTAACATTGGCGATGCATTATGACTTTTGCAAAAGATTTCCTTTTGTTTCATAGCTTAAGCCTTTTTCAACTACACAGTTTTACACAAAAGTGTCAAGGGACTCAACAAGCCATGTGTCCTGTCAGTCATTAGGGCTCCCATGTTCTTTCTAATCGGAAACAGTTTAGAACTGAATTGGAAAGTTCAGAGTTAGTGACAAAATCTCTTGAGAAAAGGAGGATGGCACTTGTGAGCAAAAAACTCATGATCTTCAAATTATTCAACTGACGTGCCAAAAACCTTGACCATGTAGCGTGTTTTAGCTCTTGTAATGTTTATGTTTTGTATTCAAAGCAAAACACTCTTTTTTTTTTTTTTTTTTTTTACACCTGTCTTGCTGTTTACTGTACTGCTTACACCATGTGGAGAAAGACTTAGTTAGTATTCCTGGTTGACTGGTTCAATTCCTGCTATGGGAGAGACTTTTTTTTGGGACTAGTGTCCACATTCCAAAGCCGACACGTGCCTTGCAGACAGAATCAGTTTAGGATGGAACTGCTCTTTGCTGCCAAAAATGCAGACCACCAGATTTTTTGGATATTTATTTGCACAAAAGCTTATTTGATGTCATATCTCAAACCATTCATATCTCTCACTTTTAATTCCTGGGTGTTAAGGGACTCAACAAGCCTTTATCCCTGTCTGTCATTGGAGCTCCCCTTCCATCAATTGGTGATGTTTTGTTACTGAATGGAAAAGAGCTGTGACTCTCTAGCCAAGATAGTGGCAAAATCAGTTACGGAAACAAGGTACCAGTGCCCCATGTGAGAATCGAACTCACGACCTTCAGATTACGAGACTGACGCGCTACCTGCTGCGCTAACGAGGCAAGATGCATGTAATAATCTGCGGAAGTTGCTTGTGCAAAGCAGTACACCTCTTTTTTTTCATATTGTAAGTGAGCTGGCAGTACATCTTCTCCCGTATGGTCTAGCGCTTAGGATTCCTGGTTTTCACCCAGGTGGCCTGGGTTCGACTCCCGGTATGGAAACGCATCCTTTTCTACACCGTTGCCAACATTCAAAGACTGACGTGTGTTTTTAAAACAAACGTATTTCAGGTAGGATTTGTTTTTTTCAGGCAAAAATGCTGAACGCCCGCGTTTTGGCACTTCATTCTGACCCTTCACGCAAGATTCAATTTGGATTCGTAGCTCAACTCATTCTCAACCACCCCTTTTTACACCAAAGTGTCAAGAGACTCAACAACTCATGGGTCCTGTAAGTTATTTGGATTCCCATTTCCTTTCTAATGGAAAACGTAGAATTGAATGGAAAAGTTCTAAGTTGGTGACAAAATCTCTCGAGAAAAGGAGGGAACAGTGCCCCGTGTGAGGCTCAAACTCACAACCTTCAGATTACGAGACTGACGCACTACCTACTGCGCTAACGAAGCAAGTTGCACCTGCAGATCTGCAGAAGTTTATTGTGCATAGCAGAAAACTTATTTTTTTCATAATGTCACTGAGAC
Organism: Phyllobates terribilis; assembly: GCF_046119375.1. Lineage (NCBI taxonomy): Eukaryota > Metazoa > Chordata > Amphibia > Anura > Dendrobatidae > Phyllobates > Phyllobates terribilis. The sequence goes on along the minus strand of NW_027363802.1, from coordinate 153,911 downwards.
GTTAGCGCATCTTTTCCCATATGGTCTAGCGGTTAGGATTCCTGGTTCTCACCCAGGTGGCCCGGGTTCGACTCCCGGTATGGGAATGCACCTTTATCTTAGCTACTGCCACCATTCAAAGACTGACGCGTGTTTTTCAATCAAAAATGTTTCTGGTAGATTTTCACTTTGCAACAAAAATACTTAACATTGGCGATGCATTATGACTTTTGCAAAAGATTTCCTTTTGTTTCATAGCTTAAGCCTTTTTCAACTACACAGTTTTACACAAAAGTGTCAAGGGACTCAACAAGCCATGTGTCCTGTCAGTCATTAGGGCTCCCATGTTCTTTCTAATCGGAAACAGTTTAGAACTGAATTGGAAAGTTCAGAGTTAGTGACAAAATCTCTTGAGAAAAGGAGGATGGCACTTGTGAGCAAAAAACTCATGATCTTCAAATTATTCAACTGACGTGCCAAAAACCTTGACCATGTAGCGTGTTTTAGCTCTTGTAATGTTTATGTTTTGTATTCAAAGCAAAACACTCTTTTTTTTTTTTTTTTTTTTTACACCTGTCTTGCTGTTTACTGTACTGCTTACACCATGTGGAGAAAGACTTAGTTAGTATTCCTGGTTGACTGGTTCAATTCCTGCTATGGGAGAGACTTTTTTTTGGGACTAGTGTCCACATTCCAAAGCCGACACGTGCCTTGCAGACAGAATCAGTTTAGGATGGAACTGCTCTTTGCTGCCAAAAATGCAGACCACCAGATTTTTTGGATATTTATTTGCACAAAAGCTTATTTGATGTCATATCTCAAACCATTCATATCTCTCACTTTTAATTCCTGGGTGTTAAGGGACTCAACAAGCCTTTATCCCTGTCTGTCATTGGAGCTCCCCTTCCATCAATTGGTGATGTTTTGTTACTGAATGGAAAAGAGCTGTGACTCTCTAGCCAAGATAGTGGCAAAATCAGTTACGGAAACAAGGTACCAGTGCCCCATGTGAGAATCGAACTCACGACCTTCAGATTACGAGACTGACGCGCTACCTGCTGCGCTAACGAGGCAAGATGCATGTAATAATCTGCGGAAGTTGCTTGTGCAAAGCAGTACACCTCTTTTTTTTCATATTGTAAGTGAGCTGGCAGTACATCTTCTCCCGTATGGTCTAGCGCTTAGGATTCCTGGTTTTCACCCAGGTGGCCTGGGTTCGACTCCCGGTATGGAAACGCATCCTTTTCTACACCGTTGCCAACATTCAAAGACTGACGTGTGTTTTTAAAACAAACGTATTTCAGGTAGGATTTGTTTTTTTCAGGCAAAAATGCTGAACGCCCGCGTTTTGGCACTTCATTCTGACCCTTCACGCAAGATTCAATTTGGATTCGTAGCTCAACTCATTCTCAACCACCCCTTTTTACACCAAAGTGTCAAGAGACTCAACAACTCATGGGTCCTGTAAGTTATTTGGATTCCCATTTCCTTTCTAATGGAAAACGTAGAATTGAATGGAAAAGTTCTAAGTTGGTGACAAAATCTCTCGAGAAAAGGAGGGAACAGTGCCCCGTGTGAGGCTCAAACTCACAACCTTCAGATTACGAGACTGACGCACTACCTACTGCGCTAACGAAGCAAGTTGCACCTGCAGATCTGCAGAAGTTTATTGTGCATAGCAGAAAACTTATTTTTTTCATAATGTCACTGAGACGTTAGCGCATCTTTTCCCATATGGTCTAGCGGTTAGGATTCCTGGTTCTCACCCAGGTGGCCCGGGTTCGACTCCCGGTATGGGAATGCACCTTTATCTTAGCTACTGCCACCATTCAAAGACTGACGCGTGTTTTTCAATCAAAAATGTTTCTGGTAGATTTTCACTTTGCAACAAAAATACTTAACATTGGCGATGCATTATGACTTTTGCAAAAGATTTCCTTTTGTTTCATAGCTTAAGCCTTTTTCAACTACACAGTTTTACACAAAAGTGTCAAGGGACTCAACAAGCCATGTGTCCTGTCAGTCATTAGGGCTCCCATGTTCTTTCTAATCGGAAACAGTTTAGAACTGAATTGGAAAGTTCAGAGTTAGTGACAAAATCTCTTGAGAAAAGGAGGATGGCACTTGTGAGCAAAAAACTCATGATCTTCAAATTATTCAACTGACGTGCCAAAAACCTTGACCATGTAGCGTGTTTTAGCTCTTGTAATGTTTATGTTTTGTATTCAAAGCAAAACACTCTTTTTTTTTTTTTTTTTTTTTACACCTGTCTTGCTGTTTACTGTACTGCTTACACCATGTGGAGAAAGACTTAGTTAGTATTCCTGGTTGACTGGTTCAATTCCTGCTATGGGAGAGACTTTTTTTTGGGACTAGTGTCCACATTCCAAAGCCGACACGTGCCTTGCAGACAGAATCAGTTTAGGATGGAACTGCTCTTTGCTGCCAAAAATGCAGACCACCAGATTTTTTGGATATTTATTTGCACAAAAGCTTATTTGATGTCATATCTCAAACCATTCATATCTCTCACTTTTAATTCCTGGGTGTTAAGGGACTCAACAAGCCTTTATCCCTGTCTGTCATTGGAGCTCCCCTTCCATCAATTGGTGATGTTTTGTTACTGAATGGAAAAGAGCTGTGACTCTCTAGCCAAGATAGTGGCAAAATCAGTTACGGAAACAAGGTACCAGTGCCCCATGTGAGAATCGAACTCACGACCTTCAGATTACGAGACTGACGCGCTACCTGCTGCGCTAACGAGGCAAGATGCATGTAATAATCTGCGGAAGTTGCTTGTGCAAAGCAGTACACCTCTTTTTTTTCATATTGTAAGTGAGCTGGCAGTACATCTTCTCCCGTATGGTCTAGCGCTTAGGATTCCTGGTTTTCACCCAGGTGGCCTGGGTTCGACTCCCGGTATGGAAACGCATCCTTTTCTACACCGTTGCCAACATTCAAAGACTGACGTGTGTTTTTAAAACAAACGTATTTCAGGTAGGATTTGTTTTTTTCAGGCAAAAATGCTGAACGCCCGCGTTTTGGCACTTCATTCTGACCCTTCACGCAAGATTCAATTTGGATTCGTAGCTCAACTCATTCTCAACCACCCCTTTTTACACCAAAGTGTCAAGAGACTCAACAACTCATGGGTCCTGTAAGTTATTTGGATTCCCATTTCCTTTCTAATGGAAAACGTAGAATTGAATGGAAAAGTTCTAAGTTGGTGACAAAATCTCTCGAGAAAAGGAGGGAACAGTGCCCCGTGTGAGGCTCAAACTCACAACCTTCAGATTACGAGACTGACGCACTACCTACTGCGCTAACGAAGCAAGTTGCACCTGCAGATCTGCAGAAGTTTATTGTGCATAGCAGAAAACTTATTTTTTTCATAATGTCACTGAGACGTTAGCGCATCTTTTCCCATATGGTCTAGCGGTTAGGATTCCTGGTTCTCACCCAGGTGGCCCGGGTTCGACTCCCGGTATGGGAATGCACCTTTATCTTAGCTACTGCCACCATTCAAAGACTGACGCGTGTTTTTCAATCAAAAATGTTTCTGGTAGATTTTCACTTTGCAACAAAAATACTTAACATTGGCGATGCATTATGACTTTTGCAAAAGATTTCCTTTTGTTTCATAGCTTAAGCCTTTTTCAACTACACAGTTTTACACAAAAGTGTCAAGGGACTCAACAAGCCATGTGTCCTGTCAGTCATTAGGGCTCCCATGTTCTTTCTAATCGGAAACAGTTTAGAACTGAATTGGAAAGTTCAGAGTTAGTGACAAAATCTCTTGAGAAAAGGAGGATGGCACTTGTGAGCAAAAAACTCATGATCTTCAAATTATTCAACTGACGTGCCAAAAACCTTGACCATGTAGCGTGTTTTAGCTCTTGTAATGTTTATGTTTTGTATTCAAAGCAAAACACTCTTTTTTTTTTTTTTTTTTTTTACACCTGTCTTGCTGTTTACTGTACTGCTTACACCATGTGGAGAAAGACTTAGTTAGTATTCCTGGTTGACTGGTTCAATTCCTGCTATGGGAGAGACTTTTTTTTGGGACTAGTGTCCACATTCCAAAGCCGACACGTGCCTTGCAGACAGAATCAGTTTAGGATGGAACTGCTCTTTGCTGCCAAAAATGCAGACCACCAGATTTTTTGGATATTTATTTGCACAAAAGCTTATTTGATGTCATATCTCAAACCATTCATATCTCTCACTTTTAATTCCTGGGTGTTAAGGGACTCAACAAGCCTTTATCCCTGTCTGTCATTGGAGCTCCCCTTCCATCAATTGGTGATGTTTTGTTACTGAATGGAAAAGAGCTGTGACTCTCTAGCCAAGATAGTGGCAAAATCAGTTACGGAAACAAGGTACCAGTGCCCCATGTGAGAATCGAACTCACGACCTTCAGATTACGAGACTGACGCGCTACCTGCTGCGCTAACGAGGCAAGATGCATGTAATAATCTGCGGAAGTTGCTTGTGCAAAGCAGTACACCTCTTTTTTTTCATATTGTAAGTGAGCTGGCAGTACATCTTCTCCCGTATGGTCTAGCGCTTAGGATTCCTGGTTTTCACCCAGGTGGCCTGGGTTCGACTCCCGGTATGGAAACGCATCCTTTTCTACACCGTTGCCAACATTCAAAGACTGACGTGTGTTTTTAAAACAAACGTATTTCAGGTAGGATTTGTTTTTTTCAGGCAAAAATGCTGAACGCCCGCGTTTTGGCACTTCATTCTGACCCTTCACGCAAGATTCAATTTGGATTCGTAGCTCAACTCATTCTCAACCACCCCTTTTTACACCAAAGTGTCAAGAGACTCAACAACTCATGGGTCCTGTAAGTTATTTGGATTCCCATTTCCTTTCTAATGGAAAACGTAGAATTGAATGGAAAAGTTCTAAGTTGGTGACAAAATCTCTCGAGAAAAGGAGGGAACAGTGCCCCGTGTGAGGCTCAAACTCACAACCTTCAGATTACGAGACTGACGCACTACCTACTGCGCTAACGAAGCAAGTTGCACCTGCAGATCTGCAGAAGTTTATTGTGCATAGCAGAAAACTTATTTTTTTCATAATGTCACTGAGACGTTAGCGTATCTTTTCCCATATGGTCTAGCGGTTAGGATTCCTGGTTCTCACCCAGGTGGCCCGGGTTCGACTCCCGGTATGGGAATGCACCTTTATCTTAGCTACTGCCACCATTCAAAGACTGACGCGTGTTTTTCAATCAAAAATGTTTCTGGTAGATTTTCACTTTGCAACAAAAATACTTAACATTGGCGATGCATTATGACTTTTGCAAAAGATTTCCTTTTGTTTCATAGCTTAAGCCTTTTTCAACTACACAGTTTTACACAAAAGTGTCAAGGGACTCAACAAGCCATGTGTCCTGTCAGTCATTAGGGCTCCCATGTTCTTTCTAATCGGAAACAGTTTAGAACTGAATTGGAAAGTTCAGAGTTAGTGACAAAATCTCTTGAGAAAAGGAGGATGGCACTTGTGAGCAAAAAACTCATGATCTTCAAATTATTCAACTGACGTGCCAAAAACCTTGACCATGTAGCGTGTTTTAGCTCTTGTAATGTTTATGTTTTGTATTCAAAGCAAAACACTCTTTTTTTTTTTTTTTTTTTTTACACCTGTCTTGCTGTTTACTGTACTGCTTACACCATGTGGAGAAAGACTTAGTTAGTATTCCTGGTTGACTGGTTCAATTCCTGCTATGGGAGAGACTTTTTTTTGGGACTAGTGTCCACATTCCAAAGCCGACACGTGCCTTGCAGACAGAATCAGTTTAGGTTGGAACTGCTCTTTGCTGCCAAAAATGCAGACCACCAGATTTTTTGGATATTTATTTGCACAAAAGCTTATTTGATGTCATATCTCAAACCATTCATATCTCTCACTTTTAATTCCTGGGTGTTAAGGGACTCAACAAGCCTTTATCCCTGTCTGTCATTGGAGCTCCCCTTCCATCAATTGGTGATGTTTTGTTACTGAATGGAAAAGAGCTGTGACTCTCTAGCCAAGATAGTGGCAAAATCAGTTACGGAAACAAGGTACCAGTGCCCCATGTGAGAATCGAACTCACGACCTTCAGATTACGAGACTGACGCGCTACCTGCTGCGCTAACGAGGCAAGATGCATGTAATAATCTGCGGAAGTTGCTTGTGCAAAGCAGTACACCTCTTTTTTTTCATATTGTAAGTGAGCTGGCAGTACATCTTCTCCCGTATGGTCTAGCGCTTAGGATTCCTGGTTTTCACCCAGGTGGCCTGGGTTCGACTCCCGGTATGGAAACGCATCCTTTTCTACACCGTTGCCAACATTCAAAGACTGACGTGTGTTTTTAAAACAAACGTATTTCAGGTAGGATTTGTTTTTTTCAGGCAAAAATGCTGAACGCCCGCGTTTTGGCACTTCATTCTGACCCTTCACGCAAGATTCAATTTGGATTCGTAGCTCAACTCATTCTCAACCACCCCTTTTTACACCAAAGTGTCAAGAGACTCAACAACTCATGGGTCCTGTAAGTTATTTGGATTCCCATTTCCTTTCTAATGGAAAACGTAGAATTGAATGGAAAAGTTCTAAGTTGGTGACAAAATCTCTCGAGAAAAGGAGGGAACAGTGCCCCGTGTGAGGCTCAAACTCACAACCTTCAGATTACGAGACTGACGCACTACCTACTGCGCTAACGAAGCAAGTTGCACCTGCAGATCTGCAGAAGTTTATTGTGCATAGCAGAAAACTTATTTTTTTCATAATGTCACTGAGACGTTAGCGCATCTTTTCCCATATGGTCTAGCGGTTAGGATTCCTGGTTCTCACCCAGGTGGCCCGGGTTCGACTCCCGGTATGGGAATGCACCTTTATCTTAGCTACTGCCACCATTCAAAGACTGACGCGTGTTTTTCAATCAAAAATGTTTCTGGTAGATTTTCACTTTGCAACAAAAATACTTAATATTGGCGATGCATTATGACTTTTGCAAAAGATTTCCTTTTGTTTCATAGCTTAAGCCTTTTTCAACTACACAGTTTTACACAAAAGTGTCAAGGGACTCAACAAGCCATGTGTCCTGTCAGTCATTAGGGCTCCCATGTTCTTTCTAATCGGAAACAGTTTAGAACTGAATTGGAAAGTTCAGAGTTAGTGACAAAATCTCTTGAGAAAAGGAGGATGGCACTTGTGAGCAAAAAACTCATGATCTTCAAATTATTCAACTGACGTGCCAAAAACCTTGACCATGTAGCGTGTTTTAGCTCTTGTAATGTTTATGTTTTGTATTCAAAGCAAAACACTCTTTTTTTTTTTTTTTTTTTTACACCTGTCTTGCTGTTTACTGTACTGCTTACACCATGTGGAGAAAGACTTAGTTAGTATTCCTGGTTGACTGGTTCAATTCCTGCTATGGGAGAGACTTTTTTTTGGGACTAGTGTCCACATTCCAAAGCCGACACGTGCCTTGCAGACAGAATCAGTTTAGGTTGGAACTGCTCTTTGCTGCCAAAAATGCAGACCACCAGATTTTTTGGATATTTATTTGCACAAAAGCTTATTTGATGTCATATCTCAAACCATTCATATCTCTCACTTTTAATTCCTGGGTGTTAAGGGACTCAACAAGCCTTTATCCCTGTCTGTCATTGGAGCTCCCCTTCCATCAATTGGTGATGTTTTGTTACTGAATGGAAAAGAGCTGTGACTCTCTAGCCAAGATAGTGGCAAAATCAGTTACGGAAACAAGGTACCAGTGCCCCATGTGAGAATCGAACTCACGACCTTCAGATTACGAGACTGACGCGCTACCTGCTGCGCTAACGAGGCAAGATGCATGTAATAATCTGCGGAAGTTGCTTGTGCAAAGCAGTACACCTCTTTTTTTTCATATTGTAAGTGAGCTGGCAGTACATCTTCTCCCGTATGGTCTAGCGCTTAGGATTCCTGGTTTTCACCCAGGTGGCCTGGGTTCGACTCCCGGTATGGAAACGCATCCTTTTCTACACCGTTGCCAACATTCAAAGACTGACGTGTGTTTTTAAAACAAACGTATTTCAGGTAGGATTTGTTTTTTTCAGGCAAAAATGCTGAACGCCCGCGTTTTGGCACTTCATTCTGACCCTTCACGCAAGATTCAATTTGGATTCGTAGCTCAACTCATTCTCAACCACCCCTTTTTACACCAAAGTGTCAAGAGACTCAACAACTCATGGGTCCTGTAAGTTATTTGGATTCCCATTTCCTTTCTAATGGAAAACGTAGAATTGAATGGAAAAGTTCTAAGTTGGTGACAAAATCTCTCGAGAAAAGGAGGGAACAGTGCCCCGTGTGAGGCTCAAACTCACAACCTTCAGATTACGAGACTGACGCACTACCTACTGCGCTAACGAAGCAAGTTGCACCTGCAGATCTGCAGAAGTTTATTGTGCATAGCAGAAAACTTATTTTTTTCATAATGTCACTGAGACGTTAGCGCATCTTTTCCCATATGGTCTAGCGGTTAGGATTCCTGGTTCTCACCCAGGTGGCCCGGGTTCGACTCCCGGTATGGGAATGCACCTTTATCTTAGCTACTGCCACCATTCAAAGACTGACGCGTGTTTTTCAATCAAAAATGTTTCTGGTAGATTTTCACTTTGCAACAAAAATACTTAACATTGGCGATGCATTATGACTTTTGCAAAAGATTTCCTTTTGTTTCATAGCTTAAGCCTTTTTCAACTACACAGTTTTACACAAAAGTGTCAAGGGACTCAACAAGCCATGTGTCCTGTCAGTCATTAGGGCTCCCATGTTCTTTCTAATCGGAAACAGTTTAGAACTGAATTGGAAAGTTCAGAGTTAGTGACAAAATCTCTTGAGAAAAGGAGGATGGCACTTGTGAGCAAAAAACTCATGATCTTCAAATTATTCAACTGACGTGCCAAAAACCTTGACCATGTAGCGTGTTTTAGCTCTTGTAATGTTTATGTTTTGTATTCAAAGCAAAACACTCTTTTTTTTTTTTTTTTTTTTTACACCTGTCTTGCTGTTTACTGTACTGCTTACACCATGTGGAGAAAGACTTAGTTAGTATTCCTGGTTGACTGGTTCAATTCCTGCTATGGGAGAGACTTTTTTTTGGGACTAGTGTCCACATTCCAAAGCCGACACGTGCCTTGCAGACAGAATCAGTTTAGGTTGGAACTGCTCTTTGCTGCCAAAAATGCAGACCACCAGATTTTTTGGATATTTATTTGCACAAAAGCTTATTTGATGTCATATCTCAAACCATTCATATCTCTCACTTTTAATTCCTGGGTGTTAAGGGACTCAACAAGCCTTTATCCCTGTCTGTCATTGGAGCTCCCCTTCCATCAATTGGTGATGTTTTGTTACTGAATGGAAAAGAGCTGTGACTCTCTAGCCAAGATAGTGGCAAAATCAGTTACGGAAACAAGGTACCAGTGCCCCATGTGAGAATCGAACTCACGACCTTCAGATTACGAGACTGACGCGCTACCTGCTGCGCTAACGAGGCAAGATGCATGTAATAATCTGCGGAAGTTGCTTGTGCAAAGCAGTACACCTCTTTTTTTTCATATTGTAAGTGAGCTGGCAGTACATCTTCTCCCGTATGGTCTAGCGCTTAGGATTCCTGGTTTTCACCCAGGTGGCCTGGGTTCGACTCCCGGTATGGAAACGCATCCTTTTCTACACCGTTGCCAACATTCAAAGACTGACGTGTGTTTTTAAAACAAACGTATTTCAGGTAGGATTTGTTTTTTTCAGGCAAAAATGCTGAACGCCCGCGTTTTGGCACTTCATTCTGACACTTCACGCAAGATTCAATTTGGATTCGTAGCTCAACTCATTCTCAACCACCCCTTTTTACACCAAAGTGTCAAGAGACTCAACAACTCATGGGTCCTGTAAGTTATTTGGATTCCCATTTCCTTTCTAATGGAAAACGTAGAATTGAATGGAAAAGTTCTAAGTTGGTGACAAAATCTCTCGAGAAAAGGAGGGAACAGTGCCCCGTGTGAGGCTCAAACTCACAACCTTCAGATTACGAGACTGACGCACTACCTACTGCGCTAACGAAGCAAGTTGCACCTGCAGATCTGCAGAAGTTTATTGTGCATAGCAGAAAACTTATTTTTTTCATAATGTCACTGAGACGTTAGCGCATCTTTTCCCATATGGTCTAGCGGTTAGGATTCCTGGTTCTCACCCAGGTGGCCCGGGTTCGACTCCCGGTATGGGAATGCACCTTTATCTTAGCTACTGCCACCATTCAAAGACTGACGCGTGTTTTTCAATCAAAAATGTTTCTGGTAGATTTTCACTTTGCAACAAAAATACTTAACATTGGCGATGCATTATGACTTTTGCAAAAGATTTCCTTTTGTTTTATAGCTTAAGCCTTTTTCAACTACACAGTTTTACACAAAAGTGTCAAGGGACTCAACAAGCCATGTGTCCTGTCAGTCATTAGGGCTCCCATGTTCTTTCTAATCGGAAACAGTTTAGAACTGAATTGGAAAGTTCAGAGTTAGTGACAAAATCTCTTGAGAAAAGGAGGATGGCACTTGTGAGCAAAAAACTCATGATCTTCAAATTATTCAACTGACGTGCCAAAAACCTTGACCATGTAGCGTGTTTTAGCTCTTGTAATGTTTATGTTTTGTATTCAAAGCAAAACACTCTTTTTTTTTTTTTTTTTTTTTACACCTGTCTTGCTGTTTACTGTACTGCTTACACCATGTGGAGAAAGACTTAGTTAGTATTCCTGGTTGACTGGTTCAATTCCTGCTATGGGAGAGACTTTTTTTTGGGACTAGTGTCCACATTCCAAAGCCGACACGTGCCTTGCAGACAGAATCAGTTTAGGTTGGAACTGCTCTTTGCTGCCAAAAATGCAGACCACCAGATTTTTTGGATATTTATTTGCACAAAAGCTTATTTGATGTCATATCTCAAACCATTCATATCTCTCACTTTTAATTCCTGGGTGTTAAGGGACTCAACAAGCCTTTATCCCTGTCTGTCATTGGAGCTCCCCTTCCATCAATTGGTGATGTTTTGTTACTGAATGGAAAAGAGCTGTGACTCTCTAGCCAAGATAGTGGCAAAATCAGTTACGGAAACAAGGTACCAGTGCCCCATGTGAGAATCGAACTCACGACCTTCAGATTACGAGACTGACGCGCTACCTGCTGCGCTAACGAGGCAAGATGCATGTAATAATCTGCGGAAGTTGCTTGTGCAAAGCAGTACACCTCTTTTTTTTCATATTGTAAGTGAGCTGGCAGTACATCTTCTCCCGTATGGTCTAGCGCTTAGGATTCCTGGTTTTCACCCAGGTGGCCTGGGTTCGACTCCCGGTATGGAAACGCATCCTTTTCTACACCGTTGCCAACATTCAAAGACTGACGTGTGTTTTTAAAACAAACGTATTTCAGGTAGGATTTGTTTTTTTCAGGCAAAAATGCTGAACGCCCGCGTTTTGGCACTTCATTCTGACCCTTCACGCAAGATTCAATTTGGATTCGTAGCTCAACTCATTCTCAACCACCCCTTTTTACACCAAAGTGTCAAGAGACTCAACAACTCATGGGTCCTGTAAGTTATTTGGATTCCCATTTCCTTTCTAATGGAAAACGTAGAATTGAATGGAAAAGTTCTAAGTTGGTGACAAAATCTCTCGAGAAAAGGAGGGAACAGTGCCCCGTGTGAGGCTCAAACTCACAACCTTCAGATTACGAGACTGACGCACTACCTACTGCGCTAACGAAGCAAGTTGCACCTGCAGATCTGCAGAAGTTTATTGTGCATAGCAGAAAACTTATTTTTTTCATAATGTCACTGAGACGTTAGCGCATCTTTTCCCATATGGTCTAGCGGTTAGGATTCCTGGTTCTCACCCAGGTGGCCCGGGTTCGACTCCCGGTATGGGAATGCACCTTTATCTTAGCTACTGCCACCATTCAAAGACTGACGCGTGTTTTTCAATCAAAAATGTTTCTGGTAGATTTTCACTTTGCAACAAAAATACTTAACATTGGCGATGCATTATGACTTTTGCAAAAGATTTCCTTTTGTTTCATAGCTTAAGCCTTTTTCAACTACACAGTTTTACACAAAAGTGTCAAGGGACTCAACAAGCCATGTGTCCTGTCAGTCATTAGGGCTCCCATGTTCTTTCTAATCGGAAACAGTTTAGAACTGAATTGGAAAGTTCAGAGTTAGTGACAAAATCTCTTGAGAAAAGGAGGATGGCACTTGTGAGCAAAAAACTCATGATCTTCAAATTATTCAACTGACGTGCCAAAAACCTTGACCATGTAGCGTGTTTTAGCTCTTGTAATGTTTATGTTTTGTATTCAAAGCAAAACACTCTTTTTTTTTTTTTTTTTTTTTACACCTGTCTTGCTGTTTACTGTACTGCTTACACCATGTGGAGAAAGACTTAGTTAGTATTCCTGGTTGACTGGTTCAATTCCTGCTATGGGAGAGACTTTTTTTGGGACTAGTGTCCACATTCCAAAGCCGACACGTGCCTTGCAGACAGAATCAGTTTAGGTTGGAACTGCTCTTTGCTGCCAAAAATGCAGACCACCAGATTTTTTGGATATTTATTTGCACAAAAGCTTATTTGATGTCATATCTCAAACCATTCATATCTCTCACTTTTAATTCCTGGGTGTTAAGGGACTCAACAAGCCTTTATCCCTGTCTGTCATTGGAGCTCCCCTTCCATCAATTGGTGATGTTTTGTTACTGAATGGAAAAGAGCTGTGACTCTCTAGCCAAGATAGTGGCAAAATCAGTTACGGAAACAAGGTACCAGTGCCCCATGTGAGAATCGAACTCACGACCTTCAGATTACGAGACTGACGCGCTACCTGCTGCGCTAACGAGGCAAGATGCATGCAATAATCTGCGGAAGTTGCTTGTGCAAAGCAGTACACCTCTTTTTTTTCATATTGTAAGTGAGCTGGCAGTACATCTTCTCCCGTATGGTCTAGCGCTTAGGATTCCTGGTTTTCACCCAGGTGGCCTGGGTTCGACTCCCGGTATGGAAACGCATCCTTTTCTACACCGTTGCCAACATTCAAAGACTGACGTGTGTTTTTAAAACAAACGTATTTCAGGTAGGATTTGTTTTTTTCAGGCAAAAATGCTGAACGCCCGCGTTTTGGCACTTCATTCTGACCCTTCACGCAAGATTCAATTTGGATTCGTAGCTCAACTCATTCTCAACCACCCCTTTTTACACCAAAGTGTCAAGAGACTCAACAACTCATGGGTCCTGTAAGTTATTTGGATTCCCATTTCCTTTCTAATGGAAAACGTTGTAGAATTGAATGGAAAAGTTCTAAGTTGGTGACAAAATCTCTCGAGAAAAGGAGGGAACAGTGCCCCGTGTGAGGCTCAAACTCACAACCTTCAGATTACGAGACTGACGCACTACCTACTGCGCTAACGAAGCAAGTTGCACCTGCAGATCTGCAGAAGTTTATTGTGCATAGCAGAAAACTTATTTTTTTCATAATGTCACTGAGACGTTAGCGCATCTTTTCCCATATGGTTTAGCGGTTAGGATTCCTGGTTCTCACCCAGGTGGCCCGGGTTCGACTCCCGGTATGGGAATGCACCTTTATCTTAGCTACTGCCACCATTCAAAGACTGACGCGTGTTTTTCAATCAAAAATGTTTCTGGTAGATTTTCACTTTGCAACAAAAATACTTAACATTGGCGATGCATTATGACTTTTGCAAAAGATTTCCTTTTGTTTCATAGCTTAAGCCTTTTTCAACTACACAGTTTTGCACAAAAGTGTCAAGGGACTCAACAAGCCATGTGTCCTGTCAGTCATTAGGGCTCCCATGTTCTTTCTAATCGGAAACAGTTTAGAACTGAATTGGAAAGTTCAGAGTTAGTGACAAAATCTCTTGAGAAAAGGAGGATGGCACTTGTGAGCAAAAAACTCATGATCTTCAAATTATTCAACTGACGTGCCAAAAACCTTGACCATGTAGCGTGTTTTAGCTCTTGTAATGTTTATGTTTTGTATTCAAAGCAAAACACTCTTTTTTTTTTTTTTTTTTTTTTACACCTGTCTTGCTGTTTACTGTACTGCTTACACCATGTGGAGAAAGACTTAGTTAGTATTCCTGGTTGACTGGTTCAATTCCTGCTATGGGAGAGACTTTTTTTTGGGACTAGTGTCCACATTCCAAAGCCGACACGTGCCTTGCAGACAGAATCAGTTTAGGTTGGAACTGCTCTTTGCTGCCAAAAATGCAGACCACCAGATTTTTTGGATATTTATTTGCACAAAAGCTTATTTGATGTCATATCTCAAACCATTCATATCTCTCACTTTTAATTCCTGGGTGTTAAGGGACTCAACAAGCCTTTATCCCTGTCTGTCATTGGAGCTCCCCTTCCATCAATTGGTGATGTTTTGTTACTGAATGGAAAAGAGCTGTGACTCTCTAGCCAAGATAGTGGCAAAATCAGTTACGGAAACAAGGTACCAGTGCCCCATGTGAGAATCGAACTCACGACCTTCAGATTACGAGACTGACGCGCTACCTGCTGCGCTAACGAGGCAAGATGCATGCAATAATCTGCGGAAGTTGCTTGTGCAAAGCAGTACACCTCTTTTTTTTCATATTGTAAGTGAGCTGGCAGTACATCTTCTCCCGTATGGTCTAGCGCTTAGGATTCCTGGTTTTCACCCAGGTGGCCTGGGTTCGACTCCCGGTATGGAAACGCATCCTTTTCTACACCGTTGCCAACATTCAAAGACTGACGTGTGTTTTTAAAACAAACGTATTTCAGGTAGGATTTGTTTTTTTCAGGCAAAAATGCTGAACGCCCGCGTTTTGGCACTTCATTCTGACCCTTCACGCAAGATTCAATTTGGATTCGTAGCTCAACTCATTCTCAACCACCCCTTTTTACACCAAAGTGTCAAGAGACTCAACAACTCATGGGTCCTGTAAGTTATTTGGATTCCCATTTCCTTTCTAATGGAAAACGTTGTAGAATTGAATGGAAAAGTTCTAAGTTGGTGACAAAATCTCTCGAGAAAAGGAGGGAACAGTGCCCCGTGTGAGGCTCAAACTCACAACCTTCAGATTACGAGACTGACGCACTACCTACTGCGCTAACGAAGCAAGTTGCACCTGCAGATCTGCAGAAGTTTATTGTGCATAGCAGAAAACTTATTTTTTTCATAATGTCACTGAGACGTTAGCGCATCTTTTCCCATATGGTTTAGCGGTTAGGATTCCTGGTTCTCACCCAGGTGGCCCGGGTTCGACTCCCGGTATGGGAATGCACCTTTATCTTAGCTACTGCCACCATTCAAAGACTGACGCGTGTTTTTCAATCAAAAATGTTTCTGGTAGATTTTCACTTTGCAACAAAAATACTTAACATTGGCGATGCATTATGACTTTTGCAAAAGATTTCCTTTTGTTTCATAGCTTAAGCCTTTTTCAACTACACAGTTTTGCACAAAAGTGTCAAGGGACTCAACAAGCCATGTGTCCTGTCAGTCATTAGGGCTCCCATGTTCTTTCTAATCGGAAACAGTTTAGAACTGAATTGGAAAGTTCAGAGTTAGTGACAAAATCTCTTGAGAAAAGGAGGATGGCACTTGTGAGCAAAAAACTCATGATCTTCAAATTATTCAACTGACGTGCCAAAAACCTTGACCATGTAGCGTGTTTTAGCTCTTGTAATGTTTATGTTTTGTATTCAAAGCAAAACACTCTTTTTTTTTTTTTTTTTTTTTACACCTGTCTTGCTGTTTACTGTACTGCTTACACCATGTGGAGAAAGACTTAGTTAGTATTCCTGGTTGACTGGTTCAATTCCTGCTATGGGAGAGACTTTTTTTTGGGACTAGTGTCCACATTCCAAAGCCGACACGTGCCTTGCAGACAGAATCAGTTTAGGTTGGAACTGCTCTTTGCTGCCAAAAATGCAGACCACCAGATTTTTTGGATATTTATTTGCACAAAAGCTTATTTGATGTCATATCTCAAACCATTCATATCTCTCACTTTTAATTCCTGGGTGTTAAGGGACTCAACAAGCCTTTATCCCTGTCTGTCATTGGAGCTCCCCTTCCATCAATTGGTGATGTTTTGTTACTGAATGGAAAAGAGCTGTGACTCTCTAGCCAAGATAGTGGCAAAATCAGTTACGGAAACAAGGTACCAGTGCCCCATGTGAGAATCGAACTCACGACCTTCAGATTACGAGACTGACGCGCTACCTGCTGCGCTAACGAGGCAAGATGCATGTAATAATCTGCGGAAGTTGCTTGTGCAAAGCAGTACACCTCTTTTTTTTCATATTGTAAGTGAGCTGGCAGTACATCTTCTCCCGTATGGTCTAGCGCTTAGGATTCCTGGTTTTCACCCAGGTGGCCTGGGTTCGACTCCCGGTATGGAAACGCATCCTTTTCTACACCGTTGCCAACATTCAAAGACTGACGTGTGTTTTTAAAACAAACGTATTTCAGGTAGGATTTGTTTTTTTCAGGCAAAAATGCTGAACGCCCGCGTTTTGGCACTTCATTCTGACCCTTCACGCAAGATTCAATTTGGATTCGTAGCTCAACTCATTCTCAACCACCCCTTTTTACACCAAAGTGTCAAGAGACTCAACAACTCATGGGTCCTGTAAGTTATTTGGATTCCCATTTCCTTTCTAATGGAAAACGTAGAATTGAATGGAAAAGTTCTAAGTTGGTGACAAAATCTCTCGAGAAAAGGAGGGAACAGTGCCCCGTGTGAGGCTCAAACTCACAACCTTCAGATTACGAGACTGACGCACTACCTACTGCGCTAACGAAGCAAGTTGCACCTGCAGATCTGCAGAAGTTTATTGTGCATAGCAGAAAACTTATTTTTTTCATAATGTCACTGAGACGTTAGCGCATCTTTTCCCATATGGTCTAGCGGTTAGGATTCCTGGTTCTCACCCAGGTGGCCCGGGTTCGACTCCCGGTATGGGAATGCACCTTTATCTTAGCTACTGCCACCATTCAAAGACTGACGCGTGTTTTTCAATCAAAAATGTTTCTGGTAGATTTTCACTTTGCAACAAAAATACTTAACATTGGCGATGCATTATGACTTTTGCAAAAGATTTCCTTTTGTTTCATAGCTTAAGCCTTTTTCAACTACACAGTTTTACACAAAAGTGTCAAGGGACTCAACAAGCCATGTGTCCTGTCAGTCATTAGGGCTCCCATGTTCTTTCTAATCGGAAACAGTTTAGAACTGAATTGGAAAGTTCAGAGTTAGTGACAAAATCTCTTGAGAAAAGGAGGATGGCACTTGTGAGCAAAAAACTCATGATCTTCAAATTATTCAACTGACGTGCCAAAAACCTTGACCATGTAGCCTGTTTTAGCTCTTGTAATGTTTATGTTTTGTATTCAAAGCAAAACACTCTTTTTTTTTTTTTTTTTTTTTACACCTGTCTTGCTGTTTACTGTACTGCTTACACCATGTGGAGAAAGACTTAGTTAGTATTCCTGGTTGACTGGTTCAATTCCTGCTATGGGAGAGACTTTTTTTGGGACTAGTGTCCACATTCCAAAGCCGACACGTGCCTTGCAGACAGAATCAGTTTAGGTTGGAACTGCTCTTTGCTGCCAAAAATGCAGACCACCAGATTTTTTGGATATTTATTTGCACAAAAGCTTATTTGATGTCATATCTCAAACCATTCATATCTCTCACTTTTAATTCCTGGGTGTTAAGGGACTCAACAAGCCTTTATCCCTGTCTGTCATTGGAGCTCCCCTTCCATCAATTGGTGATGTTTTGTTACTGAATGGAAAAGAGCTGTGACTCTCTAGCCAAGATAGTGGCAAAATCAGTTACGGAAACAAGGTACCAGTGCCCCATGTGAGAATCGAACTCACGACCTTCAGATTACGAGACTGACGCGCTACCTGCTGCGCTAACGAGGCAAGATGCATGCAATAATCTGCGGAAGTTGCTTGTGCAAAGCAGTACACCTCTTTTTTTTCATATTGTAAGTGAGCTGGCAGTACATCTTCTCCCGTATGGTCTAGCGCTTAGGATTCCTGGTTTTCACCCAGGTGGCCTGGGTTCGACTCCCGGTATGGAAACGCATCCTTTTCTACACCGTTGCCAACATTCAAAGACTGACGTGTGTTTTTAAAACAAACGTATTTCAGGTAGGATTTGTTTTTTTCAGGCAAAAATGCTGAACGCCCGCGTTTTGGCACTTCATTCTGACCCTTCACGCAAGATTCAATTTGGATTCGTAGCTCAACTCATTCTCAACCACCCCTTTTTACACCAAAGTGTCAAGAGACTCAACAACTCATGGGTCCTGTAAGTTATTTGGATTCCCATTTCCTTTCTAATGGAAAACGTTGTAGAATTGAATGGAAAAGTTCTAAGTTGGTGACAAAATCTCTCGAGAAAAGGAGGGAACAGTGCCCCGTGTGAGGCTCAAACTCACAACCTTCAGATTACGAGACTGACGCACTACCTACTGCGCTAACGAAGCAAGTTGCACCTGCAGATCTGCAGAAGTTTATTGTGCATAGCAGAAAACTTATTTTTTTCATAATGTCACTGAGACGTTAGCGCATCTTTTCCCATATGGTTTAGCGGTTAGGATTCCTGGTTCTCACCCAGGTGGCCCGGGTTCGACTCCCGGTATGGGAATGCACCTTTATCTTAGCTACTGCCACCATTCAAAGACTGACGCGTGTTTTTCAATCAAAAATGTTTCTGGTAGATTTTCACTTTGCAACAAAAATACTTAACATTGGCGATGCATTATGACTTTTGCAAAAGATTTCCTTTTGTTTCATAGCTTAAGCCTTTTTCAACTACACAGTTTTGCACAAAAGTGTCAAGGGACTCAACAAGCCATGTGTCCTGTCAGTCATTAGGGCTCCCATGTTCTTTCTAATCGGAAACAGTTTAGAACTGAATTGGAAAGTTCAGAGTTAGTGACAAAATCTCTTGAGAAAAGGAGGATGGCACTTGTGAGCAAAAAACTCATGATCTTCAAATTATTCAACTGACGTGCCAAAAACCTTGACCATGTAGCGTGTTTTAGCTCTTGTAATGTTTATGTTTTGTATTCAAAGCAAAACACTCTTTTTTTTTTTTTTTTTTTTTACACCTGTCTTGCTGTTTACTGTACTGCTTACACCATGTGGAGAAAGACTTAGTTAGTATTCCTGGTTGACTGGTTCAATTCCTGCTATGGGAGAGACTTTTTTTTGGGACTAGTGTCCACATTCCAAAGCCGACACGTGCCTTGCAGACAGAATCAGTTTAGGTTGGAACTGCTCTTTGCTGCCAAAAATGCAGACCACCAGATTTTTTGGATATTTATTTGCACAAAAGCTTATTTGATGTCATATCTCAAACCATTCATATCTCTCACTTTTAATTCCTGGGTGTTAAGGGACTCAACAAGCCTTTATCCCTGTCTGTCATTGGAGCTCCCCTTCCATCAATTGGTGATGTTTTGTTACTGAATGGAAAAGAGCTGTGACTCTCTAGCCAAGATAGTGGCAAAATCAGTTACGGAAACAAGGTACCAGTGCCCCATGTGAGAATCGAACTCACGACCTTCAGATTACGAGACTGACGCGCTACCTGCTGCGCTAACGAGGCAAGATGCATGTAATAATCTGCGGAAGTTGCTTGTGCAAAGCAGTACACCTCTTTTTTTTCATATTGTAAGTGAGCTGGCAGTACATCTTCTCCCGTATGGTCTAGCGCTTAGGATTCCTGGTTTTCACCCAGGTGGCCTGGGTTCGACTCCCGGTATGGAAACGCATCCTTTTCTACACCGTTGCCAACATTCAAAGACTGACGTGTGTTTTTAAAACAAACGTATTTCAGGTAGGATTTGTTTTTTTCAGGCAAAAATGCTGAACGCCCGCGTTTTGGCACTTCATTCTGACCCTTCACGCAAGATTCAATTTGGATTCGTAGCTCAACTCATTCTCAACCACCCCTTTTTACACCAAAGTGTCAAGAGACTCAACAACTCATGGGTCCTGTAAGTTATTTGGATTCCCATTTCCTTTCTAATGGAAAACGTTGTAGAATTGAATGGAAAAGTTCTAAGTTGGTGACAAAATCTCTCGAGAAAAGGAGGGAACAGTGCCCCGTGTGAGGCTCAAACTCACAACCTTCAGATTACGAGACTGACGCACTACCTACTGCGCTAACGAAGCAAGTTGCACCTGCAGATCTGCAGAAGTTTATTGTGCATAGCAGAAAACTTATTTTTTTCATAATGTCACTGAGACGTTAGCGCATCTTTTCCCATATGGTTTAGCGGTTAGGATTCCTGGTTCTCACCCAGGTGGCCCGGGTTCGACTCCCGGTATGGGAATGCACCTTTATCTTAGCTACTGCCACCATTCAAAGACTGACGCGTGTTTTTCAATCAAAAATGTTTCTGGTAGATTTTCACTTTGCAACAAAAATACTTAACATTGGCGATGCATTATGACTTTTGCAAAAGATTTCCTTTTGTTTCATAGCTTAAGCCTTTTTCAACTACACAGTTTTGCACAAAAGTGTCAAGGGACTCAACAAGCCATGTGTCCTGTCAGTCATTAGGGCTCCCATGTTCTTTCTAATCGGAAACAGTTTAGAACTGAATTGGAAAGTTCAGAGTTAGTGACAAAATCTCTTGAGAAAAGGAGGATGGCACTTGTGAGCAAAAAACTCATGATCTTCAAATTATTCAACTGACGTGCCAAAAACCTTGACCATGTAGCGTGTTTTAGCTCTTGTAATGTTTATGTTTTGTATTCAAAGCAAAACACTCTTTTTTTTTTTTTTTTTTTTTACACCTGTCTTGCTGTTTACTGTACTGCTTACACCATGTGGAGAAAGACTTAGTTAGTATTCCTGGTTGACTGGTTCAATTCCTGCTATGGGAGAGACTTTTTTTTGGGACTAGTGTCCACATTCCAAAGCCGACACGTGCCTTGCAGACAGAATCAGTTTAGGTTGGAACTGCTCTTTGCTGCCAAAAATGCAGACCACCAGATTTTTTGGATATTTATTTGCACAAAAGCTTATTTGATGTCATATCTCAAACCATTCATATCTCTCACTTTTAATTCCTGGGTGTTAAGGGACTCAACAAGCCTTTATCCCTGTCTGTCATTGGAGCTCCCCTTCCATCAATTGGTGATGTTTTGTTACTGAATGGAAAAGAGCTGTGACTCTCTAGCCAAGATAGTGGCAAAATCAGTTACGGAAACAAGGTACCAGTGCCCCATGTGAGAATCGAACTCACGACCTTCAGATTACGAGACTGACGCGCTACCTGCTGCGCTAACGAGGCAAGATGCATGTAATAATCTGCGGAAGTTGCTTGTGCAAAGCAGTACACCTCTTTTTTTTCATATTGTAAGTGAGCTGGCAGTACATCTTCTCCCGTATGGTCTAGCGCTTAGGATTCCTGGTTTTCACCCAGGTGGCCTGGGTTCGACTCCCGGTATGGAAACGCATCCTTTTCTACACCGTTGCCAACATTCAAAGACTGACGTGTGTTTTTAAAACAAACGTATTTCAGGTAGGATTTGTTTTTTTCAGGCAAAAATGCTGAACGCCCGCGTTTTGGCACTTCATTCTGACCCTTCACGCAAGATTCAATTTGGATTCGTAGCTCAACTCATTCTCAACCACCCCTTTTTACACCAAAGTGTCAAGAGACTCAACAACTCATGGGTCCTGTAAGTTATTTGGATTCCCATTTCCTTTCTAATGGAAAACGTTGTAGAATTGAATGGAAAAGTTCTAAGTTGGTGACAAAATCTCTCGAGAAAAGGAGGGAACAGTGCCCCGTGTGAGGCTCAAACTCACAACCTTCAGATTACGAGACTGACGCACTACCTACTGCGCTAACGAAGCAAGTTGCACCTGCAGATCTGCAGAAGTTTATTGTGCATAGCAGAAAACTTATTTTTTTCATAATGTCACTGAGACGTTAGCGCATCTTTTCCCATATGGTTTAGCGGTTAGGATTCCTGGTTCTCACCCAGGTGGCCCGGGTTCGACTCCCGGTATGGGAATGCACCTTTATCTTAGCTACTGCCACCATTCAAAGACTGACGCGTGTTTTTCAATCAAAAATGTTTCTGGTAGATTTTCACTTTGCAACAAAAATACTTAACATTGGCGATGCATTATGACTTTTGCAAAAGATTTCCTTTTGTTTCATAGCTTAAGCCTTTTTCAACTACACAGTTTTGCACAAAAGTGTCAAGGGACTCAACAAGCCATGTGTCCTGTCAGTCATTAGGGCTCCCATGTTCTTTCTAATCGGAAACAGTTTAGAACTGAATTGGAAAGTTCAGAGTTAGTGACAAAATCTCTTGAGAAAAGGAGGATGGCACTTGTGAGCAAAAAACTCATGATCTTCAAATTATTCAACTGACGTGCCAAAAACCTTGACCATGTAGCGTGTTTTAGCTCTTGTAATGTTTATGTTTTGTATTCAAAGCAAAACACTCTTTTTTTTTTTTTTTTTTTTTACACCTGTCTTGCTGTTTACTGTACTGCTTACACCATGTGGAGAAAGACTTAGTTAGTATTCCTGGTTGACTGGTTCAATTCCTGCTATGGGAGAGACTTTTTTTTGGGACTAGTGTCCACATTCCAAAGCCGACACGTGCCTTGCAGACAGAATCAGTTTAGGTTGGAACTGCTCTTTGCTGCCAAAAATGCAGACCACCAGATTTTTTGGATATTTATTTGCACAAAAGCTTATTTGATGTCATATCTCAAACCATTCATATCTCTCACTTTTAATTCCTGGGTGTTAAGGGACTCAACAAGCCTTTATCCCTGTCTGTCATTGGAGCTCCCCTTCCATCAATTGGTGATGTTTTGTTACTGAATGGAAAAGAGCTGTGACTCTCTAGCCAAGATAGTGGCAAAATCAGTTACGGAAACAAGGTACCAGTGCCCCATGTGAGAATCGAACTCACGACCTTCAGATTACGAGACTGACGCGCTACCTGCTGCGCTAACGAGGCAAGATGCATGTAATAATCTGCGGAAGTTGCTTGTGCAAAGCAGTACACCTCTTTTTTTTCATATTGTAAGTGAGCTGGCAGTACATCTTCTCCCGTATGGTCTAGCGCTTAGGATTCCTGGTTTTCACCCAGGTGGCCTGGGTTCGACTCCCGGTATGGAAACGCATCCTTTTCTACACCGTTGCCAACATTCAAAGACTGACGTGTGTTTTTAAAACAAACGTATTTCAGGTAGGATTTGTTTTTTTCAGGCAAAAATGCTGAACGCCCGCGTTTTGGCACTTCATTCTGACCCTTCACGCAAGATTCAATTTGGATTCGTAGCTCAACTCATTCTCAACCACCCCTTTTTACACCAAAGTGTCAAGAGACTCAACAACTCATGGGTCCTGTAAGTTATTTGGATTCCCATTTCCTTTCTAATGGAAAACGTTGTAGAATTGAATGGAAAAGTTCTAAGTTGGTGACAAAATCTCTCGAGAAAAGGAGGGAACAGTGCCCCGTGTGAGGCTCAAACTCACAACCTTCAGATTACGAGACTGACGCACTACCTACTGCGCTAACGAAGCAAGTTGCACCTGCAGATCTGCAGAAGTTTATTGTGCATAGCAGAAAACTTATTTTTTTCATAATGTCACTGAGACGTTAGCACATCTTTTCCCATATGGTTTAGCGGTTAGGATTCCTGGTTCTCACCCAGGTGGCCCGGATTCGACTCCCGGTATGGGAATGCACCTTTATCTTAGCTACTGCCACCATTCAAAGACTGACGCGTGTTTTTCAATCAAAAATGTTTCTGGTAGATTTTCACTTTGCAACAAAAATACTTAACATTGGCGATGCATTATGACTTTTGCAAAAGATTTCCTTTTGTTTCATAGCTTAAGCCTTTTTCAACTACACAGTTTTGCACAAAAGTGTCAAGGGACTCAACAAGCCATGTGTCCTGTCAGTCATTAGGGCTCCCATGTTCTTTCTAATCGGAAACAGTTTAGAACTGAATTGGAAAGTTCAGAGTTAGTGACAAAATCTCTTGAGAAAAGGAGGATGGCACTTGTGAGCAAAAAACTCATGATCTTCAAATTATTCAACTGACGTGCCAAAAACCTTGACCATGTAGCGTGTTTTAGCTCTTGTAATGTTTATGTTTTGTATTCAAAGCAAAACACTCTTTTTTTTTTTTTTTTTTTTTACACCTGTCTTGCTGTTTACTGTACTGCTTACACCATGTGGAGAAAGACTTAGTTAGTATTCCTGGTTGACTGGTTCAATTCCTGCTATGGGAGAGACTTTTTTTTGGGACTAGTGTCCACATTCCAAAGCCGACACGTGCCTTGCAGACAGAATCAGTTTAGGTTGGAACTGCTCTTTGCTGCCAAAAATGCAGACCACCAGATTTTTTGGATATTTATTTGC
Organism: Phyllobates terribilis; assembly: GCF_046119375.1. NCBI lineage: Eukaryota > Metazoa > Chordata > Amphibia > Anura > Dendrobatidae > Phyllobates > Phyllobates terribilis. Next base: position 129,421 of record NW_027363802.1, on the reverse strand, counting down.
ACAAAAGCTTATTTGATGTCATATCTCAAACCATTCATATCTCTCACTTTTAATTCCTGGGTGTTAAGGGACTCAACAAGCCTTTATCCCTGTCTGTCATTGGAGCTCCCCTTCCATCAATTGGTGATGTTTTGTTACTGAATGGAAAAGAGCTGTGACTCTCTAGCCAAGATAGTGGCAAAATCAGTTACGGAAACAAGGTACCAGTGCCCCATGTGAGAATCGAACTCACGACCTTCAGATTACGAGACTGACGCGCTACCTGCTGCGCTAACGAGGCAAGATGCATGTAATAATCTGCGGAAGTTGCTTGTGCAAAGCAGTACACCTCTTTTTTTTCATATTGTAAGTGAGCTGGCAGTACATCTTCTCCCGTATGGTCTAGCGCTTAGGATTCCTGGTTTTCACCCAGGTGGCCTGGGTTCGACTCCCGGTATGGAAACGCATCCTTTTCTACACCGTTGCCAACATTCAAAGACTGACGTGTGTTTTTAAAACAAACGTATTTCAGGTAGGATTTGTTTTTTTCAGGCAAAAATGCTGAACGCCCGCGTTTTGGCACTTCATTCTGACCCTTCACGCAAGATTCAATTTGGATTCGTAGCTCAACTCATTCTCAACCACCCCTTTTTACACCAAAGTGTCAAGAGACTCAACAACTCATGGGTCCTGTAAGTTATTTGGATTCCCATTTCCTTTCTAATGGAAAACGTTGTAGAATTGAATGGAAAAGTTCTAAGTTGGTGACAAAATCTCTCGAGAAAAGGAGGGAACAGTGCCCCGTGTGAGGCTCAAACTCACAACCTTCAGATTACGAGACTGACGCACTACCTACTGCGCTAACGAAGCAAGTTGCACCTGCAGATCTGCAGAAGTTTATTGTGCATAGCAGAAAACTTATTTTTTTCATAATGTCACTGAGACGTTAGCGCATCTTTTCCCATATGGTTTAGCGGTTAGGATTCCTGGTTCTCACCCAGGTGGCCCGGATTCGACTCCCGGTATGGGAATGCACCTTTATCTTAGCTACTGCCACCATTCAAAGACTGACGCGTGTTTTTCAATCAAAAATGTTTCTGGTAGATTTTCACTTTGCAACAAAAATACTTAACATTGGCGATGCATTATGACTTTTGCAAAAGATTTCCTTTTGTTTCATAGCTTAAGCCTTTTTCAACTACACAGTTTTGCACAAAAGTGTCAAGGGACTCAACAAGCCATGTGTCCTGTCAGTCATTAGGGCTCCCATGTTCTTTCTAATCGGAAACAGTTTAGAACTGAATTGGAAAGTTCAGAGTTAGTGACAAAATCTCTTGAGAAAAGGAGGATGGCACTTGTGAGCAAAAAACTCATGATCTTCAAATTATTCAACTGACGTGCCAAAAACCTTGACCATGTAGCGTGTTTTAGCTCTTGTAATGTTTATGTTTTGTATTCAAAGCAAAACACTCTTTTTTTTTTTTTTTTTTTTTACACCTGTCTTGCTGTTTACTGTACTGCTTACACCATGTGGAGAAAGACTTAGTTAGTATTCCTGGTTGACTGGTTCAATTCCTGCTATGGGAGAGACTTTTTTTTGGGACTAGTGTCCACATTCCAAAGCCGACACGTGCCTTGCAGACAGAATCAGTTTAGGTTGGAACTGCTCTTTGCTGCCAAAAATGCAGACCACCAGATTTTTTGGATATTTATTTGCACAAAAGCTTATTTGATGTCATATCTCAAACCATTCATATCTCTCACTTTTAATTCCTGGGTGTTAAGGGACTCAACAAGCCTTTATCCCTGTCTGTCATTGGAGCTCCCCTTCCATCAATTGGTGATGTTTTGTTACTGAATGGAAAAGAGCTGTGACTCTCTAGCCAAGATAGTGGCAAAATCAGTTACGGAAACAAGGTACCAGTGCCCCATGTGAGAATCGAACTCACGACCTTCAGATTACGAGACTGACGCGCTACCTGCTGCGCTAACGAGGCAAGATGCATGTAATAATCTGCGGAAGTTGCTTGTGCAAAGCAGTACACCTCTTTTTTTTCATATTGTAAGTGAGCTGGCAGTACATCTTCTCCCGTATGGTCTAGCGCTTAGGATTCCTGGTTTTCACCCAGGTGGCCTGGGTTCGACTCCCGGTATGGAAACGCATCCTTTTCTACACCGTTGCCAACATTCAAAGACTGACGTGTGTTTTTAAAACAAACGTATTTCAGGTAGGATTTGTTTTTTTCAGGCAAAAATGCTGAACGCCCGCGTTTTGGCACTTCATTCTGACCCTTCACGCAAGATTCAATTTGGATTCGTAGCTCAACTCATTCTCAACCACCCCTTTTTACACCAAAGTGTCAAGAGACTCAACAACTCATGGGTCCTGTAAGTTATTTGGATTCCCATTTCCTTTCTAATGGAAAACGTTGTAGAATTGAATGGAAAAGTTCTAAGTTGGTGACAAAATCTCTCGAGAAAAGGAGGGAACAGTGCCCCGTGTGAGGCTCAAACTCACAACCTTCAGATTACGAGACTGACGCACTACCTACTGCGCTAACGAAGCAAGTTGCACCTGCAGATCTGCAGAAGTTTATTGTGCATAGCAGAAAACTTATTTTTTTCATAATGTCACTGAGACGTTAGCGCATCTTTTCCCATATGGTTTAGCGGTTAGGATTCCTGGTTCTCACCCAGGTGGCCCGGATTCGACTCCCGGTATGGGAATGCACCTTTATCTTAGCTACTGCCACCATTCAAAGACTGACGCGTGTTTTTCAATCAAAAATGTTTCTGGTAGATTTTCACTTTGCAACAAAAATACTTAACATTGGCGATGCATTATGACTTTTGCAAAAGATTTCCTTTTGTTTCATAGCTTAAGCCTTTTTCAACTACACAGTTTTGCACAAAAGTGTCAAGGGACTCAACAAGCCATGTGTCCTGTCAGTCATTAGGGCTCCCATGTTCTTTCTAATCGGAAACAGTTTAGAACTGAATTGGAAAGTTCAGAGTTAGTGACAAAATCTCTTGAGAAAAGGAGGATGGCACTTGTGAGCAAAAAACTCATGATCTTCAAATTATTCAACTGACGTGCCAAAAACCTTGACCATGTAGCGTGTTTTAGCTCTTGTAATGTTTATGTTTTGTATTCAAAGCAAAACACTCTTTTTTTTTTTTTTTTTTTTTACACCTGTCTTGCTGTTTACTGTACTGCTTACACCATGTGGAGAAAGACTTAGTTAGTATTCCTGGTTGACTGGTTCAATTCCTGCTATGGGAGAGACTTTTTTTTGGGACTAGTGTCCACATTCCAAAGCCGACACGTGCCTTGCAGACAGAATCAGTTTAGGTTGGAACTGCTCTTTGCTGCCAAAAATGCAGACCACCAGATTTTTTGGATATTTATTTGCACAAAAGCTTATTTGATGTCATATCTCAAACCATTCATATCTCTCACTTTTAATTCCTGGGTGTTAAGGGACTCAACAAGCCTTTATCCCTGTCTGTCATTGGAGCTCCCCTTCCATCAATTGGTGATGTTTTGTTACTGAATGGAAAAGAGCTGTGACTCTCTAGCCAAGATAGTGGCAAAATCAGTTACGGAAACAAGGTACCAGTGCCCCATGTGAGAATCGAACTCACGACCTTCAGATTACGAGACTGACGCGCTACCTGCTGCGCTAACGAGGCAAGATGCATGTAATAATCTGCGGAAGTTGCTTGTGCAAAGCAGTACACCTCTTTTTTTTCATATTGTAAGTGAGCTGGCAGTACATCTTCTCCCGTATGGTCTAGCGCTTAGGATTCCTGGTTTTCACCCAGGTGGCCTGGGTTCGACTCCCGGTATGGAAACGCATCCTTTTCTACACCGTTGCCAACATTCAAAGACTGACGTGTGTTTTTAAAACAAACGTATTTCAGGTAGGATTTGTTTTTTTCAGGCAAAAATGCTGAACGCCCGCGTTTTGGCACTTCATTCTGACCCTTCACGCAAGATTCAATTTGGATTCGTAGCTCAACTCATTCTCAACCACCCCTTTTTACACCAAAGTGTCAAGAGACTCAACAACTCATGGGTCCTGTAAGTTATTTGGATTCCCATTTCCTTTCTAATGGAAAACGTTGTAGAATTGAATGGAAAAGTTCTAAGTTGGTGACAAAATCTCTCGAGAAAAGGAGGGAACAGTGCCCCGTGTGAGGCTCAAACTCACAACCTTCAGATTACGAGACTGACGCACTACCTACTGCGCTAACGAAGCAAGTTGCACCTGCAGATCTGCAGAAGTTTATTGTGCATAGCAGAAAACTTATTTTTTTCATAATGTCACTGAGACGTTAGCGCATCTTTTCCCATATGGTTTAGCGGTTAGGATTCCTGGTTCTCACCCAGGTGGCCCGGGTTCGACTCCCGGTATGGGAATGCACCTTTATCTTAGCTACTGCCACCATTCAAAGACTGACGCGTGTTTTTCAATCAAAAATGTTTCTGGTAGATTTTCACTTTGCAACAAAAATACTTAACATTGGCGATGCATTATGACTTTTGCAAAAGATTTCCTTTTGTTTCATAGCTTAAGCCTTTTTCAACTACACAGTTTTGCACAAAAGTGTCAAGGGACTCAACAAGCCATGTGTCCTGTCAGTCATTAGGGCTCCCATGTTCTTTCTAATCGGAAACAGTTTAGAACTGAATTGGAAAGTTCAGAGTTAGTGACAAAATCTCTTGAGAAAAGGAGGATGGCACTTGTGAGCAAAAAACTCATGATCTTCAAATTATTCAACTGACGTGCCAAAAACCTTGACCATGTAGCGTGTTTTAGCTCTTGTAATGTTTATGTTTTGTATTCAAAGCAAAACACTCTTTTTTTTTTTTTTTTTTTTTACACCTGTCTTGCTGTTTACTGTACTGCTTACACCATGTGGAGAAAGACTTAGTTAGTATTCCTGGTTGACTGGTTCAATTCCTGCTATGGGAGAGACTTTTTTTTGGGACTAGTGTCCACATTCCAAAGCCGACACGTGCCTTGCAGACAGAATCAGTTTAGGTTGGAACTGCTCTTTGCTGCCAAAAATGCAGACCACCAGATTTTTTGGATATTTATTTGCGCAAAAGCTTATTTGATGTCATATCTCAAACCATTCATATCTCTCACTTTTAATTCCTGGGTGTTAAGGGACTCAACAAGCCTTTATCCCTGTCTGTCATTGGAGCTCCCCTTCCATCAATTGGTGATGTTTTGTTACTGAATGGAAAAGAGCTGTGACTCTCTAGCCAAGATAGTGGCAAAATCAGTTACGGAAACAAGGTACCAGTGCCCCATGTGAGAATCGAACTCACGACCTTCAGATTACGAGACTGACGCGCTACCTGCTGCGCTAACGAGGCAAGATGCATGTAATAATCTGCGGAAGTTGCTTGTGCAAAGCAGTACACCTCTTTTTTTTCATATTGTAAGTGAGCTGGCAGTACATCTTCTCCCGTATGGTCTAGCGCTTAGGATTCCTGGTTTTCACCCAGGTGGCCTGGGTTCGACTCCCGGTATGGAAACGCATCCTTTTCTACACCGTTGCCAACATTCAAAGACTGACGTGTGTTTTTAAAACAAACGTATTTCAGGTAGGATTTGTTTTTTTCAGGCAAAAATGCTGAACGCCCGCGTTTTGGCACTTCATTCTGACCCTTCACGCAAGATTCAATTTGGATTCGTAGCTCAACTCATTCTCAACCACCCCTTTTTACACCAAAGTGTCAAGAGACTCAACAACTCATGGGTCCTGTAAGTTATTTGGATTCCCATTTCCTTTCTAATGGAAAACGTTGTAGAATTGAATGGAAAAGTTCTAAGTTGGTGACAAAATCTCTCGAGAAAAGGAGGGAACAGTGCCCCGTGTGAGGCTCAAACTCACAACCTTCAGATTACGAGACTGACGCACTACCTACTGCGCTAACGAAGCAAGTTGCACCTGCAGATCTGCAGAAGTTTATTGTGCATAGCAGAAAACTTATTTTTTTCATAATGTCACTGAGACGTTAGCGCATCTTTTCCCATATGGTTTAGCGGTTAGGATTCCTGGTTCTCACCCAGGTGGCCCGGGTTCGACTCCCGGTATGGGAATGCACCTTTATCTTAGCTACTGCCACCATTCAAAGACTGACGCGTGTTTTTCAATCAAAAATGTTTCTGGTAGATTTTCACTTTGCAACAAAAATACTTAACATTGGCGATGCATTATGACTTTTGCAAAAGATTTCCTTTTGTTTCATAGCTTAAGCCTTTTTCAACTACACAGTTTTGCACAAAAGTGTCAAGGGACTCAACAAGCCATGTGTCCTGTCAGTCATTAGGGCTCCCATGTTCTTTCTAATCGGAAACAGTTTAGAACTGAATTGGAAAGTTCAGAGTTAGTGACAAAATCTCTTGAGAAAAGGAGGATGGCACTTGTGAGCAAAAAACTCATGATCTTCAAATTATTCAACTGACGTGCCAAAAACCTTGACCATGTAGCGTGTTTTAGCTCTTGTAATGTTTATGTTTTGTATTCAAAGCAAAACACTCTTTTTTTTTTTTTTTTTTTTTTACACCTGTCTTGCTGTTTACTGTACTGCTTACACCATGTGGAGAAAGACTTAGTTAGTATTCCTGGTTGACTGGTTCAATTCCTGCTATGGGAGAGACTTTTTTTTGGGACTAGTGTCCACATTCCAAAGCCGACACGTGCCTTGCAGACAGAATCAGTTTAGGTTGGAACTGCTCTTTGCTGCCAAAAATGCAGACCACCAGATTTTTTGGATATTTATTTGCACAAAAGCTTATTTGATGTCATATCTCAAACCATTCATATCTCTCACTTTTAATTCCTGGGTGTTAAGGGACTCAACAAGCCTTTATCCCTGTCTGTCATTGGAGCTCCCCTTCCATCAATTGGTGATGTTTTGTTACTGAATGGAAAAGAGCTGTGACTCTCTAGCCAAGATAGTGGCAAAATCAGTTACGGAAACAAGGTACCAGTGCCCCATGTGAGAATCGAACTCACGACCTTCAGATTACGAGACTGACGCGCTACCTGCTGCGCTAACGAGGCAAGATGCATGTAATAATCTGCGGAAGTTGCTTGTGCAAAGCAGTACACCTCTTTTTTTTCATATTGTAAGTGAGCTGGCAGTACATCTTCTCCCGTATGGTCTAGCGCTTAGGATTCCTGGTTTTCACCCAGGTGGCCTGGGTTCGACTCCCGGTATGGAAACGCATCCTTTTCTACACCGTTGCCAACATTCAAAGACTGACGTGTGTTTTTAAAACAAACGTATTTCAGGTAGGATTTGTTTTTTTCAGGCAAAAATGCTGAACGCCCGCGTTTTGGCACTTCATTCTGACCCTTCACGCAAGATTCAATTTGGATTCGTAGCTCAACTCATTCTCAACCACCCCTTTTTACACCAAAGTGTCAAGAGACTCAACAACTCATGGGTCCTGTAAGTTATTTGGATTCCCATTTCCTTTCTAATGGAAAACGTTGTAGAATTGAATGGAAAAGTTCTAAGTTGGTGACAAAATCTCTCGAGAAAAGGAGGGAACAGTGCCCCGTGTGAGGCTCAAACTCACAACCTTCAGATTACGAGACTGACGCACTACCTACTGCGCTAACGAAGCAAGTTGCACCTGCAGATCTGCAGAAGTTTATTGTGCATAGCAGAAAACTTATTTTTTTCATAATGTCACTGAGACGTTAGCGCATCTTTTCCCATATGGTTTAGCGGTTAGGATTCCTGGTTCTCACCCAGGTGGCCCGGATTCGACTCCCGGTATGGGAATGCACCTTTATCTTAGCTACTGCCACCATTCAAAGACTGACGCGTGTTTTTCAATCAAAAATGTTTCTGGTAGATTTTCACTTTGCAACAAAAATACTTAACATTGGCGATGCATTATGACTTTTGCAAAAGATTTCCTTTTGTTTCATAGCTTAAGCCTTTTTCAACTACACAGTTTTGCACAAAAGTGTCAAGGGACTCAACAAGCCATGTGTCCTGTCAGTCATTAGGGCTCCCATGTTCTTTCTAATCGGAAACAGTTTAGAACTGAATTGGAAAGTTCAGAGTTAGTGACAAAATCTCTTGAGAAAAGGAGGATGGCACTTGTGAGCAAAAAACTCATGATCTTCAAATTATTCAACTGACGTGCCAAAAACCTTGACCATGTAGCGTGTTTTAGCTCTTGTAATGTTTATGTTTTGTATTCAAAGCAAAACACTCTTTTTTTTTTTTTTTTTTTTTACACCTGTCTTGCTGTTTACTGTACTGCTTACACCATGTGGAGAAAGACTTAGTTAGTATTCCTGGTTGACTGGTTCAATTCCTGCTATGGGAGAGACTTTTTTTTGGGACTAGTGTCCACATTCCAAAGCCGACACGTGCCTTGCAGACAGAATCAGTTTAGGTTGGAACTGCTCTTTGCTGCCAAAAATGCAGACCACCAGATTTTTTGGATATTTATTTGCACAAAAGCTTATTTGATGTCATATCTCAAACCATTCATATCTCTCACTTTTAATTCCTGGGTGTTAAGGGACTCAACAAGCCTTTATCCCTGTCTGTCATTGGAGCTCCCCTTCCATCAATTGGTGATGTTTTGTTACTGAATGGAAAAGAGCTGTGACTCTCTAGCCAAGATAGTGGCAAAATCAGTTACGGAAACAAGGTACCAGTGCCCCATGTGAGAATCGAACTCACGACCTTCAGATTACGAGACTGACGCGCTACCTGCTGCGCTAACGAGGCAAGATGCATGTAATAATCTGCGGAAGTTGCTTGTGCAAAGCAGTACACCTCTTTTTTTTCATATTGTAAGTGAGCTGGCAGTACATCTTCTCCCGTATGGTCTAGCGCTTAGGATTCCTGGTTTTCACCCAGGTGGCCTGGGTTCGACTCCCGGTATGGAAACGCATCCTTTTCTACACCGTTGCCAACATTCAAAGACTGACGTGTGTTTTTAAAACAAACGTATTTCAGGTAGGATTTGTTTTTTTCAGGCAAAAATGCTGAACGCCCGCGTTTTGGCACTTCATTCTGACCCTTCACGCAAGATTCAATTTGGATTCGTAGCTCAACTCATTCTCAACCACCCCTTTTTACACCAAAGTGTCAAGAGACTCAACAACTCATGGGTCCTGTAAGTTATTTGGATTCCCATTTCCTTTCTAATGGAAAACGTTGTAGAATTGAATGGAAAAGTTCTAAGTTGGTGACAAAATCTCTCGAGAAAAGGAGGGAACAGTGCCCCGTGTGAGGCTCAAACTCACAACCTTCAGATTACGAGACTGACGCACTACCTACTGCGCTAACGAAGCAAGTTGCACCTGCAGATCTGCAGAAGTTTATTGTGCATAGCAGAAAACTTATTTTTTTCATAATGTCACTGAGACGTTAGCGCATCTTTTCCCATATGGTTTAGCGGTTAGGATTCCTGGTTCTCACCCAGGTGGCCCGGATTCGACTCCCGGTATGGGAATGCACCTTTATCTTAGCTACTGCCACCATTCAAAGACTGACGCGTGTTTTTCAATCAAAAATGTTTCTGGTAGATTTTCACTTTGCAACAAAAATACTTAACATTGGCGATGCATTATGACTTTTGCAAAAGATTTCCTTTTGTTTCATAGCTTAAGCCTTTTTCAACTACACAGTTTTGCACAAAAGTGTCAAGGGACTCAACAAGCCATGTGTCCTGTCAGTCATTAGGGCTCCCATGTTCTTTCTAATCGGAAACAGTTTAGAACTGAATTGGAAAGTTCAGAGTTAGTGACAAAATCTCTTGAGAAAAGGAGGATGGCACTTGTGAGCAAAAAACTCATGATCTTCAAATTATTCAACTGACGTGCCAAAAACCTTGACCATGTAGCGTGTTTTAGCTCTTGTAATGTTTATGTTTTGTATTCAAAGCAAAACACTCTTTTTTTTTTTTTTTTTTTTTACACCTGTCTTGCTGTTTACTGTACTGCTTACACCATGTGGAGAAAGACTTAGTTAGTATTCCTGGTTGACTGGTTCAATTCCTGCTATGGGAGAGACTTTTTTTTGGGACTAGTGTCCACATTCCAAAGCCGACACGTGCCTTGCAGACAGAATCAGTTTAGGTTGGAACTGCTCTTTGCTGCCAAAAATGCAGACCACCAGATTTTTTGGATATTTATTTGCACAAAAGCTTATTTGATGTCATATCTCAAACCATTCATATCTCTCACTTTTAATTCCTGGGTGTTAAGGGACTCAACAAGCCTTTATCCCTGTCTGTCATTGGAGCTCCCCTTCCATCAATTGGTGATGTTTTGTTACTGAATGGAAAAGAGCTGTGACTCTCTAGCCAAGATAGTGGCAAAATCAGTTACGGAAACAAGGTACCAGTGCCCCATGTGAGAATCGAACTCACGACCTTCAGATTACGAGACTGACGCGCTACCTGCTGCGCTAACGAGGCAAGATGCATGTAATAATCTGCGGAAGTTGCTTGTGCAAAGCAGTACACCTCTTTTTTTTCATATTGTAAGTGAGCTGGCAGTACATCTTCTCCCGTATGGTCTAGCGCTTAGGATTCCTGGTTTTCACCCAGGTGGCCTGGGTTCGACTCCCGGTATGGAAACGCATCCTTTTCTACACCGTTGCCAACATTCAAAGACTGACGTGTGTTTTTAAAACAAACGTATTTCAGGTAGGATTTGTTTTTTTCAGGCAAAAATGCTGAACGCCCGCGTTTTGGCACTTCATTCTGACCCTTCACGCAAGATTCAATTTGGATTCGTAGCTCAACTCATTCTCAACCACCCCTTTTTACACCAAAGTGTCAAGAGACTCAACAACTCATGGGTCCTGTAAGTTATTTGGATTCCCATTTCCTTTCTAATGGAAAACGTTGTAGAATTGAATGGAAAAGTTCTAAGTTGGTGACAAAATCTCTCGAGAAAAGGAGGGAACAGTGCCCCGTGTGAGGCTCAAACTCACAACCTTCAGATTACGAGACTGACGCACTACCTACTGCGCTAACGAAGCAAGTTGCACCTGCAGATCTGCAGAAGTTTATTGTGCATAGCAGAAAACTTATTTTTTTCATAATGTCACTGAGACGTTAGCGCATCTTTTCCCATATGGTTTAGCGGTTAGGATTCCTGGTTCTCACCCAGGTGGCCCGGGTTCGACTCCCGGTATGGGAATGCACCTTTATCTTAGCTACTGCCACCATTCAAAGACTGACGCGTGTTTTTCAATCAAAAATGTTTCTGGTAGATTTTCACTTTGCAACAAAAATACTTAACATTGGCGATGCATTATGACTTTTGCAAAAGATTTCCTTTTGTTTCATAGCTTAAGCCTTTTTCAACTACACAGTTTTGCACAAAAGTGTCAAGGGACTCAACAAGCCATGTGTCCTGTCAGTCATTAGGGCTCCCATGTTCTTTCTAATCGGAAACAGTTTAGAACTGAATTGGAAAGTTCAGAGTTAGTGACAAAATCTCTTGAGAAAAGGAGGATGGCACTTGTGAGCAAAAAACTCATGATCTTCAAATTATTCAACTGACGTGCCAAAAACCTTGACCATGTAGCGTGTTTTAGCTCTTGTAATGTTTATGTTTTGTATTCAAAGCAAAACACTCTTTTTTTTTTTTTTTTTTTTTACACCTGTCTTGCTGTTTACTGTACTGCTTACACCATGTGGAGAAAGACTTAGTTAGTATTCCTGGTTGACTGGTTCAATTCCTGCTATGGGAGAGACTTTTTTTTGGGACTAGTGTCCACATTCCAAAGCCGACACGTGCCTTGCAGACAGAATCAGTTTAGGTTGGAACTGCTCTTTGCTGCCAAAAATGCAGACCACCAGATTTTTTGGATATTTATTTGCACAAAAGCTTATTTGATGTCATATCTCAAACCATTCATATCTCTCACTTTTAATTCCTGGGTGTTAAGGGACTCAACAAGCCTTTATCCCTGTCTGTCATTGGAGCTCCCCTTCCATCAATTGGTGATGTTTTGTTACTGAATGGAAAAGAGCTGTGACTCTCTAGCCAAGATAGTGGCAAAATCAGTTACGGAAACAAGGTACCAGTGCCCCATGTGAGAATCGAACTCACGACCTTCAGATTACGAGACTGACGCGCTACCTGCTGCGCTAACGAGGCAAGATGCATGTAATAATCTGCGGAAGTTGCTTGTGCAAAGCAGTACACCTCTTTTTTTTCATATTGTAAGTGAGCTGGCAGTACATCTTCTCCCGTATGGTCTAGCGCTTAGGATTCCTGGTTTTCACCCAGGTGGCCTGGGTTCGACTCCCGGTATGGAAACGCATCCTTTTCTACACCGTTGCCAACATTCAAAGACTGACGTGTGTTTTTAAAACAAACGTATTTCAGGTAGGATTTGTTTTTTTCAGGCAAAAATGCTGAACGCCCGCGTTTTGGCACTTCATTCTGACCCTTCACGCAAGATTCAATTTGGATTCGTAGCTCAACTCATTCTCAACCACCCCTTTTTACACCAAAGTGTCAAGAGACTCAACAACTCATGGGTCCTGTAAGTTATTTGGATTCCCATTTCCTTTCTAATGGAAAACGTTGTAGAATTGAATGGAAAAGTTCTAAGTTGGTGACAAAATCTCTCGAGAAAAGGAGGGAACAGTGCCCCGTGTGAGGCTCAAACTCACAACCTTCAGATTACGAGACTGACGCACTACCTACTGCGCTAACGAAGCAAGTTGCACCTGCAGATCTGCAGAAGTTTATTGTGCATAGCAGAAAACTTATTTTTTTCATAATGTCACTGAGACGTTAGCGCATCTTTTCCCATATGGTTTAGCGGTTAGGATTCCTGGTTCTCACCCAGGTGGCCCGGGTTCGACTCCCGGTATGGGAATGCACCTTTATCTTAGCTACTGCCACCATTCAAAGACTGACGCGTGTTTTTCAATCAAAAATGTTTCTGGTAGATTTTCACTTTGCAACAAAAATACTTAACATTGGCGATGCATTATGACTTTTGCAAAAGATTTCCTTTTGTTTCATAGCTTAAGCCTTTTTCAACTACACAGTTTTGCACAAAAGTGTCAAGGGACTCAACAAGCCATGTGTCCTGTCAGTCATTAGGGCTCCCATGTTCTTTCTAATCGGAAACAGTTTAGAACTGAATTGGAAAGTTCAGAGTTAGTGACAAAATCTCTTGAGAAAAGGAGGATGGCACTTGTGAGCAAAAAACTCATGATCTTCAAATTATTCAACTGACGTGCCAAAAACCTTGACCATGTAGCGTGTTTTAGCTCTTGTAATGTTTATGTTTTGTATTCAAAGCAAAACACTCTTTTTTTTTTTTTTTTTTTTTACACCTGTCTTGCTGTTTACTGTACTGCTTACACCATGTGGAGAAAGACTTAGTTAGTATTCCTGGTTGACTGGTTCAATTCCTGCTATGGGAGAGACTTTTTTTTGGGACTAGTGTCCACATTCCAAAGCCGACACGTGCCTTGCAGACAGAATCAGTTTAGGTTGGAACTGCTCTTTGCTGCCAAAAATGCAGACCACCAGATTTTTTGGATATTTATTTGCACAAAAGCTTATTTGATGTCATATCTCAAACCATTCATATCTCTCACTTTTAATTCCTGGGTGTTAAGGGACTCAACAAGCCTTTATCCCTGTCTGTCATTGGAGCTCCCCTTCCATCAATTGGTGATGTTTTGTTACTGAATGGAAAAGAGCTGTGACTCTCTAGCCAAGATAGTGGCAAAATCAGTTACGGAAACAAGGTACCAGTGCCCCATGTGAGAATCGAACTCACGACCTTCAGATTACGAGACTGACGCGCTACCTGCTGCGCTAACGAGGCAAGATGCATGTAATAATCTGCGGAAGTTGCTTGTGCAAAGCAGTACACCTCTTTTTTTTCATATTGTAAGTGAGCTGGCAGTACATCTTCTCCCGTATGGTCTAGCGCTTAGGATTCCTGGTTTTCACCCAGGTGGCCTGGGTTCGACTCCCGGTATGGAAACGCATCCTTTTCTACACCGTTGCCAACATTCAAAGACTGACGTGTGTTTTTAAAACAAACGTATTTCAGGTAGGATTTGTTTTTTTCAGGCAAAAATGCTGAACGCCCGCGTTTTGGCACTTCATTCTGACCCTTCACGCAAGATTCAATTTGGATTCGTAGCTCAACTCATTCTCAACCACCCCTTTTTACACCAAAGTGTCAAGAGACTCAACAACTCATGGGTCCTGTAAGTTATTTGGATTCCCATTTCCTTTCTAATGGAAAACGTTGTAGAATTGAATGGAAAAGTTCTAAGTTGGTGACAAAATCTCTCGAGAAAAGGAGGGAACAGTGCCCCGTGTGAGGCTCAAACTCACAACCTTCAGATTACGAGACTGACGCACTACCTACTGCGCTAACGAAGCAAGTTGCACCTGCAGATCTGCAGAAGTTTATTGTGCATAGCAGAAAACTTATTTTTTTCATAATGTCACTGAGACGTTAGCGCATCTTTTCCCATATGGTTTAGCGGTTAGGATTCCTGGTTCTCACCCAGGTGGCCCGGGTTCGACTCCCGGTATGGGAATGCACCTTTATCTTAGCTACTGCCACCATTCAAAGACTGACGCGTGTTTTTCAATCAAAAATGTTTCTGGTAGATTTTCACTTTGCAACAAAAATACTTAACATTGGCGATGCATTATGACTTTTGCAAAAGATTTCCTTTTGTTTCATAGCTTAAGCCTTTTTCAACTACACAGTTTTGCACAAAAGTGTCAAGGGACTCAACAAGCCATGTGTCCTGTCAGTCATTAGGGCTCCCATGTTCTTTCTAATCGGAAACAGTTTAGAACTGAATTGGAAAGTTCAGAGTTAGTGACAAAATCTCTTGAGAAAAGGAGGATGGCACTTGTGAGCAAAAAACTCATGATCTTCAAATTATTCAACTGACGTGCCAAAAACCTTGACCATGTAGCGTGTTTTAGCTCTTGTAATGTTTATGTTTTGTATTCAAAGCAAAACACTCTTTTTTTTTTTTTTTTTTTTTACACCTGTCTTGCTGTTTACTGTACTGCTTACACCATGTGGAGAAAGACTTAGTTAGTATTCCTGGTTGACTGGTTCAATTCCTGCTATGGGAGAGACTTTTTTTTGGGACTAGTGTCCACATTCCAAAGCCGACACGTGCCTTGCAGACAGAATCAGTTTAGGTTGGAACTGCTCTTTGCTGCCAAAAATGCAGACCACCAGATTTTTTGGATATTTATTTGCACAAAAGCTTATTTGATGTCATATCTCAAACCATTCATATCTCTCACTTTTAATTCCTGGGTGTTAAGGGACTCAACAAGCCTTTATCCCTGTCTGTCATTGGAGCTCCCCTTCCATCAATTGGTGATGTTTTGTTACTGAATGGAAAAGAGCTGTGACTCTCTAGCCAAGATAGTGGCAAAATCAGTTACGGAAACAAGGTACCAGTGCCCCATGTGAGAATCGAACTCACGACCTTCAGATTACGAGACTGACGCGCTACCTGCTGCGCTAACGAGGCAAGATGCATGTAATAATCTGCGGAAGTTGCTTGTGCAAAGCAGTACACCTCTTTTTTTTCATATTGTAAGTGAGCTGGCAGTACATCTTCTCCCGTATGGTCTAGCGCTTAGGATTCCTGGTTTTCACCCAGGTGGCCTGGGTTCGACTCCCGGTATGGAAACGCATCCTTTTCTACACCGTTGCCAACATTCAAAGACTGACGTGTGTTTTTAAAACAAACGTATTTCAGGTAGGATTTGTTTTTTTCAGGCAAAAATGCTGAACGCCCGCGTTTTGGCACTTCATTCTGACCCTTCACGCAAGATTCAATTTGGATTCGTAGCTCAACTCATTCTCAACCACCCCTTTTTACACCAAAGTGTCAAGAGACTCAACAACTCATGGGTCCTGTAAGTTATTTGGATTCCCATTTCCTTTCTAATGGAAAACGTTGTAGAATTGAATGGAAAAGTTCTAAGTTGGTGACAAAATCTCTCGAGAAAAGGAGGGAACAGTGCCCCGTGTGAGGCTCAAACTCACAACCTTCAGATTACGAGACTGACGCACTACCTACTGCGCTAACGAAGCAAGTTGCACCTGCAGATCTGCAGAAGTTTATTGTGCATAGCAGAAAACTTATTTTTTTCATAATGTCACTGAGACGTTAGCGCATCTTTTCCCATATGGTTTAGCGGTTAGGATTCCTGGTTCTCACCCAGGTGGCCCGGGTTCGACTCCCGGTATGGGAATGCACCTTTATCTTAGCTACTGCCACCATTCAAAGACTGACGCGTGTTTTTCAATCAAAAATGTTTCTGGTAGATTTTCA
Organism: Phyllobates terribilis; assembly: GCF_046119375.1. Lineage (NCBI taxonomy): Eukaryota > Metazoa > Chordata > Amphibia > Anura > Dendrobatidae > Phyllobates > Phyllobates terribilis. The sequence continues at coordinate 113,066 of NW_027363802.1, read as the reverse complement.
CTTTGCAACAAAAATACTTAACATTGGCGATGCATTATGACTTTTGCAAAAGATTTCCTTTTGTTTCATAGCTTAAGCCTTTTTCAACTACACAGTTTTGCACAAAAGTGTCAAGGGACTCAACAAGCCATGTGTCCTGTCAGTCATTAGGGCTCCCATGTTCTTTCTAATCGGAAACAGTTTAGAACTGAATTGGAAAGTTCAGAGTTAGTGACAAAATCTCTTGAGAAAAGGAGGATGGCACTTGTGAGCAAAAAACTCATGATCTTCAAATTATTCAACTGACGTGCCAAAAACCTTGACCATGTAGCGTGTTTTAGCTCTTGTAATGTTTATGTTTTGTATTCAAAGCAAAACACTCTTTTTTTTTTTTTTTTTTTTTACACCTGTCTTGCTGTTTACTGTACTGCTTACACCATGTGGAGAAAGACTTAGTTAGTATTCCTGGTTGACTGGTTCAATTCCTGCTATGGGAGAGACTTTTTTTTGGGACTAGTGTCCACATTCCAAAGCCGACACGTGCCTTGCAGACAGAATCAGTTTAGGTTGGAACTGCTCTTTGCTGCCAAAAATGCAGACCACCAGATTTTTTGGATATTTATTTGCACAAAAGCTTATTTGATGTCATATCTCAAACCATTCATATCTCTCACTTTTAATTCCTGGGTGTTAAGGGACTCAACAAGCCTTTATCCCTGTCTGTCATTGGAGCTCCCCTTCCATCAATTGGTGATGTTTTGTTACTGAATGGAAAAGAGCTGTGACTCTCTAGCCAAGATAGTGGCAAAATCAGTTACGGAAACAAGGTACCAGTGCCCCATGTGAGAATCGAACTCACGACCTTCAGATTACGAGACTGACGCGCTACCTGCTGCGCTAACGAGGCAAGATGCATGTAATAATCTGCGGAAGTTGCTTGTGCAAAGCAGTACACCTCTTTTTTTTCATATTGTAAGTGAGCTGGCAGTACATCTTCTCCCGTATGGTCTAGCGCTTAGGATTCCTGGTTTTCACCCAGGTGGCCTGGGTTCGACTCCCGGTATGGAAACGCATCCTTTTCTACACCGTTGCCAACATTCAAAGACTGACGTGTGTTTTTAAAACAAACGTATTTCAGGTAGGATTTGTTTTTTTCAGGCAAAAATGCTGAACGCCCGCGTTTTGGCACTTCATTCTGACCCTTCACGCAAGATTCAATTTGGATTCGTAGCTCAACTCATTCTCAACCACCCCTTTTTACACCAAAGTGTCAAGAGACTCAACAACTCATGGGTCCTGTAAGTTATTTGGATTCCCATTTCCTTTCTAATGGAAAACGTTGTAGAATTGAATGGAAAAGTTCTAAGTTGGTGACAAAATCTCTCGAGAAAAGGAGGGAACAGTGCCCCGTGTGAGGCTCAAACTCACAACCTTCAGATTACGAGACTGACGCACTACCTACTGCGCTAACGAAGCAAGTTGCACCTGCAGATCTGCAGAAGTTTATTGTGCATAGCAGAAAACTTATTTTTTTCATAATGTCACTGAGACGTTAGCGCATCTTTTCCCATATGGTTTAGCGGTTAGGATTCCTGGTTCTCACCCAGGTGGCCCGGATTCGACTCCCGGTATGGGAATGCACCTTTATCTTAGCTACTGCCACCATTCAAAGACTGACGCGTGTTTTTCAATCAAAAATGTTTCTGGTAGATTTTCACTTTGCAACAAAAATACTTAACATTGGCGATGCATTATGACTTTTGCAAAAGATTTCCTTTTGTTTCATAGCTTAAGCCTTTTTCAACTACACAGTTTTGCACAAAAGTGTCAAGGGACTCAACAAGCCATGTGTCCTGTCAGTCATTAGGGCTCCCATGTTCTTTCTAATCGGAAACAGTTTAGAACTGAATTGGAAAGTTCAGAGTTAGTGACAAAATCTCTTGAGAAAAGGAGGATGGCACTTGTGAGCAAAAAACTCATGATCTTCAAATTATTCAACTGACGTGCCAAAAACCTTGACCATGTAGCGTGTTTTAGCTCTTGTAATGTTTATGTTTTGTATTCAAAGCAAAACACTCTTTTTTTTTTTTTTTTTTTTTACACCTGTCTTGCTGTTTACTGTACTGCTTACACCATGTGGAGAAAGACTTAGTTAGTATTCCTGGTTGACTGGTTCAATTCCTGCTATGGGAGAGACTTTTTTTTGGGACTAGTGTCCACATTCCAAAGCCGACACGTGCCTTGCAGACAGAATCAGTTTAGGTTGGAACTGCTCTTTGCTGCCAAAAATGCAGACCACCAGATTTTTTGGATATTTATTTGCACAAAAGCTTATTTGATGTCATATCTCAAACCATTCATATCTCTCACTTTTAATTCCTGGGTGTTAAGGGACTCAACAAGCCTTTATCCCTGTCTGTCATTGGAGCTCCCCTTCCATCAATTGGTGATGTTTTGTTACTGAATGGAAAAGAGCTGTGACTCTCTAGCCAAGATAGTGGCAAAATCAGTTACGGAAACAAGGTACCAGTGCCCCATGTGAGAATCGAACTCACGACCTTCAGATTACGAGACTGACGCGCTACCTGCTGCGCTAACGAGGCAAGATGCATGTAATAATCTGCGGAAGTTGCTTGTGCAAAGCAGTACACCTCTTTTTTTTCATATTGTAAGTGAGCTGGCAGTACATCTTCTCCCGTATGGTCTAGCGCTTAGGATTCCTGGTTTTCACCCAGGTGGCCTGGGTTCGACTCCCGGTATGGAAACGCATCCTTTTCTACACCGTTGCCAACATTCAAAGACTGACGTGTGTTTTTAAAACAAACGTATTTCAGGTAGGATTTGTTTTTTTCAGGCAAAAATGCTGAACGCCCGCGTTTTGGCACTTCATTCTGACCCTTCACGCAAGATTCAATTTGGATTCGTAGCTCAACTCATTCTCAACCACCCCTTTTTACACCAAAGTGTCAAGAGACTCAACAACTCATGGGTCCTGTAAGTTATTTGGATTCCCATTTCCTTTCTAATGGAAAACGTTGTAGAATTGAATGGAAAAGTTCTAAGTTGGTGACAAAATCTCTCGAGAAAAGGAGGGAACAGTGCCCCGTGTGAGGCTCAAACTCACAACCTTCAGATTACGAGACTGACGCACTACCTACTGCGCTAACGAAGCAAGTTGCACCTGCAGATCTGCAGAAGTTTATTGTGCATAGCAGAAAACTTATTTTTTTCATAATGTCACTGAGACGTTAGCGCATCTTTTCCCATATGGTTTAGCGGTTAGGATTCCTGGTTCTCACCCAGGTGGCCCGGGTTCGACTCCCGGTATGGGAATGCACCTTTATCTTAGCTACTGCCACCATTCAAAGACTGACGCGTGTTTTTCAATCAAAAATGTTTCTGGTAGATTTTCACTTTGCAACAAAAATACTTAACATTGGCGATGCATTATGACTTTTGCAAAAGATTTCCTTTTGTTTCATAGCTTAAGCCTTTTTCAACTACACAGTTTTGCACAAAAGTGTCAAGGGACTCAACAAGCCATGTGTCCTGTCAGTCATTAGGGCTCCCATGTTCTTTCTAATCGGAAACAGTTTAGAACTGAATTGGAAAGTTCAGAGTTAGTGACAAAATCTCTTGAGAAAAGGAGGATGGCACTTGTGAGCAAAAAACTCATGATCTTCAAATTATTCAACTGACGTGCCAAAAACCTTGACCATGTAGCGTGTTTTAGCTCTTGTAATGTTTATGTTTTGTATTCAAAGCAAAACACTCTTTTTTTTTTTTTTTTTTTTTACACCTGTCTTGCTGTTTACTGTACTGCTTACACCATGTGGAGAAAGACTTAGTTAGTATTCCTGGTTGACTGGTTCAATTCCTGCTATGGGAGAGACTTTTTTTTGGGACTAGTGTCCACATTCCAAAGCCGACACGTGCCTTGCAGACAGAATCAGTTTAGGTTGGAACTGCTCTTTGCTGCCAAAAATGCAGACCACCAGATTTTTTGGATATTTATTTGCACAAAAGCTTATTTGATGTCATATCTCAAACCATTCATATCTCTCACTTTTAATTCCTGGGTGTTAAGGGACTCAACAAGCCTTTATCCCTGTCTGTCATTGGAGCTCCCCTTCCATCAATTGGTGATGTTTTGTTACTGAATGGAAAAGAGCTGTGACTCTCTAGCCAAGATAGTGGCAAAATCAGTTACGGAAACAAGGTACCAGTGCCCCATGTGAGAATCGAACTCACGACCTTCAGATTACGAGACTGACGCGCTACCTGCTGCGCTAACGAGGCAAGATGCATGTAATAATCTGCGGAAGTTGCTTGTGCAAAGCAGTACACCTCTTTTTTTTCATATTGTAAGTGAGCTGGCAGTACATCTTCTCCCGTATGGTCTAGCGCTTAGGATTCCTGGTTTTCACCCAGGTGGCCTGGGTTCGACTCCCGGTATGGAAACGCATCCTTTTCTACACCGTTGCCAACATTCAAAGACTGACGTGTGTTTTTAAAACAAACGTATTTCAGGTAGGATTTGTTTTTTTCAGGCAAAAATGCTGAACGCCCGCGTTTTGGCACTTCATTCTGACCCTTCACGCAAGATTCAATTTGGATTCGTAGCTCAACTCATTCTCAACCACCCCTTTTTACACCAAAGTGTCAAGAGACTCAACAACTCATGGGTCCTGTAAGTTATTTGGATTCCCATTTCCTTTCTAATGGAAAACGTTGTAGAATTGAATGGAAAAGTTCTAAGTTGGTGACAAAATCTCTCGAGAAAAGGAGGGAACAGTGCCCCGTGTGAGGCTCAAACTCACAACCTTCAGATTACGAGACTGACGCACTACCTACTGCGCTAACGAAGCAAGTTGCACCTGCAGATCTGCAGAAGTTTATTGTGCATAGCAGAAAACTTATTTTTTTCATAATGTCACTGAGACGTTAGCGCATCTTTTCCCATATGGTTTAGCGGTTAGGATTCCTGGTTCTCACCCAGGTGGCCCGGATTCGACTCCCGGTATGGGAATGCACCTTTATCTTAGCTACTGCCACCATTCAAAGACTGACGCGTGTTTTTCAATCAAAAATGTTTCTGGTAGATTTTCACTTTGCAACAAAAATACTTAACATTGGCGATGCATTATGACTTTTGCAAAAGATTTCCTTTTGTTTCATAGCTTAAGCCTTTTTCAACTACACAGTTTTGCACAAAAGTGTCAAGGGACTCAACAAGCCATGTGTCCTGTCAGTCATTAGGGCTCCCATGTTCTTTCTAATCGGAAACAGTTTAGAACTGAATTGGAAAGTTCAGAGTTAGTGACAAAATCTCTTGAGAAAAGGAGGATGGCACTTGTGAGCAAAAAACTCATGATCTTCAAATTATTCAACTGACGTGCCAAAAACCTTGACCATGTAGCGTGTTTTAGCTCTTGTAATGTTTATGTTTTGTATTCAAAGCAAAACACTCTTTTTTTTTTTTTTTTTTTTTACACCTGTCTTGCTGTTTACTGTACTGCTTACACCATGTGGAGAAAGACTTAGTTAGTATTCCTGGTTGACTGGTTCAATTCCTGCTATGGGAGAGACTTTTTTTTGGGACTAGTGTCCACATTCCAAAGCCGACACGTGCCTTGCAGACAGAATCAGTTTAGGTTGGAACTGCTCTTTGCTGCCAAAAATGCAGACCACCAGATTTTTTGGATATTTATTTGCACAAAAGCTTATTTGATGTCATATCTCAAACCATTCATATCTCTCACTTTTAATTCCTGGGTGTTAAGGGACTCAACAAGCCTTTATCCCTGTCTGTCATTGGAGCTCCCCTTCCATCAATTGGTGATGTTTTGTTACTGAATGGAAAAGAGCTGTGACTCTCTAGCCAAGATAGTGGCAAAATCAGTTACGGAAACAAGGTACCAGTGCCCCATGTGAGAATCGAACTCACGACCTTCAGATTACGAGACTGACGCGCTACCTGCTGCGCTAACGAGGCAAGATGCATGTAATAATCTGCGGAAGTTGCTTGTGCAAAGCAGTACACCTCTTTTTTTTCATATTGTAAGTGAGCTGGCAGTACATCTTCTCCCGTATGGTCTAGCGCTTAGGATTCCTGGTTTTCACCCAGGTGGCCTGGGTTCGACTCCCGGTATGGAAACGCATCCTTTTCTACACCGTTGCCAACATTCAAAGACTGACGTGTGTTTTTAAAACAAACGTATTTCAGGTAGGATTTGTTTTTTTCAGGCAAAAATGCTGAACGCCCGCGTTTTGGCACTTCATTCTGACCCTTCACGCAAGATTCAATTTGGATTCGTAGCTCAACTCATTCTCAACCACCCCTTTTTACACCAAAGTGTCAAGAGACTCAACAACTCATGGGTCCTGTAAGTTATTTGGATTCCCATTTCCTTTCTAATGGAAAACGTTGTAGAATTGAATGGAAAAGTTCTAAGTTGGTGACAAAATCTCTCGAGAAAAGGAGGGAACAGTGCCCCGTGTGAGGCTCAAACTCACAACCTTCAGATTACGAGACTGACGCACTACCTACTGCGCTAACGAAGCAAGTTGCACCTGCAGATCTGCAGAAGTTTATTGTGCATAGCAGAAAACTTATTTTTTTCATAATGTCACTGAGACGTTAGCGCATCTTTTCCCATATGGTTTAGCGGTTAGGATTCCTGGTTCTCACCCAGGTGGCCCGGGTTCGACTCCCGGTATGGGAATGCACCTTTATCTTAGCTACTGCCACCATTCAAAGACTGACGCGTGTTTTTCAATCAAAAATGTTTCTGGTAGATTTTCACTTTGCAACAAAAATACTTAACATTGGCGATGCATTATGACTTTTGCAAAAGATTTCCTTTTGTTTCATAGCTTAAGCCTTTTTCAACTACACAGTTTTGCACAAAAGTGTCAAGGGACTCAACAAGCCATGTGTCCTGTCAGTCATTAGGGCTCCCATGTTCTTTCTAATCGGAAACAGTTTAGAACTGAATTGGAAAGTTCAGAGTTAGTGACAAAATCTCTTGAGAAAAGGAGGATGGCACTTGTGAGCAAAAAACTCATGATCTTCAAATTATTCAACTGACGTGCCAAAAACCTTGACCATGTAGCGTGTTTTAGCTCTTGTAATGTTTATGTTTTGTATTCAAAGCAAAACACTCTTTTTTTTTTTTTTTTTTTTTACACCTGTCTTGCTGTTTACTGTACTGCTTACACCATGTGGAGAAAGACTTAGTTAGTATTCCTGGTTGACTGGTTCAATTCCTGCTATGGGAGAGACTTTTTTTTGGGACTAGTGTCCACATTCCAAAGCCGACACGTGCCTTGCAGACAGAATCAGTTTAGGTTGGAACTGCTCTTTGCTGCCAAAAATGCAGACCACCAGATTTTTTGGATATTTATTTGCACAAAAGCTTATTTGATGTCATATCTCAAACCATTCATATCTCTCACTTTTAATTCCTGGGTGTTAAGGGACTCAACAAGCCTTTATCCCTGTCTGTCATTGGAGCTCCCCTTCCATCAATTGGTGATGTTTTGTTACTGAATGGAAAAGAGCTGTGACTCTCTAGCCAAGATAGTGGCAAAATCAGTTACGGAAACAAGGTACCAGTGCCCCATGTGAGAATCGAACTCACGACCTTCAGATTACGAGACTGACGCGCTACCTGCTGCGCTAACGAGGCAAGATGCATGTAATAATCTGCGGAAGTTGCTTGTGCAAAGCAGTACACCTCTTTTTTTTCATATTGTAAGTGAGCTGGCAGTACATCTTCTCCCGTATGGTCTAGCGCTTAGGATTCCTGGTTTTCACCCAGGTGGCCTGGGTTCGACTCCCGGTATGGAAACGCATCCTTTTCTACACCGTTGCCAACATTCAAAGACTGACGTGTGTTTTTAAAACAAACGTATTTCAGGTAGGATTTGTTTTTTTCAGGCAAAAATGCTGAACGCCCGCGTTTTGGCACTTCATTCTGACCCTTCACGCAAGATTCAATTTGGATTCGTAGCTCAACTCATTCTCAACCACCCCTTTTTACACCAAAGTGTCAAGAGACTCAACAACTCATGGGTCCTGTAAGTTATTTGGATTCCCATTTCCTTTCTAATGGAAAACGTTGTAGAATTGAATGGAAAAGTTCTAAGTTGGTGACAAAATCTCTCGAGAAAAGGAGGGAACAGTGCCCCGTGTGAGGCTCAAACTCACAACCTTCAGATTACGAGACTGACGCACTACCTACTGCGCTAACGAAGCAAGTTGCACCTGCAGATCTGCAGAAGTTTATTGTGCATAGCAGAAAACTTATTTTTTTCATAATGTCACTGAGACGTTAGCGCATCTTTTCCCATATGGTTTAGCGGTTAGGATTCCTGGTTCTCACCCAGGTGGCCCGGGTTCGACTCCCGGTATGGGAATGCACCTTTATCTTAGCTACTGCCACCATTCAAAGACTGACGCGTGTTTTTCAATCAAAAATGTTTCTGGTAGATTTTCACTTTGCAACAAAAATACTTAACATTGGCGATGCATTATGACTTTTGCAAAAGATTTCCTTTTGTTTCATAGCTTAAGCCTTTTTCAACTACACAGTTTTGCACAAAAGTGTCAAGGGACTCAACAAGCCATGTGTCCTGTCAGTCATTAGGGCTCCCATGTTCTTTCTAATCGGAAACAGTTTAGAACTGAATTGGAAAGTTCAGAGTTAGTGACAAAATCTCTTGAGAAAAGGAGGATGGCACTTGTGAGCAAAAAACTCATGATCTTCAAATTATTCAACTGACGTGCCAAAAACCTTGACCATGTAGCGTGTTTTAGCTCTTGTAATGTTTATGTTTTGTATTCAAAGCAAAACACTCTTTTTTTTTTTTTTTTTTTTTACACCTGTCTTGCTGTTTACTGTACTGCTTACACCATGTGGAGAAAGACTTAGTTAGTATTCCTGGTTGACTGGTTCAATTCCTGCTATGGGAGAGACTTTTTTTTGGGACTAGTGTCCACATTCCAAAGCCGACACGTGCCTTGCAGACAGAATCAGTTTAGGTTGGAACTGCTCTTTGCTGCCAAAAATGCAGACCACCAGATTTTTTGGATATTTATTTGCACAAAAGCTTATTTGATGTCATATCTCAAACCATTCATATCTCTCACTTTTAATTCCTGGGTGTTAAGGGACTCAACAAGCCTTTATCCCTGTCTGTCATTGGAGCTCCCCTTCCATCAATTGGTGATGTTTTGTTACTGAATGGAAAAGAGCTGTGACTCTCTAGCCAAGATAGTGGCAAAATCAGTTACGGAAACAAGGTACCAGTGCCCCATGTGAGAATCGAACTCACGACCTTCAGATTACGAGACTGACGCGCTACCTGCTGCGCTAACGAGGCAAGATGCATGTAATAATCTGCGGAAGTTGCTTGTGCAAAGCAGTACACCTCTTTTTTTTCATATTGTAAGTGAGCTGGCAGTACATCTTCTCCCGTATGGTCTAGCGCTTAGGATTCCTGGTTTTCACCCAGGTGGCCTGGGTTCGACTCCCGGTATGGAAACGCATCCTTTTCTACACCGTTGCCAACATTCAAAGACTGACGTGTGTTTTTAAAACAAACGTATTTCAGGTAGGATTTGTTTTTTTCAGGCAAAAATGCTGAACGCCCGCGTTTTGGCACTTCATTCTGACCCTTCACGCAAGATTCAATTTGGATTCGTAGCTCAACTCATTCTCAACCACCCCTTTTTACACCAAAGTGTCAAGAGACTCAACAACTCATGGGTCCTGTAAGTTATTTGGATTCCCATTTCCTTTCTAATGGAAAACGTTGTAGAATTGAATGGAAAAGTTCTAAGTTGGTGACAAAATCTCTCGAGAAAAGGAGGGAACAGTGCCCCGTGTGAGGCTCAAACTCACAACCTTCAGATTACGAGACTGACGCACTACCTACTGCGCTAACGAAGCAAGTTGCACCTGCAGATCTGCAGAAGTTTATTGTGCATAGCAGAAAACTTATTTTTTTCATAATGTCACTGAGACGTTAGCGCATCTTTTCCCATATGGTTTAGCGGTTAGGATTCCTGGTTCTCACCCAGGTGGCCCGGGTTCGACTCCCGGTATGGGAATGCACCTTTATCTTAGCTACTGCCACCATTCAAAGACTGACGCGTGTTTTTCAATCAAAAATGTTTCTGGTAGATTTTCACTTTGCAACAAAAATACTTAACATTGGCGATGCATTATGACTTTTGCAAAAGATTTCCTTTTGTTTCATAGCTTAAGCCTTTTTCAACTACACAGTTTTGCACAAAAGTGTCAAGGGACTCAACAAGCCATGTGTCCTGTCAGTCATTAGGGCTCCCATGTTCTTTCTAATCGGAAACAGTTTAGAACTGAATTGGAAAGTTCAGAGTTAGTGACAAAATCTCTTGAGAAAAGGAGGATGGCACTTGTGAGCAAAAAACTCATGATCTTCAAATTATTCAACTGACGTGCCAAAAACCTTGACCATGTAGCGTGTTTTAGCTCTTGTAATGTTTATGTTTTGTATTCAAAGCAAAACACTCTTTTTTTTTTTTTTTTTTTTTACACCTGTCTTGCTGTTTACTGTACTGCTTACACCATGTGGAGAAAGACTTAGTTAGTATTCCTGGTTGACTGGTTCAATTCCTGCTATGGGAGAGACTTTTTTTTGGGACTAGTGTCCACATTCCAAAGCCGACACGTGCCTTGCAGACAGAATCAGTTTAGGTTGGAACTGCTCTTTGCTGCCAAAAATGCAGACCACCAGATTTTTTGGATATTTATTTGCACAAAAGCTTATTTGATGTCATATCTCAAACCATTCATATCTCTCACTTTTAATTCCTGGGTGTTAAGGGACTCAACAAGCCTTTATCCCTGTCTGTCATTGGAGCTCCCCTTCCATCAATTGGTGATGTTTTGTTACTGAATGGAAAAGAGCTGTGACTCTCTAGCCAAGATAGTGGCAAAATCAGTTACGGAAACAAGGTACCAGTGCCCCATGTGAGAATCGAACTCACGACCTTCAGATTACGAGACTGACGCGCTACCTGCTGCGCTAACGAGGCAAGATGCATGTAATAATCTGCGGAAGTTGCTTGTGCAAAGCAGTACACCTCTTTTTTTTCATATTGTAAGTGAGCTGGCAGTACATCTTCTCCCGTATGGTCTAGCGCTTAGGATTCCTGGTTTTCACCCAGGTGGCCTGGGTTCGACTCCCGGTATGGAAACGCATCCTTTTCTACACCGTTGCCAACATTCAAAGACTGACGTGTGTTTTTAAAACAAACGTATTTCAGGTAGGATTTGTTTTTTTCAGGCAAAAATGCTGAACGCCCGCGTTTTGGCACTTCATTCTGACCCTTCACGCAAGATTCAATTTGGATTCGTAGCTCAACTCATTCTCAACCACCCCTTTTTACACCAAAGTGTCAAGAGACTCAACAACTCATGGGTCCTGTAAGTTATTTGGATTCCCATTTCCTTTCTAATGGAAAACGTTGTAGAATTGAATGGAAAAGTTCTAAGTTGGTGACAAAATCTCTCGAGAAAAGGAGGGAACAGTGCCCCGTGTGAGGCTCAAACTCACAACCTTCAGATTACGAGACTGACGCACTACCTACTGCGCTAACGAAGCAAGTTGCACCTGCAGATCTGCAGAAGTTTATTGTGCATAGCAGAAAACTTATTTTTTTCATAATGTCACTGAGACGTTAGCGCATCTTTTCCCATATGGTTTAGCGGTTAGGATTCCTGGTTCTCACCCAGGTGGCCCGGGTTCGACTCCCGGTATGGGAATGCACCTTTATCTTAGCTACTGCCACCATTCAAAGACTGACGCGTGTTTTTCAATCAAAAATGTTTCTGGTAGATTTTCACTTTGCAACAAAAATACTTAACATTGGCGATGCATTATGACTTTTGCAAAAGATTTCCTTTTGTTTCATAGCTTAAGCCTTTTTCAACTACACAGTTTTGCACAAAAGTGTCAAGGGACTCAACAAGCCATGTGTCCTGTCAGTCATTAGGGCTCCCATGTTCTTTCTAATCGGAAACAGTTTAGAACTGAATTGGAAAGTTCAGAGTTAGTGACAAAATCTCTTGAGAAAAGGAGGATGGCACTTGTGAGCAAAAAACTCATGATCTTCAAATTATTCAACTGACGTGCCAAAAACCTTGACCATGTAGCGTGTTTTAGCTCTTGTAATGTTTATGTTTTGTATTCAAAGCAAAACACTCTTTTTTTTTTTTTTTTTTTTTACACCTGTCTTGCTGTTTACTGTACTGCTTACACCATGTGGAGAAAGACTTAGTTAGTATTCCTGGTTGACTGGTTCAATTCCTGCTATGGGAGAGACTTTTTTTTGGGACTAGTGTCCACATTCCAAAGCCGACACGTGCCTTGCAGACAGAATCAGTTTAGGTTGGAACTGCTCTTTGCTGCCAAAAATGCAGACCACCAGATTTTTTGGATATTTATTTGCACAAAAGCTTATTTGATGTCATATCTCAAACCATTCATATCTCTCACTTTTAATTCCTGGGTGTTAAGGGACTCAACAAGCCTTTATCCCTGTCTGTCATTGGAGCTCCCCTTCCATCAATTGGTGATGTTTTGTTACTGAATGGAAAAGAGCTGTGACTCTCTAGCCAAGATAGTGGCAAAATCAGTTACGGAAACAAGGTACCAGTGCCCCATGTGAGAATCGAACTCACGACCTTCAGATTACGAGACTGACGCGCTACCTGCTGCGCTAACGAGGCAAGATGCATGTAATAATCTGCGGAAGTTGCTTGTGCAAAGCAGTACACCTCTTTTTTTTCATATTGTAAGTGAGCTGGCAGTACATCTTCTCCCGTATGGTCTAGCGCTTAGGATTCCTGGTTTTCACCCAGGTGGCCTGGGTTCGACTCCCGGTATGGAAACGCATCCTTTTCTACACCGTTGCCAACATTCAAAGACTGACGTGTGTTTTTAAAACAAACGTATTTCAGGTAGGATTTGTTTTTTTCAGGCAAAAATGCTGAACGCCCGCGTTTTGGCACTTCATTCTGACCCTTCACGCAAGATTCAATTTGGATTCGTAGCTCAACTCATTCTCAACCACCCCTTTTTACACCAAAGTGTCAAGAGACTCAACAACTCATGGGTCCTGTAAGTTATTTGGATTCCCATTTCCTTTCTAATGGAAAACGTTGTAGAATTGAATGGAAAAGTTCTAAGTTGGTGACAAAATCTCTCGAGAAAAGGAGGGAACAGTGCCCCGTGTGAGGCTCAAACTCACAACCTTCAGATTACGAGACTGACGCACTACCTACTGCGCTAACGAAGCAAGTTGCACCTGCAGATCTGCAGAAGTTTATTGTGCATAGCAGAAAACTTATTTTTTTCATAATGTCACTGAGACGTTAGCGCATCTTTTCCCATATGGTTTAGCGGTTAGGATTCCTGGTTCTCACCCAGGTGGCCCGGGTTCGACTCCCGGTATGGGAATGCACCTTTATCTTAGCTACTGCCACCATTCAAAGACTGACGCGTGTTTTTCAATCAAAAATGTTTCTGGTAGATTTTCACTTTGCAACAAAAATACTTAACATTGGCGATGCATTATGACTTTTGCAAAAGATTTCCTTTTGTTTCATAGCTTAAGCCTTTTTCAACTACACAGTTTTGCACAAAAGTGTCAAGGGACTCAACAAGCCATGTGTCCTGTCAGTCATTAGGGCTCCCATGTTCTTTCTAATCGGAAACAGTTTAGAACTGAATTGGAAAGTTCAGAGTTAGTGACAAAATCTCTTGAGAAAAGGAGGATGGCACTTGTGAGCAAAAAACTCATGATCTTCAAATTATTCAACTGACGTGCCAAAAACCTTGACCATGTAGCGTGTTTTAGCTCTTGTAATGTTTATGTTTTGTATTCAAAGCAAAACACTCTTTTTTTTTTTTTTTTTTTTTACACCTGTCTTGCTGTTTACTGTACTGCTTACACCATGTGGAGAAAGACTTAGTTAGTATTCCTGGTTGACTGGTTCAATTCCTGCTATGGGAGAGACTTTTTTTTGGGACTAGTGTCCACATTCCAAAGCCGACACGTGCCTTGCAGACAGAATCAGTTTAGGTTGGAACTGCTCTTTGCTGCCAAAAATGCAGACCACCAGATTTTTTGGATATTTATTTGCACAAAAGCTTATTTGATGTCATATCTCAAACCATTCATATCTCTCACTTTTAATTCCTGGGTGTTAAGGGACTCAACAAGCCTTTATCCCTGTCTGTCATTGGAGCTCCCCTTCCATCAATTGGTGATGTTTTGTTACTGAATGGAAAAGAGCTGTGACTCTCTAGCCAAGATAGTGGCAAAATCAGTTACGGAAACAAGGTACCAGTGCCCCATGTGAGAATCGAACTCACGACCTTCAGATTACGAGACTGACGCGCTACCTGCTGCGCTAACGAGGCAAGATGCATGTAATAATCTGCGGAAGTTGCTTGTGCAAAGCAGTACACCTCTTTTTTTTCATATTGTAAGTGAGCTGGCAGTACATCTTCTCCCGTATGGTCTAGCGCTTAGGATTCCTGGTTTTCACCCAGGTGGCCTGGGTTCGACTCCCGGTATGGAAACGCATCCTTTTCTACACCGTTGCCAACATTCAAAGACTGACGTGTGTTTTTAAAACAAACGTATTTCAGGTAGGATTTGTTTTTTTCAGGCAAAAATGCTGAACGCCCGCGTTTTGGCACTTCATTCTGACCCTTCACGCAAGATTCAATTTGGATTCGTAGCTCAACTCATTCTCAACCACCCCTTTTTACACCAAAGTGTCAAGAGACTCAACAACTCATGGGTCCTGTAAGTTATTTGGATTCCCATTTCCTTTCTAATGGAAAACGTTGTAGAATTGAATGGAAAAGTTCTAAGTTGGTGACAAAATCTCTCGAGAAAAGGAGGGAACAGTGCCCCGTGTGAGGCTCAAACTCACAACCTTCAGATTACGAGACTGACGCACTACCTACTGCGCTAACGAAGCAAGTTGCACCTGCAGATCTGCAGAAGTTTATTGTGCATAGCAGAAAACTTATTTTTTTCATAATGTCACTGAGACGTTAGCGCATCTTTTCCCATATGGTTTAGCGGTTAGGATTCCTGGTTCTCACCCAGGTGGCCCGGGTTCGACTCCCGGTATGGGAATGCACCTTTATCTTAGCTACTGCCACCATTCAAAGACTGACGCGTGTTTTTCAATCAAAAATGTTTCTGGTAGATTTTCACTTTGCAACAAAAATACTTAACATTGGCGATGCATTATGACTTTTGCAAAAGATTTCCTTTTGTTTCATAGCTTAAGCCTTTTTCAACTACACAGTTTTGCACAAAAGTGTCAAGGGACTCAACAAGCCATGTGTCCTGTCAGTCATTAGGGCTCCCATGTTCTTTCTAATCGGAAACAGTTTAGAACTGAATTGGAAAGTTCAGAGTTAGTGACAAAATCTCTTGAGAAAAGGAGGATGGCACTTGTGAGCAAAAAACTCATGATCTTCAAATTATTCAACTGACGTGCCAAAAACCTTGACCATGTAGCGTGTTTTAGCTCTTGTAATGTTTATGTTTTGTATTCAAAGCAAAACACTCTTTTTTTTTTTTTTTTTTTTTACACCTGTCTTGCTGTTTACTGTACTGCTTACACCATGTGGAGAAAGACTTAGTTAGTATTCCTGGTTGACTGGTTCAATTCCTGCTATGGGAGAGACTTTTTTTTGGGACTAGTGTCCACATTCCAAAGCCGACACGTGCCTTGCAGACAGAATCAGTTTAGGTTGGAACTGCTCTTTGCTGCCAAAAATGCAGACCACCAGATTTTTTGGATATTTATTTGCACAAAAGCTTATTTGATGTCATATCTCAAACCATTCATATCTCTCACTTTTAATTCCTGGGTGTTAAGGGACTCAACAAGCCTTTATCCCTGTCTGTCATTGGAGCTCCCCTTCCATCAATTGGTGATGTTTTGTTACTGAATGGAAAAGAGCTGTGACTCTCTAGCCAAGATAGTGGCAAAATCAGTTACGGAAACAAGGTACCAGTGCCCCATGTGAGAATCGAACTCACGACCTTCAGATTACGAGACTGACGCGCTACCTGCTGCGCTAACGAGGCAAGATGCATGTAATAATCTGCGGAAGTTGCTTGTGCAAAGCAGTACACCTCTTTTTTTTCATATTGTAAGTGAGCTGGCAGTACATCTTCTCCCGTATGGTCTAGCGCTTAGGATTCCTGGTTTTCACCCAGGTGGCCTGGGTTCGACTCCCGGTATGGAAACGCATCCTTTTCTACACCGTTGCCAACATTCAAAGACTGACGTGTGTTTTTAAAACAAACGTATTTCAGGTAGGATTTGTTTTTTTCAGGCAAAAATGCTGAACGCCCGCGTTTTGGCACTTCATTCTGACCCTTCACGCAAGATTCAATTTGGATTCGTAGCTCAACTCATTCTCAACCACCCCTTTTTACACCAAAGTGTCAAGAGACTCAACAACTCATGGGTCCTGTAAGTTATTTGGATTCCCATTTCCTTTCTAATGGAAAACGTTGTAGAATTGAATGGAAAAGTTCTAAGTTGGTGACAAAATCTCTCGAGAAAAGGAGGGAACAGTGCCCCGTGTGAGGCTCAAACTCACAACCTTCAGATTACGAGACTGACGCACTACCTACTGCGCTAACGAAGCAAGTTGCACCTGCAGATCTGCAGAAGTTTATTGTGCATAGCAGAAAACTTATTTTTTTCATAATGTCACTGAGACGTTAGCGCATCTTTTCCCATATGGTTTAGCGGTTAGGATTCCTGGTTCTCACCCAGGTGGCCCGGGTTCGACTCCCGGTATGGGAATGCACCTTTATCTTAGCTACTGCCACCATTCAAAGACTGACGCGTGTTTTTCAATCAAAAATGTTTCTGGTAGATTTTCACTTTGCAACAAAAATACTTAACATTGGCGATGCATTATGACTTTTGCAAAAGATTTCCTTTTGTTTCATAGCTTAAGCCTTTTTCAACTACACAGTTTTGCACAAAAGTGTCAAGGGACTCAACAAGCCATGTGTCCTGTCAGTCATTAGGGCTCCCATGTTCTTTCTAATCGGAAACAGTTTAGAACTGAATTGGAAAGTTCAGAGTTAGTGACAAAATCTCTTGAGAAAAGGAGGATGGCACTTGTGAGCAAAAAACTCATGATCTTCAAATTATTCAACTGACGTGCCAAAAACCTTGACCATGTAGCGTGTTTTAGCTCTTGTAATGTTTATGTTTTGTATTCAAAGCAAAACACTCTTTTTTTTTTTTTTTTTTTTTACACCTGTCTTGCTGTTTACTGTACTGCTTACACCATGTGGAGAAAGACTTAGTTAGTATTCCTGGTTGACTGGTTCAATTCCTGCTATGGGAGAGACTTTTTTTTGGGACTAGTGTCCACATTCCAAAGCCGACACGTGCCTTGCAGACAGAATCAGTTTAGGTTGGAACTGCTCTTTGCTGGAAAAAATGCAGACCACCAGATTTTTTGGATATTTATTTGCACAAAAGCTTATTTGATGTCATATCTCAAACCATTCATATCTCTCACTTTTAATTCCTGGGTGTTAAGGGACTCAACAAGCCTTTATCCCTGTCTGTCATTGGAGCTCCCCTTCCATCAATTGGTGATGTTTTGTTACTGAATGGAAAAGAGCTGTGACTCTCTAGCCAAGATAGTGGCAAAATCAGTTACGGAAACAAGGTACCAGTGCCCCATGTGAGAATCGAACTCACGACCTTCAGATTACGAGACTGACGCGCTACCTGCTGCGCTAACGAGGCAAGATGCATGCAATAATCTGCGGAAGTTGCTTGTGCAAAGCAGTACACCTCTTTTTTTTCATATTGTAAGTGAGCTGGCAGTACATCTTCTCCCGTATGGTCTAGCGCTTAGGATTCCTGGTTTTCACCCAGGTGGCCTGGGTTCGACTCCCGGTATGGAAACGCATCCTTTTCTACACCGTTGCCAACATTCAAAGACTGACGTGTGTTTTTAAAACAAACGTATTTCAGGTAGGATTTGTTTTTTTCAGGCAAAAATGCTGAACGCCCGCGTTTTGGCACTTCATTCTGACCCTTCACGCAAGATTCAATTTGGATTCGTAGCTCAACTCATTCTCAACCACCCCTTTTTACACCAAAGTGTCAAGAGACTCAACAACTCATGGGTCCTGTAAGTTATTTGGATTCCCATTTCCTTTCTAATGGAAAACGTTGTAGAATTGAATGGAAAAGTTCTAAGTTGGTGACAAAATCTCTCGAGAAAAGGAGGGAACAGTGCCCCGTGTGAGGCTCAAACTCACAACCTTCAGATTACGAGACTGACGCACTACCTACTGCGCTAACGAAGCAAGTTGCACCTGCAGATCTGCAGAAGTTTATTGTGCATAGCAGAAAACTTATTTTTTTCATAATGTCACTGAGACGTTAGCGCATCTTTTCCCATATGGTTTAGCGGTTAGGATTCCTGGTTCTCACCCAGGTGGCCCGGGTTCGACTCCCGGTATGGGAATGCACCTTTATCTTAGCTACTGCCACCATTCAAAGACTGACGCGTGTTTTTCAATCAAAAATGTTTCTGGTAGATTTTCACTTTGCAACAAAAATACTTAACATTGGCGATGCATTATGACTTTTGCAAAAGATTTCCTTTTGTTTCATAGCTTAAGCCTTTTTCAACTACACAGTTTTGCACAAAAGTGTCAAGGGACTCAACAAGCCATGTGTCCTGTCAGTCATTAGGGCTCCCATGTTCTTTCTAATCGGAAACAGTTTAGAACTGAATTGGAAAGTTCAGAGTTAGTGACAAAATCTCTTGAGAAAAGGAGGATGGCACTTGTGAGCAAAAAACTCATGATCTTCAAATTATTCAACTGACGTGCCAAAAACCTTGACCATGTAGCGTGTTTTAGCTCTTGTAATGTTTATGTTTTGTATTCAAAGCAAAACACTCTTTTTTTTTTTTTTTTTTTTTACACCTGTCTTGCTGTTTACTGTACTGCTTACACCATGTGGAGAAAGACTTAGTTAGTATTCCTGGTTGACTGGTTCAATTCCTGCTATGGGAGAGACTTTTTTTTGGGACTAGTGTCCACATTCCAAAGCCGACACGTGCCTTGCAGACAGAATCAGTTTAGGTTGGAACTGCTCTTTGCTGGCAAAAATGCAGACCACCAGATTTTTTGGATATTTATTTGCACAAAAGCTTATTTGATGTCATATCTCAAACCATTCATATCTCTCACTTTTAATTCCTGGGTGTTAAGGGACTCAACAAGCCTTTATCCCTGTCTGTCATTGGAGCTCCCCTTCCATCAATTGGTGATGTTTTGTTACTGAATGGAAAAGAGCTGTGACTCTCTAGCCAAGATAGTGGCAAAATCAGTTACGGAAACAAGGTACCAGTGCCCCATGTGAGAATCGAACTCACGACCTTCAGATTACGAGACTGACGCGCTACCTGCTGCGCTAACGAGGCAAGATGCATGCAATAATCTGCGGAAGTTGCTTGTGCAAAGCAGTACACCTCTTTTTTTTCATATTGTAAGTGAGCTGGCAGTACATCTTCTCCCGTATGGTCTAGCGCTTAGGATTCCTGGTTTTCACCCAGGTGGCCTGGGTTCGACTCCCGGTATGGAAACGCATCCTTTTCTACACCGTTGCCAACATTCAAAGACTGACGTGTGTTTTTAAAACAAACGTATTTCAGGTAGGATTTGTTTTTTTCAGGCAAAAATGCTGAACGCCCGCGTTTTGGCACTTCATTCTGACCCTTCACGCAAGATTCAATTTGGATTCGTAGCTCAACTCATTCTCAACCACCCCTTTTTACACCAAAGTGTCAAGAGACTCAACAACTCATGGGTCCTGTAAGTTATTTGGATTCCCATTTCCTTTCTAATGGAAAACGTTGTAGAATTGAATGGAAAAGTTCTAAGTTGGTGACAAAATCTCTCGAGAAAAGGAGGGAACAGTGCCCCGTGTGAGGCTCAAACTCACAACCTTCAGATTACGAGACTGACGCACTACCTACTGCGCTAACGAAGCAAGTTGCACCTGCAGATCTGCAGAAGTTTATTGTGCATAGCAGAAAACTTATTTTTTTCATAATGTCACTGAGACGTTAGCGCATCTTTTCCCATATGGTTTAGCGGTTAGGATTCCTGGTTCTCACCCAGGTGGCCCGGGTTCGACTCCCGGTATGGGAATGCACCTTTATCTTAGCTACTGCCACCATTCAAAGACTGACGCGTGTTTTTCAATCAAAAATGTTTCTGGTAGATTTTCACTTTGCAACAAAAATACTTAACATTGGCGATGCATTATGACTTTTGCAAAAGATTTCCTTTTGTTTCATAGCTTAAGCCTTTTTCAACTACACAGTTTTGCACAAAAGTGTCAAGGGACTCAACAAGCCATGTGTCCTGTCAGTCATTAGGGCTCCCATGTTCTTTCTAATCGGAAACAGTTTAGAACTGAATTGGAAAGTTCAGAGTTAGTGACAAAATCTCTTGAGAAAAGGAGGATGGCACTTGTGAGCAAAAAACTCATGATCTTCAAATTATTCAACTGACGTGCCAAAAACCTTGACCATGTAGCGTGTTTTAGCTCTTGTAATGTTTATGTTTTGTATTCAAAGCAAAACACTCTTTTTTTTTTTTTTTTTTTTTACACCTGTCTTGCTGTTTACTGTACTGCTTACACCATGTGGAGAAAGACTTAGTTAGTATTCCTGGTTGACTGGTTCAATTCCTGCTATGGGAGAGACTTTTTTTTGGGACTAGTGTCCACATTCCAAAGCCGACACGTGCCTTGCAGACAGAATCAGTTTAGGTTGGAACTGCTCTTTGCTGGCAAAAATGCAGACCACCAGATTTTTTGGATATTTATTTGCACAAAAGCTTATTTGATGTCATATCTCAAACCATTCATATCTCTCACTTTTAATTCCTGGGTGTTAAGGGACTCAACAAGCCTTTATCCCTGTCTGTCATTGGAGCTCCCCTTCCATCAATTGGTGATGTTTTGTTACTGAATGGAAAAGAGCTGTGACTCTCTAGCCAAGATAGTGGCAAAATCAGTTACGGAAACAAGGTACCAGTGCCCCATGTGAGAATCGAACTCACGACCTTCAGATTACGAGACTGACGCGCTACCTGCTGCGCTAACGAGGCAAGATGCATGCAATAATCTGCGGAAGTTGCTTGTGCAAAGCAGTACACCTCTTTTTTTTCATATTGTAAGTGAGCTGGCAGTACATCTTCTCCCGTATGGTCTAGCGCTTAGGATTCCTGGTTTTCACCCAGGTGGCCTGGGTTCGACTCCCGGTATGGAAACGCATCCTTTTCTACACCGTTGCCAACATTCAAAGACTGACGTGTGTTTTTAAAACAAACGTATTTCAGGTAGGATTTGTTTTTTTCAGGCAAAAATGCTGAACGCCCGCGTTTTGGCACTTCATTCTGACCCTTCACGCAAGATTCAATTTGGATTCGTAGCTCAACTCATTCTCAACCACCCCTTTTTACACCAAAGTGTCAAGAGACTCAACAACTCATGGGTCCTGTAAGTTATTTGGATTCCCATTTCCTTTCTAATGGAAAACGTTGTAGAATTGAATGGAAAAGTTCTAAGTTGGTGACAAAATCTCTCGAGAAAAGGAGGGAACAGTGCCCCGTGTGAGGCTCAAACTCACAACCTTCAGATTACGAGACTGACGCACTACCTACTGCGCTAACGAAGCAAGTTGCACCTGCAGATCTGCAGAAGTTTATTGTGCATAGCAGAAAACTTATTTTTTTCATAATGTCACTGAGACGTTAGCGCATCTTTTCCCATATGGTTTAGCGGTTAGGATTCCTGGTTCTCACCCAGGTGGCCCGGGTTCGACTCCCGGTATGGGAATGCACCTTTATCTTAGCTACTGCCACCATTCAAAGACTGACGCGTGTTTTTCAATCAAAAATGTTTCTGGTAGATTTTCACTTTGCAACAAAAATACTTAACATTGGCGATGCATTATGACTTTTGCAAAAGATTTCCTTTTGTTTCATAGCTTAAGCCTTTTTCAACTACACAGTTTTGCACAAAAGTGTCAAGGGACTCAACAAGCCATGTGTCCTGTCAGTCATTAGGGCTCCCATGTTCTTTCTAATCGGAAACAGTTTAGAACTGAATTGGAAAGTTCAGAGTTAGTGACAAAATCTCTTGAGAAAAGGAGGATGGCACTTGTGAGCAAAAAACTCATGATCTTCAAATTATTCAACTGACGTGCCAAAAACCTTGACCATGTAGCGTGTTTTAGCTCTTGTAATGTTTATGTTTTGTATTCAAAGCAAAACACTCTTTTTTTTTTTTTTTTTTTTTACACCTGTCTTGCTGTTTACTGTACTGCTTACACCATGTGGAGAAAGACTTAGTTAGTATTCCTGGTTGACTGGTTCAATTCCTGCTATGGGAGAGACTTTTTTTTGGGACTAGTGTCCACATTCCAAAGCCGACACGTGCCTTGCAGACAGAATCAGTTTAGGTTGGAACTGCTCTTTGCTGCCAAAAATGCAGACCACCAGATTTTTTGGATATTTATTTGCACAAAAGCTTATTTGATGTCATATCTCAAACCATTCATATCTCTCACTTTTAATTCCTGGGTGTTAAGGGACTCAACAAGCCTTTATCCCTGTCTGTCATTGGAGCTCCCCTTCCATCAATTGGTGATGTTTTGTTACTGAATGGAAAAGAGCTGTGACTCTCTAGCCAAGATAGTGGCAAAATCAGTTACGGAAACAAGGTACCAGTGCCCCATGTGAGAATCGAACTCACGACCTTCAGATTACGAGACTGACGCGCTACCTGCTGCGCTAACGAGGCAAGATGCATGCAATAATCTGCGGAAGTTGCTTGTGCAAAGCAGTACACCTCTTTTTTTTCATATTGTAAGTGAGCTGGCAGTACATCTTCTCCCGTATGGTCTAGCGCTTAGGATTCCTGGTTTTCACCCAGGTGGCCTGGGTTCGACTCCCGGTATGGAAACGCATCCTTTTCTACACCGTTGCCAACATTCAAAGACTGACGTGTGTTTTTAAAACAAACGTATTTCAGGTAGGATTTGTTTTTTTCAGGCAAAAATGCTGAACGCCCGCGTTTTGGCACTTCATTCTGACCCTTCACGCAAGATTCAATTTGGATTCGTAGCTCAACTCATTCTCAACCACCCCTTTTTACACCAAAGTGTCAAGAGACTCAACAACTCATGGGTCCTGTAAGTTATTTGGATTCCCATTTCCTTTCTAATGGAAAACGTTGTAGAATTGAATGGAAAAGTTCTAAGTTGGTGACAAAATCTCTCGAGAAAAGGAGGGAACAGTGCCCCGTGTGAGGCTCAAACTCACAACCTTCAGATTACGAGACTGACGCACTACCTACTGCGCTAACGAAGCAAGTTGCACCTGCAGATCTGCAGAAGTTTATTGTGCATAGCAGAAAACTTATTTTTTTCATAATGTCACTGAGACGTTAGCGCATCTTTTCCCATATGGTTTAGCGGTTAGGATTCCTGGTTCTCACCCAGGTGGCCCGGGTTCGACTCCCGGTATGGGAATGCACCTTTATCTTAGCTACTGCCACCATTCAAAGACTGACGCGTGTTTTTCAATCAAAAATGTTTCTGGTAGATTTTCACTTTGCAACAAAAATACTTAACATTGGCGATGCATTATGACTTTTGCAAAAGATTTCCTTTTGTTTCATAGCTTAAGCCTTTTTCAACTACACAGTTTTGCACAAAAGTGTCAAGGGACTCAACAAGCCATGTGTCCTGTCAGTCATTAGGGCTCCCATGTTCTTTCTAATCGGAAACAGTTTAGAACTGAATTGGAAAGTTCAGAGTTAGTGACAAAATCTCTTGAGAAAAGGAGGATGGCACTTGTGAGCAAAAAACTCATGATCTTCAAATTATTCAACTGACGTGCCAAAAACCTTGACCATGTAGCGTGTTTTAGCTCTTGTAATGTTTATGTTTTGTATTCAAAGCAAAACACTCTTTTTTTTTTTTTTTTTTTTTACACCTGTCTTGCTGTTTACTGTACTGCTTACACCATGTGGAGAAAGACTTAGTTAGTATTCCTGGTTGACTGGTTCAATTCCTGCTATGGGAGAGACTTTTTTTTGGGACTAGTGTCCACATTCCAAAGCCGACACGTGCCTTGCAGACAGAATCAGTTTAGGTTGGAACTGCTCTTTGCTGCCAAAAATGCAGACCACCAGATTTTTTGGATATTTATTTGCACAAAAGCTTATTTGATGTCATATCTCAAACCATTCATATCTCTCACTTTTAATTCCTGGGTGTTAAGGGACTCAACAAGCCTTTATCCCTGTCTGTCATTGGAGCTCCCCTTCCATCAATTGGTGATGTTTTGTTACTGAATGGAAAAGAGCTGTGACTCTCTAGCCAAGATAGTGGCAAAATCAGTTACGGAAACAAGGTACCAGTGCCCCATGTGAGAATCGAACTCACGACCTTCAGATTACGAGACTGACGCGCTACCTGCTGCGCTAACGAGGCAAGATGCATGCAATAATCTGCGGAAGTTGCTTGTGCAAAGCAGTACACCTCTTTTTTTTCATATTGTAAGTGAGCTGGCAGTACATCTTCTCCCGTATGGTCTAGCGCTTAGGATTCCTGGTTTTCACCCAGGTGGCCTGGGTTCGACTCCCGGTATGGAAACGCATCCTTTTCTACACCGTTGCCAACATTCAAAGACTGACGTGTGTTTTTAAAACAAACGTATTTCAGGTAGGATTTGTTTTTTTCAGGCAAAAATGCTGAACGCCCGCGTTTTGGCACTTCATTCTGACCCTTCACGCAAGATTCAATTTGGATTCGTAGCTCAACTCATTCTCAACCACCCCTTTTTACACCAAAGTGTCAAGAGACTCAACAACTCATGGGTCCTGTAAGTTATTTGGATTCCCATTTCCTTTCTAATGGAAAACGTTGTAGAATTGAATGGAAAAGTTCTAAGTTGGTGACAAAATCTCTCGAGAAAAGGAGGGAACAGTGCCCCGTGTGAGGCTCAAACTCACAACCTTCAGATTACGAGACTGACGCACTACCTACTGCGCTAACGAAGCAAGTTGCACCTGCAGATCTGCAGAAGTTTATTGTGCATAGCAGAAAACTTATTTTTTTCATAATGTCACTGAGACGTTAGCGCATCTTTTCCCATATGGTTTAGCGGTTAGGATTCCTGGTTCTCACCCAGGTGGCCCGGGTTCGACTCCCGGTATGGGAATGCACCTTTATCTTAGCTACTGCCACCATTCAAAGACTGACGCGTGTTTTTCAATCAAAAATGTTTCTGGTAGATTTTCACTTTGCAACAAAAATACTTAACATTGGCGATGCATTATGACTTTTGCAAAAGATTTCCTTTTGTTTCATAGCTTAAGCCTTTTTCAACTACACAGTTTTGCACAAAAGTGTCAAGGGACTCAACAAGCCATGTGTCCTGTCAGTCATTAGGGCTCCCATGTTCTTTCTAATCGGAAACAGTTTAGAACTGAATTGGAAAGTTCAGAGTTAGTGACAAAATCTCTTGAGAAAAGGAGGATGGCACTTGTGAGCAAAAAACTCATGATCTTCAAATTATTCAACTGACGTGCCAAAAACCTTGACCATGTAGCGTGTTTTAGCTCTTGTAATGTTTATGTTTTGTATTCAAAGCAAAACACTCTTTTTTTTTTTTTTTTTTTTTACACCTGTCTTGCTGTTTACTGTACTGCTTACACCATGTGGAGAAAGACTTAGTTAGTATTCCTGGTTGACTGGTTCAATTCCTGCTATGGGAGAGACTTTTTTTTGGGACTAGTGTCCACATTCCAAAGCCGACACGTGCCTTGCAGACAGAATCAGTTTAGGTTGGAACTGCTCTTTGCTGCCAAAAATGCAGACCACCAGATTTTTTGGATATTTATTTGCACAAAAGCTTATTTGATGTCATATCTCAAACCATTCATATCTCTCACTTTTAATTCCTGGGTGTTAAGGGACTCAACAAGCCTTTATCCCTGTCTGTCATTGGAGCTCCCCTTCCATCAATTGGTGATGTTTTGTTACTGAATGGAAAAGAGCTGTGACTCTCTAGCCAAGATAGTGGCAAAATCAGTTACGGAAACAAGGTACCAGTGCCCCATGTGAGAATCGAACTCACGACCTTCAGATTACGAGACTGACGCGCTACCTGCTGCGCTAACGAGGCAAGATGCATGCAATAATCTGCGGAAGTTGCTTGTGCAAAGCAGTACACCTCTTTTTTTTCATATTGTAAGTGAGCTGGCAGTACATCTTCTCCCGTATGGTCTAGCGCTTAGGATTCCTGGTTTTCACCCAGGTGGCCTGGGTTCGACTCCCGGTATGGAAACGCATCCTTTTCTACACCGTTGCCAACATTCAAAGACTGACGTGTGTTTTTAAAACAAACGTATTTCAGGTAGGATTTGTTTTTTTCAGGCAAAAATGCTGAACGCCCGCGTTTTGGCACTTCATTCTGACCCTTCACGCAAGATTCAATTTGGATTCGTAGCTCAACTCATTCTCAACCACCCCTTTTTACACCAAAGTGTCAAGAGACTCAACAACTCATGGGTCCTGTAAGTTATTTGGATTCCCATTTCCTTTCTAATGGAAAACGTTGTAGAATTGAATGGAAAAGTTCTAAGTTGGTGACAAAATCTCTCGAGAAAAGGAGGGAACAGTGCCCCGTGTGAGGCTCAAACTCACAACCTTCAGATTACGAGACTGACGCACTACCTACTGCGCTAACGAAGCAAGTTGCACCTGCAGATCTGCAGAAGTTTATTGTGCATAGCAGAAAACTTATTTTTTTCATAATGTCACTGAGACGTTAGCGCATCTTTTCCCATATGGTTTAGCGGTTAGGATTCCTGGTTCTCACCCAGGTGGCCCGGGTTCGACTCCCGGTATGGGAATGCACCTTTATCTTAGCTACTGCCACCATTCAAAGACTGACGCGTGTTTTTCAATCAAAAATGTTTCTGGTAGATTTTCACTTTGCAACAAAAATACTTAACATTGGCGATGCATTATGACTTTTGCAAAAGATTTCCTTTTGTTTCATAGCTTAAGCCTTTTTCAACTACACAGTTTTGCACAAAAGTGTCAAGGGACTCAACAAGCCATGTGTCCTGTCAGTCATTAGGGCTCCCATGTTCTTTCTAATCGGAAACAGTTTAGAACTGAATTGGAAAGTTCAGAGTTAGTGACAAAATCTCTTGAGAAAAGGAGGATGGCACTTGTGAGCAAAAAACTCATGATCTTCAAATTATTCAACTGACGTGCCAAAAACCTTGACCATGTAGCGTGTTTTAGCTCTTGTAATGTTTATGTTTTGTATTCAAAGCAAAACACTCTTTTTTTTTTTTTTTTTTTTTACACCTGTCTTGCTGTTTACTGTACTGCTTACACCATGTGGAGAAAGACTTAGTTAGTATTCCTGGTTGACTGGTTCAATTCCTGCTATGGGAGAGACTTTTTTTTGGGACTAGTGTCCACATTCCAAAGCCGACACGTGCCTTGCAGACAGAATCAGTTTAGGTTGGAACTGCTCTTTGCTGCCAAAAATGCAGACCACCAGATTTTTTGGATATTTATTTGCACAAAAGCTTATTTGATGTCATATCTCAAACCATTCATATCTCTCACTTTTAATTCCTGGGTGTTAAGGGACTCAACAAGCCTTTATCCCTGTCTGTCATTGGAGCTCCCCTTCCATCAATTGGTGATGTTTTGTTACTGAATGGAAAAGAGCTGTGACTCTCTAGCCAAGATAGTGGCAAAATCAGTTACGGAAACAAGGTACCAGTGCCCCATGTGAGAATCGAACTCACGACCTTCAGATTACGAGACTGACGCGCTACCTGCTGCGCTAACGAGGCAAGATGCATGCAATAATCTGCGGAAGTTGCTTGTGCAAAGCAGTACACCTCTTTTTTTTCATATTGTAAGTGAGCTGGCAGTACATCTTCTCCCGTATGGTCTAGCGCTTAGGATTCCTGGTTTTCACCCAGGTGGCCTGGGTTCGACTCCCGGTATGGAAACGCATCCTTTTCTACACCGTTGCCAACATTCAAAGACTGACGTGTGTTTTTAAAACAAACGTATTTCAGGTAGGATTTGTTTTTTTCAGGCAAAAATGCTGAACGCCCGCGTTTTGGCACTTCATTCTGACCCTTCACGCAAGATTCAATTTGGATTCGTAGCTCAACTCATTCTCAACCACCCCTTTTTACACCAAAGTGTCAAGAGACTCAACAACTCATGGGTCCTGTAAGTTATTTGGATTCCCATTTCCTTTCTAATGGAAAACGTTGTAGAATTGAATGGAAAAGTTCTAAGTTGGTGACAAAATCTCTCGAGAAAAGGAGGGAACAGTGCCCCGTGTGAGGCTCAAACTCACAACCTTCAGATTACGAGACTGACGCACTACCTACTGCGCTAACGAAGCAAGTTGCACCTGCAGATCTGCAGAAGTTTATTGTGCATAGCAGAAAACTTATTTTTTTCATAATGTCACTGAGACGTTAGCGCATCTTTTCCCATATGGTTTAGCGGTTAGGATTCCTGGTTCTCACCCAGGTGGCCCGGGTTCGACTCCCGGTATGGGAATGCACCTTTATCTTAGCTACTGCCACCATTCAAAGACTGACGCGTGTTTTTCAATCAAAAATGTTTCTGGTAGATTTTCACTTTGCAACAAAAATACTTAACATTGGCGATGCATTATGACTTTTGCAAAAGATTTCCTTTTGTTTCATAGCTTAAGCCTTTTTCAACTACACAGTTTTGCACAAAAGTGTCAAGGGACTCAACAAGCCATGTGTCCTGTCAGTCATTAGGGCTCCCATGTTCTTTCTAATCGGAAACAGTTTAGAACTGAATTGGAAAGTTCAGAGTTAGTGACAAAATCTCTTGAGAAAAGGAGGATGGCACTTGTGAGCAAAAAACTCATGATCTTCAAATTATTCAACTGACGTGCCAAAAACCTTGACCATGTAGCGTGTTTTAGCTCTTGTAATGTTTATGTTTTGTATTCAAAGCAAAACACTCTTTTTTTTTTTTTTTTTTTTTACACCTGTCTTGCTGTTTACTGTACTGCTTACACCATGTGGAGAAAGACTTAGTTAGTATTCCTGGTTGACTGGTTCAATTCCTGCTATGGGAGAGACTTTTTTTTGGGACTAGTGTCCACATTCCAAAGCCGACACGTGCCTTGCAGACAGAATCAGTTTAGGTTGGAACTGCTCTTTGCTGCCAAAAATGCAGACCACCAGATTTTTTGGATATTTATTTGCACAAAAGCTTATTTGATGTCATATCTCAAACCATTCATATCTCTCACTTTTAATTCCTGGGTGTTAAGGGACTCAACAAGCCTTTATCCCTGTCTGTCATTGGAGCTCCCCTTCCATCAATTGGTGATGCTTTGTTACTGAATGGAAAAGAGCTGTGACTCTCTAGCCAAGATAGTGGCAAAATCAGTTACGGAAACAAGGTACCAGTGCCCCATGTGAGAATCGAACTCACGACCTTCAGATTACGAGACTGACGCGCTACCTGCTGCGCTAACGAGGCAAGATGCATGCAATAATCTGCGGAAGTTGCTTGTGCAAAGCAGTACACCTCTTTTTTTTCATATTGTAAGTGAGCTGGCAGTACATCTTCTCCCGTATGGTCTAGCGCTTAGGATTCCTGGTTTTCACCCAGGTGGCCTGGGTTCGACTCCCGGTATGGAAACGCATCCTTTTCTACACCGTTGCCAACATTCAAAGACTGACGTGTGTTTTTAAAACAAACGTATTTCAGGTAGGATTTGTTTTTTTCAGGCAAAAATGCTGAACGCCCGCGTTTTGGCACTTCATTCTGACCCTTCACGCAAGATTCAATTTGGATTCGTAGCTCAACTCATTCTCAACCACCCCTTTTTACACCAAAGTGTCAAGAGACTCAACAACTCATGGGTCCTGTAAGTTATTTGGATTCCCATTTCCTTTCTAATGGAAAACGTTGTAGAATTGAATGGAAAAGTTCTAAGTTGGTGACAAAATCTCTCGAGAAAAGGAGGGAACAGTGCCCCGTGTGAGGCTCAAACTCACAACCTTCAGATTACGAGACTGACGCACTACCTACTGCGCTAACGAAGCAAGTTGCACCTGCAGATCTGCAGAAGTTTATTGTGCATAGCAGAAAACTTATTTTTTTCATAATGTCACTGAGACGTTAGCGCATCTTTTCCCATATGGTTTAGCGGTTAGGATTCCTGGTTCTCACCCAGGTGGCCCGGGTTCGACTCCCGGTATGGGAATGCACCTTTATCTTAGCTACTGCCACCATTCAAAGACTGACGCGTGTTTTTCAATCAAAAATGTTTCTGGTAGATTTTCACTTTGCAACAAAAATACTTAACATTGGCGATGCATTATGACTTTTGCAAAAGATTTCCTTTTGTTTCATAGCTTAAGCCTTTTTCAACTACACAGTTTTGCACAAAAGTGTCAAGGGACTCAACAAGCCATGTGTCCTGTCAGTCATTAGGGCTCCCATGTTCTTTCTAATCGGAAACAGTTTAGAACTGAATTGGAAAGTTCAGAGTTAGTGACAAAATCTCTTGAGAAAAGGAGGATGGCACTTGTGAGCAAAAAACTCATGATCTTCAAATTATTCAACTGACGTGCCAAAAACCTTGACCATGTAGCGTGTTTTAGCTCTTGTAATGTTTATGTTTTGTATTCAAAGCAAAACACTCTTTTTTTTTTTTTTTTTTTTTACACCTGTCTTGCTGTTTACTGTACTGCTTACACCATGTGGAGAAAGACTTAGTTAGTATTCCTGGTTGACTGGTTCAATTCCTGCTATGGGAGAGACTTTTTTTTGGGACTAGTGTCCACATTCCAAAGCCGACACGTGCCTTGCAGACAGAATCAGTTTAGGTTGGAACTGCTCTTTGCTGGCAAAAATGCAGACCACCAGATTTTTTGGATATTTATTTGCACAAAAGCTTATTTGATGTCATATCTCAAACCATTCATATCTCTCACTTTTAATTCCTGGGTGTTAAGGGACTCAACAAGCCTTTATCCCTGTCTGTCATTGGAGCTCCCCTTCCATCAATTGGTGATGTTTTGTTACTGAATGGAAAAGAGCTGTGACTCTCTAGCCAAGATAGTGGCAAAATCAGTTACGGAAACAAGGTACCAGTGCCCCATGTGAGAATCGAACTCACGACCTTCAGATTACGAGACTGACGCGCTACCTGCTGCGCTAACGAGGCAAGATGCATGCAATAATCTGCGGAAGTTGCTTGTGCAAAGCAGTACACCTCTTTTTTTTCATATTGTAAGTGAGCTGGCAGTACATCTTCTCCCGTATGGTCTAGCGCTTAGGATTCCTGGTTTTCACCCAGGTGGCCTGGGTTCGACTCCCGGTATGGAAACGCATCCTTTTCTACACCGTTGCCAACATTCAAAGACTGACGTGTGTTTTTAAAACAAACGTATTTCAGGTAGGATTTGTTTTTTTCAGGCAAAAATGCTGAACGCCCGCGTTTTGGCACTTCATTCTGACCCTTCACGCAAGATTCAATTTGGATTCGTAGCTCAACTCATTCTCAACCACCCCTTTTTACACCAAAGTGTCAAGAGACTCAACAACTCATGGGTCCTGTAAGTTATTTGGATTCCCATTTCCTTTCTAATGGAAAACGTTGTAGAATTGAATGGAAAAGTTCTAAGCTGGTGACAAAATTTCTCGAGAAAAGGAGGGAACAGTGCCCCGTGTGAGGCTCAAACTCACAACCTTCAGATTACGAGACTGACGCACTACCTACTGCGCTAACGAAGCAAGTTGCACCTGCAGATCTGCAGAAGTTTATTGTGCATAGCAGAAAACTTATTTTTTTCATAATGTCACTGAGACGTTAGCGCATCTTTTCCCATATGGTTTAGCGGTTAGGATTCCTGGTTCTCACCCAGGTGGCCCGGGTTCGACTCCCGGTATGGGAATGCACCTTTATCTTAGCTACTGCCACCATTCAAAGACTGACGCGTGTTTTTCAATCAAAAATGTTTCTGGTAGATTTTCACTTTGCAACAAAAATACTTAACATTGGCGATGCATTATGACTTTTGCAAAAGATTTCCTTTTGTTTCATAGCTTAAGCCTTTTTCAACTACACAGTTTTGCACAAAAGTGTCAAGGGACTCAACAAGCCATGTGTCCTGTCAGTCATTAGGGCTCCCATGTTCTTTCTAATCGGAAACAGTTTAGAACTGAATTGGAAAGTTCAGAGTTAGTGACAAAATCTCTTGAGAAAAGGAGGATGGCACTTGTGAGCAAAAAACTCATGATCTTCAAATTATTCAACTGACGTGCCAAAAACCTTGACCATGTAGCGTGTTTTAGCTCTTGTAATGTTTATGTTTTGTATTCAAAGCAAAACACTCTTTTTTTTTTTTTTTTTTTTACACCTGTCTTGCTGTTTACTGTACTGCTTACACCATGTGGAGAAAGACTTAGTTAGTATTCCTGGTTGACTGGTTCAATTCCTGCTATGGGAGAGACTTTTTTTTGGGACTAGTGTCCACATTCCAAAGCCGACACGTGCCTTGCAGACAGAATCAGTTTAGGTTGGAACTGCTCTTTGCTGGCAAAAATGCAGACCACCAGATTTTTTGGATATTTATTTGCACAAAAGCTTATTTGATGTCATATCTCAAACCATTCATATCTCTCACTTTTAATTCCTGGGTGTTAAGGGACTCAACAAGCCTTTATCCCTGTCTGTCATTGGAGCTCCCCTTCCATCAATTGGTGATGTTTTGTTACTGAATGGAAAAGAGCTGTGACTCTCTAGCCAAGATAGTGGCAAAATCAGTTACGGAAACAAGGTACCAGTGCCCCATGTGAGAATCGAACTCACGACCTTCAGATTACGAGACTGACGCGCTACCTGCTGCGCTAACGAGGCAAGATGCATGCAATAATCTGCGGAAGTTGCTTGTGCAAAGCAGTACACCTCTTTTTTTTCATATTGTAAGTGAGCTGGCAGTACATCTTCTCCCGTATGGTCTAGCGCTTAGGCTTCCTGGTTTTCACCCAGGTGGCCTGGGTTCGACTCCCGGTATGGAAACGCATCCTTTTCTACACCGTTGCCAACATTCAAAGACTGACGTGTGTTTTTAAAACAAACGTATTTCAGGTAGGATTTGTTTTTTTCAGGCAAAAATGCTGAACGCCCGCGTTTTGGCACTTCATTCTGACCCTTCACGCAAGATTCAATTTGGATTCGTAGCTCAACTCATTCTCAACCACCCCTTTTTACACCAAAGTGTCAAGAGACTGAACAACTCATGGGTCCTGTAAGTTATTTGGATTCCCATTTCCTTTCTAATGGAAAACGTTGTAGAATTGAATGGAAAAGTTCTAAGTTGGTGACAAAATCTCTCGAGAAAAGGAGGGAACAGTGCCCCGTGTGAGGCTCAAACTCACAACCTTCAGATTACGAGACTGACGCACTACCTACTGCGCTAACGAAGCAAGTTGCACCTGCAGATCTGCAGAAGTTTATTGTGCATAGCAGAAAACTTATTTTTTTCATAATGTCACTGAGACGTTAGCGCATCTTTTCCCATATGGTTTAGCGGTTAGGATTCCTGGTTCTCACCCAGGTGGCCCGGGTTCGACTCCCGGTATGGGAATGCACCTTTATCTTAGCTACTGCCACCATTCAAAGACTGACGCGTGTTTTTCAATCAAAAATGTTTCTGGTAGATTTTCACTTTGCAACAAAAATACTTAACATTGGCGATGCATTATGACTTTTGCAAAAGATTTCCTTTTGTTTCATAGCTTAAGCCTTTTTCAACTACACAGTTTTGCACAAAAGTGTCAAGGGACTCAACAAGCCATGTGTCCTGTCAGTCATTAGGGCTCCCATGTTCTTTCTAATCGGAAACAGTTTAGAACTGAATTGGAAAGTTCAGAGTTAGTGACAAAATCTCTTGAGAAAAGGAGGATGGCACTTGTGAGCAAAAAACTCATGATCTTCAAATTATTCAACTGACGTGCCAAAAACCTTGACCATGTAGCGTGTTTTAGCTCTTGTAATGTTTATGTTTTGTATTCAAAGCAAAACACTCTTTTTTTTTTTTTTTTTTTTACACCTGTCTTGCTGTTTACTGTACTGCTTACACCATGTGGAGAAAGACTTAGTTAGTATTCCTGGTTGACTGGTTCAATTCCTGCTATGGGAGAGACTTTTTTTTGGGACTAGTGTCCACATTCCAAAGCCGACACGTGCCTTGCAGACAGAATCAGTTTAGGTTGGAACTGCTCTTTGCTGGCAAAAATGCAGACCACCAGATTTTTTGGATATTTATTTGCACAAAAGCTTATTTGATGTCATATCTCAAACCATTCATATCTCTCACTTTTAATTCCTGGGTGTTAAGGGACTCAACAAGCCTTTATCCCTGTCTGTCATTGGAGCTCCCCTTCCATCAATTGGTGATGTTTTGTTACTGAATGGAAAAGAGCTGTGACTCTCTAGCCAAGATAGTGGCAAAATCAGTTACGGAAACAAGGTACCAGTGCCCCATGTGAGAATCGAACTCACGACCTTCAGATTACGAGACTGACGCGCTACCTGCTGCGCTAACGAGGCAAGATGCATGCAATAATCTGCGGAAGTTGCTTGTGCAAAGCAGTACACCTCTTTTTTTTCATATTGTAAGTGAGCTGGCAGTACATCTTCTCCCGTATGGTCTAGCGCTTAGGATTCCTGGTTTTCACCCAGGTGGCCTGGGTTCGACTCCCGGTATGGAAACGCATCCTTTTCTACACCGTTGCCAACATTCAAAGACTGACGTGTGTTTTTAAAACAAACGTATTTCAGGTAGGATTTGTTTTTTTCAGGCAAAAATGCTGAACGCCCGCGTTTTGGCACTTCATTCTGACCCTTCACGCAAGATTCAATTTGGATTCGTAGCTCAACTCATTCTCAACCACCCCTTTTTACACCAAAGTGTCAAGAGACTCAACAACTCATGGGTCCTGTAAGTTATTTGGATTCCCATTTCCTTTCTAATGGAAAACGTTGTAGAATTGAATGGAAAAGTTCTAAGTTGGTGACAAAATCTCTCGAGAAAAGGAGGGAACAGTGCCCCGTGTGAGGCTCAAACTCACAACCTTCAGATTACGAGACTGACGCACTACCTACTGCGCTAACGAAGCAAGTTGCACCTGCAGATCTGCAGAAGTTTATTGTGCATAGCAGAAAACTTATTTTTTTCATAATGTCACTGAGACGTTAGCGCATCTTTTCCCATATGGTTTAGCGGTTAGGATTCCTGGTTCTCACCCAGGTGGCCCGGGTTCGACTCCCGGTATGGGAATGCACCTTTATCTTAGCTACTGCCACCATTCAAAGACTGACGCGTGTTTTTCAATCAAAAATGTTTCTGGTAGATTTTCACTTTGCAACAAAAATACTTAACATTGGCGATGCATTATGACTTTTGCAAAAGATTTCCTTTTGTTTCATAGCTTAAGCCTTTTTCAACTACACAGTTTTGCACAAAAGTGTCAAGGGACTCAACAAGCCATGTGTCCTGTCAGTCATTAGGGCTCCCATGTTCTTTCTAATCGGAAACAGTTTAGAACTGAATTGGAAAGTTCAGAGTTAGTGACAAAATCTCTTGAGAAAAGGAGGATGGCACTTGTGAGCAAAAAACTCATGATCTTCAAATTATTCAACTGACGTGCCAAAAACCTTGACCATGTAGCGTGTTTTAGCTCTTGTAATGTTTATGTTTTGTATTCAAAGCAAAACACTCTTTTTTTTTTTTTTTTTTTTTACACCTGTCTTGCTGTTTACTGTACTGCTTACACCATGTGGAGAAAGACTTAGTTAGTATTCCTGGTTGACTGGTTCAATTCCTGCTATGGGAGAGACTTTTTTTTGGGACTAGTGTCCACATTCCAAAGCCGACACGTGCCTTGCAGACAGAATCAGTTTAGGTTGGAACTGCTCTTTGCTGGCAAAAATGCAGACCACCAGATTTTTTGGATATTTATTTGCACAAAAGCTTATTTGATGTCATATCTCAAACCATTCATATCTCTCACTTTTAATTCCTGGGTGTTAAGGGACTCAACAAGCCTTTATCCCTGTCTGTCATTGGAGCTCCCCTTCCATCAATTGGTGATGTTTTGTTACTGAATGGAAAAGAGCTGTGACTCTCTAGCCAAGATAGTGGCAAAATCAGTTACGGAAACAAGGTACCAGTGCCCCATGTGAGAATCGAACTCACGACCTTCAGATTACGAGACTGACGCGCTACCTGCTGCGCTAACGAGGCAAGATGCATGCAATAATCTGCGGAAGTTGCTTGTGCAAAGCAGTACACCTCTTTTTTTTCATATTGTAAGTGAGCTGGCAGTACATCTTCTCCCGTATGGTCTAGCGCTTAGGATTCCTGGTTTTCACCCAGGTGGCCTGGGTTCGACTCCCGGTATGGAAACGCATCCTTTTCTACACCGTTGCCAACATTCAAAGACTGACGTGTGTTTTTAAAACAAACGTATTTCAGGTAGGATTTGTTTTTTTCAGGCAAAAATGCTGAACGCCCGCGTTTTGGCACTTCATTCTGACCCTTCACGCAAGATTCAATTTGGATTCGTAGCTCAACTCATTCTCAACCACCCCTTTTTACACCAAAGTGTCAAGAGACTCAACAACTCATGGGTCCTGTAAGTTATTTGGATTCCCATTTCCTTTCTAATGGAAAACGTTGTAGAATTGAATGGAAAAGTTCTAAGTTGGTGACAAAATCTCTCGAGAAAAGGAGGGAACAGTGCCCCGTGTGAGGCTCAAACTCACAACCTTCAGATTACGAGACTGACGCACTACCTACTGCGCTAACGAAGCAAGTTGCACCTGCAGATCTGCAGAAGTTTATTGTGCATAGCAGAAAACTTATTTTTTTCATAATGTCACTGAGACGTTAGCGCATCTTTTCCCATATGGTTTAGCGGTTAGGATTCCTGGTTCTCACCCAGGTGGCCCGGGTTCGACTCCCGGTATGGGAATGCACCTTTATCTTAGCTACTGCCACCATTCAAAGACTGACGCGTGTTTTTCAATCAAAAATGTTTCTGGTAGATTTTCACTTTGCAACAAAAATACTTAACATTGGCGATGCATTATGACTTTTGCAAAAGATTTCCTTTTGTTTCATAGCTTAAGCCTTTTTCAACTACACAGTTTTGCACAAAAGTGTCAAGGGACTCAACAAGCCATGTGTCCTGTCAGTCATTAGGGCTCCCATGTTCTTTCTAATCGGAAACAGTTTAGAACTGAATTGGAAAGTTCAGAGTTAGTGACAAAATCTCTTGAGAAAAGGAGGATGGCACTTGTGAGCAAAAAACTCATGATCTTCAAATTATTCAACTGACGTGCCAAAAACCTTGACCATGTAGCGTGTTTTAGCTCTTGTAATGTTTATGTTTTGTATTCAAAGCAAAACACTCTTTTTTTTTTTTTTTTTTTTTACACCTGTCTTGCTGTTTACTGTACTGCTTACACCATGTGGAGAAAGACTTAGTTAGTATTCCTGGTTGACTGGTTCAATTCCTGCTATGGGAGAGACTTTTTTTTGGGACTAGTGTCCACATTCCAAAGCCGACACGTGCCTTGCAGACAGAATCAGTTTAGGTTGGAACTGCTCTTTGCTGGCAAAAATGCAGACCACCAGATTTTTTGGATATTTATTTGCACAAAAGCTTATTTGATGTCATATCTCAAACCATTCATATCTCTCACTTTTAATTCCTGGGTGTTAAGGGACTCAACAAGCCTTTATCCCTGTCTGTCATTGGAGCTCCCCTTCCATCAATTGGTGATGTTTTGTTACTGAATGGAAAAGAGCTGTGACTCTCTAGCCAAGATAGTGGCAAAATCAGTTACGGAAACAAGGTACCAGTGCCCCATGTGAGAATCGAACTCACGACCTTCAGATTACGAGACTGACGCGCTACCTGCTGCGCTAACGAGGCAAGATGCATGCAATAATCTGCGGAAGTTGCTTGTGCAAAGCAGTACACCTCTTTTTTTTCATATTGTAAGTGAGCTGGCAGTACATCTTCTCCCGTATGGTCTAGCGCTTAGGATTCCTGGTTTTCACCCAGGTGGCCTGGGTTCGACTCCCGGTATGGAAACGCATCCTTTTCTACACCGTTGCCAACATTCAAAGACTGACGTGTGTTTTTAAAACAAACGTATTTCAGGTAGGATTTGTTTTTTTCAGGCAAAAATGCTGAACGCCCGCGTTTTGGCACTTCATTCTGACCCTTCACGCAAGATTCAATTTGGATTCGTAGCTCAACTCATTCTCAACCACCCCTTTTTACACCAAAGTGTCAAGAGACTCAACAACTCATGGGTCCTGTAAGTTATTTGGATTCCCATTTCCTTTCTAATGGAAAACGTTGTAGAATTGAATGGAAAAGTTCTAAGTTGGTGACAAAATCTCTCGAGAAAAGGAGGGAACAGTGCCCCGTGTGAGGCTCAAACTCACAACCTTCAGATTACGAGACTGACGCACTACCTACTGCGCTAACGAAGCAAGTTGCACCTGCAGATCTGCAGAAGTTTATTGTGCATAGCAGAAAACTTATTTTTTTCATAATGTCACTGAGACGTTAGCGCATCTTTTCCCATATGGTTTAGCGGTTAGGATTCCTGGTTCTCACCCAGGTGGCCCGGGTTCGACTCCCGGTATGGGAATGCACCTTTATCTTAGCTACTGCCACCATTCAAAGACTGACGCGTGTTTTTCAATCAAAAATGTTTCTGGTAGATTTTCACTTTGCAACAAAAATACTTAACATTGGCGATGCATTATGACTTTTGCAAAAGATTTCCTTTTGTTTCATAGCTTAAGCCTTTTTCAACTACACAGTTTTGCACAAAAGTGTCAAGGGACTCAACAAGCCATGTGTCCTGTCAGTCATTAGGGCTCCCATGTTCTTTCTAATCGGAAACAGTTTAGAACTGAATTGGAAAGTTCAGAGTTAGTGACAAAATCTCTTGAGAAAAGGAGGATGGCACTTGTGAGCAAAAAACTCATGATCTTCAAATTATTCAACTGACGTGCCAAAAACCTTGACCATGTAGCGTGTTTTAGCTCTTGTAATGTTTATGTTTTGTATTCAAAGCAAAACACTCTTTTTTTTTTTTTTTTTTTTTACACCTGTCTTGCTGTTTACTGTACTGCTTACACCATGTGGAGAAAGACTTAGTTAGTATTCCTGGTTGACTGGTTCAATTCCTGCTATGGGAGAGACTTTTTTTTGGGACTAGTGTCCACATTCCAAAGCCGACACGTGCCTTGCAGACAGAATCAGTTTAGGTTGGAACTGCTCTTTGCTGGCAAAAATGCAGACCACCAGATTTTTTGGATATTTATTTGCACAAAAGCTTATTTGATGTCATATCTCAAACCATTCATATCTCTCACTTTTAATTCCTGGGTGTTAAGGGACTCAACAAGCCTTTATCCCTGTCTGTCATTGGAGCTCCCCTTCCATCAATTGGTGATGTTTTGTTACTGAATGGAAAAGAGCTGTGACTCTCTAGCCAAGATAGTGGCAAAATCAGTTACGGAAACAAGGTACCAGTGCCCCATGTGAGAATCGAACTCACGACCTTCAGATTACGAGACTGACGCGCTACCTGCTGCGCTAACGAGGCAAGATGCATGTAATAATCTGCGGAAGTTGCTTGTGCAAAGCAGTACACCTCTTTTTTTTCATATTGTAAGTGAGCTGGCAGTACATCTTCTCCCGTATGGTCTAGCGCTTAGGATTCCTGGTTTTCACCCAGGTGGCCTGGGTTCGACTCCCGGTATGGAAACGCATCCTTTTCTACACCGTTGCCAACATTCAAAG
This sequence comes from Phyllobates terribilis, assembly GCF_046119375.1. NCBI lineage: Eukaryota > Metazoa > Chordata > Amphibia > Anura > Dendrobatidae > Phyllobates > Phyllobates terribilis. Next base: position 72,977 of record NW_027363802.1, on the reverse strand, counting down.
ACTGACGTGTGTTTTTAAAACAATCGTATTTCAGGTAGGATTTGTTTTTTTCAGGCAAAAATGCTGAACGCCCGCGTTTTGGCACTTCATTCTGACCCTTCACGCAAGATTCAATTTGGATTCGTAGCTCAACTCATTCTCAACCACCCCTTTTTACACCAAAGTGTCAAGAGACTCAACAACTCATGGGTCCTGTAAGTTATTTGGATTCCCATTTCCTTTCTAATGGAAAACGTTGTAGAATTGAATGGAAAAGTTCTAAGTTGGTGACAAAATCTCTCGAGAAAAGGAGGGAACAGTGCCCCGTGTGAGGCTCAAACTCACAACCTTCAGATTACGAGACTGACGCACTACCTACTGCGCTAACGAAGCAAGTTGCACCTGCAGATCTGCAGAAGTTTATTGTGCATAGCAGAAAACTTATTTTTTTCATAATGTCACTGAGACGTTAGCGCATCTTTTCCCATATGGTTTAGCGGTTAGGATTCCTGGTTCTCACCCAGGTGGCCCGGGTTCGACTCCCGGTATGGGAATGCACCTTTATCTTAGCTACTGCCACCATTCAAAGACTGACGCGTGTTTTTCAATCAAAAATGTTTCTGGTAGATTTTCACTTTGCAACAAAAATACTTAACATTGGCGATGCATTATGACTTTTGCAAAAGATTTCCTTTTGTTTCATAGCTTAAGCCTTTTTCAACTACACAGTTTTGCACAAAAGTGTCAAGGGACTCAACAAGCCATGTGTCCTGTCAGTCATTAGGGCTCCCATGTTCTTTCTAATCGGAAACAGTTTAGAACTGAATTGGAAAGTTCAGAGTTAGTGACAAAATCTCTTGAGAAAAGGAGGATGGCACTTGTGAGCAAAAAACTCATGATCTTCAAATTATTCAACTGACGTGCCAAAAACCTTGACCATGTAGCGTGTTTTAGCTCTTGTAATGTTTATGTTTTGTATTCAAAGCAAAACACTCTTTTTTTTTTTTTTTTTTTTTTACACCTGTCTTGCTGTTTACTGTACTGCTTACACCATGTGGAGAAAGACTTAGTTAGTATTCCTGGTTGACTGGTTCAATTCCTGCTATGGGAGAGACTTTTTTTTGGGACTAGTGTCCACATTCCAAAGCCGACACGTGCCTTGCAGACAGAATCAGTTTAGGTTGGAACTGCTCTTTGCTGCCAAAAATGCAGACCACCAGATTTTTTGGATATTTATTTGCACAAAAGCTTATTTGATGTCATATCTCAAACCATTCATATCTCTCACTTTTAATTCCTGGGTGTTAAGGGACTCAACAAGCCTTTATCCCTGTCTGTCATTGGAGCTCCCCTTCCATCAATTGGTGATGTTTTGTTACTGAATGGAAAAGAGCTGTGACTCTCTAGCCAAGATAGTGGCAAAATCAGTTACGGAAACAAGGTACCAGTGCCCCATGTGAGAATCGAACTCACGACCTTCAGATTACGAGACTGACGCGCTACCTGCTGCGCTAACGAGGCAAGATGCATGCAATAATCTGCGGAAGTTGCTTGTGCAAAGCAGTACACCTCTTTTTTTTCATATTGTAAGTGAGCTGGCAGTACATCTTCTCCCGTATGGTCTAGCGCTTAGGATTCCTGGTTTTCACCCAGGTGGCCTGGGTTCGACTCCCGGTATGGAAACGCATCCTTTTCTACACCGTTGCCAACATTCAAAGACTGACGTGTGTTTTTAAAACAAACGTATTTCAGGTAGGATTTGTTTTTTTCAGGCAAAAATGCTGAACGCCCGCGTTTTGGCACTTCATTCTGACCCTTCACGCAAGATTCAATTTGGATTCGTAGCTCAACTCATTCTCAACCACCCCTTTTTACACCAAAGTGTCAAGAGACTCAACAACTCATGGGTCCTGTAAGTTATTTGGATTCCCATTTCCTTTCTAATGGAAAACGTTGTAGAATTGAATGGAAAAGTTCTAAGTTGGTGACAAAATCTCTCGAGAAAAGGAGGGAACAGTGCCCCGTGTGAGGCTCAAACTCACAACCTTCAGATTACGAGACTGACGCACTACCTACTGCGCTAACGAAGCAAGTTGCACCTGCAGATCTGCAGAAGTTTATTGTGCATAGCAGAAAACTTATTTTTTTCATAATGTCACTGAGACATTAGCGCATCTTTTCCCATATGGTTTAGCGGTTAGGATTCCTGGTTCTCACCCAGGTGGCCCGGGTTCGACTCCCGGTATGGGAATGCACCTTTATCTTAGCTACTGCCACCATTCAAAGACTGACGCGTGTTTTTCAATCAAAAATGTTTCTGGTAGATTTTCACTTTGCAACAAAAATACTTAACATTGGCGATGCATTATGACTTTTGCAAAAGATTTCCTTTTGTTTCATAGCTTAAGCCTTTTTCAACTACACAGTTTTGCACAAAAGTGTCAAGGGACTCAACAAGCCATGTGTCCTGTCAGTCATTAGGGCTCCCATGTTCTTTCTAATCGGAAACAGTTTAGAACTGAATTGGAAAGTTCAGAGTTAGTGACAAAATCTCTTGAGAAAAGGAGGATGGCACTTGTGAGCAAAAAACTCATGATCTTCAAATTATTCAACTGACGTGCCAAAAACCTTGACCATGTAGCGTGTTTTAGCTCTTGTAATGTTTATGTTTTGTATTCAAAGCAAAACACTCTTTTTTTTTTTTTTTTTTTTTACACCTGTCTTGCTGTTTACTGTACTGCTTACACCATGTGGAGAAAGACTTAGTTAGTATTCCTGGTTGACTGGTTCAATTCCTGCTATGGGAGAGACTTTTTTTTGGGACTAGTGTCCACATTCCAAAGCCGACACGTGCCTTGCAGACAGAATCAGTTTAGGTTGGAACTGCTCTTTGCTGCCAAAAATGCAGACCACCAGATTTTTTGGATATTTATTTGCACAAAAGCTTATTTGATGTCATATCTCAAACCATTCATATCTCTCACTTTTAATTCCTGGGTGTTAAGGGACTCAACAAGCCTTTATCCCTGTCTGTCATTGGAGCTCCCCTTCCATCAATTGGTGATGTTTTGTTACTGAATGGAAAAGAGCTGTGACTCTCTAGCCAAGATAGTGGCAAAATCAGTTACGGAAACAAGGTACCAGTGCCCCATGTGAGAATCGAACTCACGACCTTCAGATTACGAGACTGACGCGCTACCTGCTGCGCTAACGAGGCAAGATGCATGCAATAATCTGCGGAAGTTGCTTGTGCAAAGCAGTACACCTCTTTTTTTTCATATTGTAAGTGAGCTGGCAGTACATCTTCTCCCGTATGGTCTAGCGCTTAGGATTCCTGGTTTTCACCCAGGTGGCCTGGGTTCGACTCCCGGTATGGAAACGCATCCTTTTCTACACCGTTGCCAACATTCAAAGACTGACGTGTGTTTTTAAAACAAACGTATTTCAGGTAGGATTTGTTTTTTTCAGGCAAAAATGCTGAACGCCCGCGTTTTGGCACTTCATTCTGACCCTTCACGCAAGATTCAATTTGGATTCGTAGCTCAACTCATTCTCAACCACCCCTTTTTACACCAAAGTGTCAAGAGACTCAACAACTCATGGGTCCTGTAAGTTATTTGGATTCCCATTTCCTTTCTAATGGAAAACGTTGTAGAATTGAATGGAAAAGTTCTAAGTTGGTGACAAAATCTCTCGAGAAAAGGAGGGAACAGTGCCCCGTGTGAGGCTCAAACTCACAACCTTCAGATTACGAGACTGACGCACTACCTACTGCGCTAACGAAGCAAGTTGCACCTGCAGATCTGCAGAAGTTTATTGTGCATAGCAGAAAACTTATTTTTTTCATAATGTCACTGAGACATTAGCGCATCTTTTCCCATATGGTTTAGCGGTTAGGATTCCTGGTTCTCACCCAGGTGGCCCGGGTTCGACTCCCGGTATGGGAATGCACCTTTATCTTAGCTACTGCCACCATTCAAAGACTGACGCGTGTTTTTCAATCAAAAATGTTTCTGGTAGATTTTCACTTTGCAACAAAAATACTTAACATTGGCGATGCATTATGACTTTTGCAAAAGATTTCCTTTTGTTTCATAGCTTAAGCCTTTTTCAACTACACAGTTTTGCACAAAAGTGTCAAGGGACTCAACAAGCCATGTGTCCTGTCAGTCATTAGGGCTCCCATGTTCTTTCTAATCGGAAACAGTTTAGAACTGAATTGGAAAGTTCAGAGTTAGTGACAAAATCTCTTGAGAAAAGGAGGATGGCACTTGTGAGCAAAAAACTCATGATCTTCAAATTATTCAACTGACGTGCCAAAAACCTTGACCATGTAGCGTGTTTTAGCTCTTGTAATGTTTATGTTTTGTATTCAAAGCAAAACACTCTTTTTTTTTTTTTTTTTTTTTTTTACACCTGTCTTGCTGTTTACTGTACTGCTTACACCATGTGGAGAAAGACTTAGTTAGTATTCCTGGTTGACTGGTTCAATTCCTGCTATGGGAGAGACTTTTTTTTGGGACTAGTGTCCACATTCCAAAGCCGACACGTGCCTTGCAGACAGAATCAGTTTAGGTTGGAACTGCTCTTTGCTGCCAAAAATGCAGACCACCAGATTTTTTGGATATTTATTTGCACAAAAGCTTATTTGATGTCATATCTCAAACCATTCATATCTCTCACTTTTAATTCCTGGGTGTTAAGGGACTCAACAAGCCTTTATCCCTGTCTGTCATTGGAGCTCCCCTTCCATCAATTGGTGATGTTTTGTTACTGAATGGAAAAGAGCTGTGACTCTCTAGCCAAGATAGTGGCAAAATCAGTTACGGAAACAAGGTACCAGTGCCCCATGTGAGAATCGAACTCACGACCTTCAGATTACGAGACTGACGCGCTACCTGCTGCGCTAACGAGGCAAGATGCATGCAATAATCTGCGGAAGTTGCTTGTGCAAAGCAGTACACCTCTTTTTTTTCATATTGTAAGTGAGCTGGCAGTACATCTTCTCCCGTATGGTCTAGCGCTTAGGATTCCTGGTTTTCACCCAGGTGGCCTGGGTTCGACTCCCGGTATGGAAACGCATCCTTTTCTACACCGTTGCCAACATTCAAAGACTGACGTGTGTTTTTAAAACAAACGTATTTCAGGTAGGATTTGTTTTTTTCAGGCAAAAATGCTGAACGCCCGCGTTTTGGCACTTCATTCTGACCCTTCACGCAAGATTCAATTTGGATTCGTAGCTCAACTCATTCTCAACCACCCCTTTTTACACCAAAGTGTCAAGAGACTCAACAACTCATGGGTCCTGTAAGTTATTTGGATTCCCATTTCCTTTCTAATGGAAAACGTTGTAGAATTGAATGGAAAAGTTCTAAGTTGGTGACAAAATCTCTCGAGAAAAGGAGGGAACAGTGCCCCGTGTGAGGCTCAAACTCACAACCTTCAGATTACGAGACTGACGCACTACCTACTGCGCTAACGAAGCAAGTTGCACCTGCAGATCTGCAGAAGTTTATTGTGCATAGCAGAAAACTTATTTTTTTCATAATGTCACTGAGACATTAGCGCATCTTTTCCCATATGGTTTAGCGGTTAGGATTCCTGGTTCTCACCCAGGTGGCCCGGGTTCGACTCCCGGTATGGGAGTGCACCTTTATCTTAGCTACTGCCACCATTCAAAGACTGACGCGTGTTTTTCAATCAAAAATGTTTCTGGTAGATTTTCACTTTGCAACAAAAATACTTAACATTGGCGATGCATTATGACTTTTGCAAAAGATTTCCTTTTGTTTCATAGCTTAAGCCTTTTTCAACTACACAGTTTTGCACAAAAGTGTCAAGGGACTCAACAAGCCATGTGTCCTGTCAGTCATTAGGGCTCCCATGTTCTTTCTAATCGGAAACAGTTTAGAACTGAATTGGAAAGTTCAGAGTTAGTGACAAAATCTCTTGAGAAAAGGAGGATGGCACTTGTGAGCAAAAAACTCATGATCTTCAAATTATTCAACTGACGTGCCAAAAACCTTGACCATGTAGCGTGTTTTAGCTCTTGTAATGTTTATGTTTTGTATTCAAAGCAAAACACTCTTTTTTTTTTTTTTTTTTTTTTACACCTGTCTTGCTGTTTACTGTACTGCTTACACCATGTGGAGAAAGACTTAGTTAGTATTCCTGGTTGACTGGTTCAATTCCTGCTATGGGAGAGACTTTTTTTTGGGACTAGTGTCCACATTCCAAAGCCGACACGTGCCTTGCAGACAGAATCAGTTTAGGTTGGAACTGCTCTTTGCTGCCAAAAATGCAGACCACCAGATTTTTTGGATATTTATTTGCACAAAAGCTTATTTGATGTCATATCTCAAACCATTCATATCTCTCACTTTTAATTCCTGGGTGTTAAGGGACTCAACAAGCCTTTATCCCTGTCTGTCATTGGAGCTCCCCTTCCATCAATTGGTGATGTTTTGTTACTGAATGGAAAAGAGCTGTGACTCTCTAGCCAAGATAGTGGCAAAATCAGTTACGGAAACAAGGTACCAGTGCCCCATGTGAGAATCGAACTCACGACCTTCAGATTACGAGACTGACGCGCTACCTGCTGCGCTAACGAGGCAAGATGCATGCAATAATCTGCGGAAGTTGCTTGTGCAAAGCAGTACACCTCTTTTTTTTCATATTGTAAGTGAGCTGGCAGTACATCTTCTCCCGTATGGTCTAGCGCTTAGGATTCCTGGTTTTCACCCAGGTGGCCTGGGTTCGACTCCCGGTATGGAAACGCATCCTTTTCTACACCGTTGCCAACATTCAAAGACTGACGTGTGTTTTTAAAACAAACGTATTTCAGGTAGGATTTGTTTTTTTCAGGCAAAAATGCTGAACGCCCGCGTTTTGGCACTTCATTCTGACCCTTCACGCAAGATTCAATTTGGATTCGTAGCTCAACTCATTCTCAACCACCCCTTTTTACACCAAAGTGTCAAGAGACTCAACAACTCATGGGTCCTGTAAGTTATTTGGATTCCCATTTCCTTTCTAATGGAAAACATTGTAGAATTGAATGGAAAAGTTCTAAGTTGGTGACAAAATCTCTCGAGAAAAGGAGGGAACAGTGCCCCGTGTGAGGCTCAAACTCACAACCTTCAGATTACGAGACTGACGCACTACCTACTGCGCTAACGAAGCAAGTTGCACCTGCAGATCTGCAGAAGTTTATTGTGCATAGCAGAAAACTTATTTTTTTCATAATGTCACTGAGACGTTAGCGCATCTTTTCCCATATGGTTTAGCGGTTAGGATTCCTGGTTCTCACCCAGGTGGCCCGGGTTCGACTCCCGGTATGGGAATGCACCTTTATCTTAGCTACTGCCACCATTCAAAGACTGACGCGTGTTTTTCAATCAAAAATGTTTCTGGTAGATTTTCACTTTGCAACAAAAATACTTAACATTGGCGATGCATTATGACTTTTGCAAAAGATTTCCTTTTGTTTCATAGCTTAAGCCTTTTTCAACTACACAGTTTTGCACAAAAGTGTCAAGGGACTCAACAAGCCATGTGTCCTGTCAGTCATTAGGGCTCCCATGTTCTTTCTAATCGGAAACAGTTTAGAACTGAATTGGAAAGTTCAGAGTTAGTGACAAAATCTCTTGAGAAAAGGAGGATGGCACTTGTGAGCAAAAAACTCATGATCTTCAAATTATTCAACTGACGTGCCAAAAACCTTGACCATGTAGCGTGTTTTAGCTCTTGTAATGTTTATGTTTTGTATTCAAAGCAAAACACTCTTTTTTTTTTTTTTTTTTTTTTACACCTGTCTTGCTGTTTACTGTACTGCTTACACCATGTGGAGAAAGACTTAGTTAGTATTCCTGGTTGACTGGTTCAATTCCTGCTATGGGAGAGACTTTTCTTTGGGACTAGTGTCCACATTCCAAAGCCGACACGTGCCTTGCAGACAGAATCAGTTTAGGTTGGAACTGCTCTTTGCTGCCAAAAATGCAGACCACCAGATTTTTTGGATATTTATTTGCACAAAAGCTTATTTGATGTCATATCTCAAACCATTCATATCTCTCACTTTTAATTCCTGGGTGTTAAGGGACTCAACAAGCCTTTATCCCTGTCTGTCATTGGAGCTCCCCTTCCATCAATTGGTGATGTTTTGTTACTGAATGGAAAAGAGCTGTGACTCTCTAGCCAAGATAGTGGCAAAATCAGTTACGGAAACAAGGTACCAGTGCCCCATGTGAGAATCGAACTCACGACCTTCAGATTACGAGACTGACGCGCTACCTGCTGCGCTAACGAGGCAAGATGCATGCAATAATCTGCGGAAGTTGCTTGTGCAAAGCAGTACACCTCTTTTTTTTCATATTGTAAGTGAGCTGGCAGTACATCTTCTCCCGTATGGTCTAGCGCTTAGGATTCCTGGTTTTCACCCAGGTGGCCTGGGTTCGACTCCCGGTATGGAAACGCATCCTTTTCTACACCGTTGCCAACATTCAAAGACTGACGTGTGTTTTTAAAACAAACGTATTTCAGGTAGGATTTGTTTTTTTCAGGCAAAAATGCTGAACGCCCGCGTTTTGGCACTTCATTCTGACCCTTCACGCAAGATTCAATTTGGATTCGTAGCTCAACTCATTCTCAACCACCCCTTTTTACACCAAAGTGTCAAGAGACTCAACAACTCATGGGTCCTGTAAGTTATTTGGATTCCCATTTCCTTTCTAATGGAAAACATTGTAGAATTGAATGGAAAAGTTCTAAGTTGGTGACAAAATCTCTCGAGAAAAGGAGGGAACAGTGCCCCGTGTGAGGCTCAAACTCACAACCTTCAGATTACGAGACTGACGCACTACCTACTGCGCTAACGAAGCAAGTTGCACCTGCAGATCTGCAGAAGTTTATTGTGCATAGCAGAAAACTTATTTTTTTCATAATGTCACTGAGACGTTAGCGCATCTTTTCCCATATGGTTTAGCGGTTAGGATTCCTGGTTCTCACCCAGGTGGCCCGGGTTCGACTCCCGGTATGGGAATGCACCTTTATCTTAGCTACTGCCACCATTCAAAGACTGACGCGTGTTTTTCAATCAAAAATGTTTCTGGTAGATTTTCACTTTGCAACAAAAATACTTAACATTGGCGATGCATTATGACTTTTGCAAAAGATTTCCTTTTGTTTCATAGCTTAAGCCTTTTTCAACTACACAGTTTTGCACAAAAGTGTCAAGGGACTCAACAAGCCATGTGTCCTGTCAGTCATTAGGGCTCCCATGTTCTTTCTAATCGGAAACAGTTTAGAACTGAATTGGAAAGTTCAGAGTTAGTGACAAAATCTCTTGAGAAAAGGAGGATGGCACTTGTGAGCAAAAAACTCATGATCTTCAAATTATTCAACTGACGTGCCAAAAACCTTGACCATGTAGCGTGTTTTAGCTCTTGTAATGTTTATGTTTTGTATTCAAAGCAAAACACTCTTTTTTTTTTTTTTTTTTTTTTACACCTGTCTTGCTGTTTACTGTACTGCTTACACCATGTGGAGAAAGACTTAGTTAGTATTCCTGGTTGACTGGTTCAATTCCTGCTATGGGAGAGACTTTTTTTTGGGACTAGTGTCCACATTCCAAAGCCGACACGTGCCTTGCAGACAGAATCAGTTTAGGTTGGAACTGCTCTTTGCTGCCAAAAATGCAGACCACCAGATTTTTTGGATATTTATTTGCACAAAAGCTTATTTGATGTCATATCTCAAACCATTCATATCTCTCACTTTTAATTCCTGGGTGTTAAGGGACTCAACAAGCCTTTATCCCTGTCTGTCATTGGAGCTCCCCTTCCATCAATTGGTGATGTTTTGTTACTGAATGGAAAAGAGCTGTGACTCTCTAGCCAAGATAGTGGCAAAATCAGTTACGGAAACAAGGTACCAGTGCCCCATGTGAGAATCGAACTCACGACCTTCAGATTACGAGACTGACGCGCTACCTGCTGCGCTAACGAGGCAAGATGCATGCAATAATCTGCGGAAGTTGCTTGTGCAAAGCAGTACACCTCTTTTTTTTCATATTGTAAGTGAGCTGGCAGTACATCTTCTCCCGTATGGTCTAGCGCTTAGGATTCCTGGTTTTCACCCAGGTGGCCTGGGTTCGACTCCCGGTATGGAAACGCATCCTTTTCTACACCGTTGCCAACATTCAAAGACTGACGTGTGTTTTTAAAACAAACGTATTTCAGGTAGGATTTGTTTTTTTCAGGCAAAAATGCTGAACGCCCGCGTTTTGGCACTTCATTCTGACCCTTCACGCAAGATTCAATTTGGATTCGTAGCTCAACTCATTCTCAACCACCCCTTTTTACACCAAAGTGTCAAGAGACTCAACAACTCATGGGTCCTGTAAGTTATTTGGATTCCCATTTCCTTTCTAATGGAAAACATTGTAGAATTGAATGGAAAAGTTCTAAGTTGGTGACAAAATCTCTCGAGAAAAGGAGGGAACAGTGCCCCGTGTGAGGCTCAAACTCACAACCTTCAGATTACGAGACTGACGCACTACCTACTGCGCTAACGAAGCAAGTTGCACCTGCAGATCTGCAGAAGTTTATTGTGCATAGCAGAAAACTTATTTTTTTCATAATGTCACTGAGACGTTAGCGCATCTTTTCCCATATGGTTTAGCGGTTAGGATTCCTGGTTCTCACCCAGGTGGCCCGGGTTCGACTCCCGGTATGGGAATGCACCTTTATCTTAGCTACTGCCACCATTCAAAGACTGACGCGTGTTTTTCAATCAAAAATGTTTCTGGTAGATTTTCACTTTGCAACAAAAATACTTAACATTGGCGATGCATTATGACTTTTGCAAAAGATTTCCTTTTGTTTCATAGCTTAAGCCTTTTTCAACTACACAGTTTTGCACAAAAGTGTCAAGGGACTCAACAAGCCATGTGTCCTGTCAGTCATTAGGGCTCCCATGTTCTTTCTAATCGGAAACAGTTTAGAACTGAATTGGAAAGTTCAGAGTTAGTGACAAAATCTCTTGAGAAAAGGAGGATGGCACTTGTGAGCAAAAAACTCATGATCTTCAAATTATTCAACTGACGTGCCAAAAACCTTGACCATGTAGCGTGTTTTAGCTCTTGTAATGTTTATGTTTTGTATTCAAAGCAAAACACTCTTTTTTTTTTTTTTTTTTTTTTACACCTGTCTTGCTGTTTACTGTACTGCTTACACCATGTGGAGAAAGACTTAGTTAGTATTCCTGGTTGACTGGTTCAATTCCTGCTATGGGAGAGACTTTTCTTTGGGACTAGTGTCCACATTCCAAAGCCGACACGTGCCTTGCAGACAGAATCAGTTTAGGTTGGAACTGCTCTTTGCTGCCAAAAATGCAGACCACCAGATTTTTTGGATATTTATTTGCACAAAAGCTTATTTGATGTCATATCTCAAACCATTCATATCTCTCACTTTTAATTCCTGGGTGTTAAGGGACTCAACAAGCCTTTATCCCTGTCTGTCATTGGAGCTCCCCTTCCATCAATTGGTGATGTTTTGTTACTGAATGGAAAAGAGCTGTGACTCTCTAGCCAAGATAGTGGCAAAATCAGTTACGGAAACAAGGTACCAGTGCCCCATGTGAGAATCGAACTCACGACCTTCAGATTACGAGACTGACGCGCTACCTGCTGCGCTAACGAGGCAAGATGCATGCAATAATCTGCGGAAGTTGCTTGTGCAAAGCAGTACACCTCTTTTTTTTCATATTGTAAGTGAGCTGGCAGTACATCTTCTCCCGTATGGTCTAGCGCTTAGGATTCCTGGTTTTCACCCAGGTGGCCTGGGTTCGACTCCCGGTATGGAAACGCATCCTTTTCTACACCGTTGCCAACATTCAAAGACTGACGTGTGTTTTTAAAACAAACGTATTTCAGGTAGGATTTGTTTTTTTCAGGCAAAAATGCTGAACGCCCGCGTTTTGGCACTTCATTCTGACCCTTCACGCAAGATTCAATTTGGATTCGTAGCTCAACTCATTCTCAACCACCCCTTTTTACACCAAAGTGTCAAGAGACTCAACAACTCATGGGTCCTGTAAGTTATTTGGATTCCCATTTCCTTTCTAATGGAAAACGTTGTAGAATTGAATGGAAAAGTTCTAAGTTGGTGACAAAATCTCTCGAGAAAAGGAGGGAACAGTGCCCCGTGTGAGGCTCAAACTCACAACCTTCAGATTACGAGACTGACGCACTACCTACTGCGCTAACGAAGCAAGTTGCACCTGCAGATCTGCAGAAGTTTATTGTGCATAGCAGAAAACTTATTTTTTTCATAATGTCACTGAGACGTTAGCGCATCTTTTCCCATATGGTTTAGCGGTTAGGATTCCTGGTTCTCACCCAGGTGGCCCGGGTTCGACTCCCGGTATGGGAATGCACCTTTATCTTAGCTACTGCCACCATTCAAAGACTGACGCGTGTTTTTCAATCAAAAATGTTTCTGGTAGATTTTCACTTTGCAACAAAAATACTTAACATTGGCGATGCATTATGACTTTTGCAAAAGATTTCCTTTTGTTTCATAGCTTAAGCCTTTTTCAACTACACAGTTTTGCACAAAAGTGTCAAGGGACTCAACAAGCCATGTGTCCTGTCAGTCATTAGGGCTCCCATGTTCTTTCTAATCGGAAACAGTTTAGAACTGAATTGGAAAGTTCAGAGTTAGTGACAAAATCTCTTGAGAAAAGGAGGATGGCACTTGTGAGCAAAAAACTCATGATCTTCAAATTATTCAACTGACGTGCCAAAAACCTTGACCATGTAGCGTGTTTTAGCTCTTGTAATGTTTATGTTTTGTATTCAAAGCAAAACACTCTTTTTTTTTTTTTTTTTTTTTTTACACCTGTCTTGCTGTTTACTGTACTGCTTACACCATGTGGAGAAAGACTTAGTTAGTATTCCTGGTTGACTGGTTCAATTCCTGCTATGGGAGAGACTTTTTTTTGGGACTAGTGTCCACATTCCAAAGCCGACACGTGCCTTGCAGACAGAATCAGTTTAGGTTGGAACTGCTCTTTGCTGCCAAAAATGCAGACCACCAGATTTTTTGGATATTTATTTGCACAAAAGCTTATTTGATGTCATATCTCAAACCATTCATATCTCTCACTTTTAATTCCTGGGTGTTAAGGGACTCAACAAGCCTTTATCCCTGTCTGTCATTGGAGCTCCCCTTCCATCAATTGGTGATGTTTTGTTACTGAATGGAAAAGAGCTGTGACTCTCTAGCCAAGATAGTGGCAAAATCAGTTACGGAAACAAGGTACCAGTGCCCCATGTGAGAATCGAACTCACGACCTTCAGATTACGAGACTGACGCGCTACCTGCTGCGCTAACGAGGCAAGATGCATGCAATAATCTGCGGAAGTTGCTTGTGCAAAGCAGTACACCTCTTTTTTTTCATATTGTAAGTGAGCTGGCAGTACATCTTCTCCCGTATGGTCTAGCGCTTAGGATTCCTGGTTTTCACCCAGGTGGCCTGGGTTCGACTCCCGGTATGGAAACGCATCCTTTTCTACACCGTTGCCAACATTCAAAGACTGACGTGTGTTTTTAAAACAAACGTATTTCAGGTAGGATTTGCTTTTTTCAGGCAAAAATGCTGAACGCCCGCGTTTTGGCACTTCATTCTGACCCTTCACGCAAGATTCAATTTGGATTCGTAGCTCAACTCATTCTCAACCACCCCTTTTTACACCAAAGTGTCAAGAGACTCAACAACTCATGGGTCCTGTAAGTTATTTGGATTCCCATTTCCTTTCTAATGGAAAACATTGTAGAATTGAATGGAAAAGTTCTAAGTTGGTGACAAAATCTCTCGAGAAAAGGAGGGAACAGTGCCCCGTGTGAGGCTCAAACTCACAACCTTCAGATTACGAGACTGACGCACTACCTACTGCGCTAACGAAGCAAGTTGCACCTGCAGATCTGCAGAAGTTTATTGTGCATAGCAGAAAACTTATTTTTTTCATAATGTCACTGAGACGTTAGCGCATCTTTTCCCATATGGTTTAGCGGTTAGGATTCCTGGTTCTCACCCAGGTGGCCCGGGTTCGACTCCCGGTATGGGAATGCACCTTTATCTTAGCTACTGCCACCATTCAAAGACTGACGCGTGTTTTTCAATCAAAAATGTTTCTGGTAGATTTTCACTTTGCAACAAAAATACTTAACATTGGCGATGCATTATGACTTTTGCAAAAGATTTCCTTTTGTTTCATAGCTTAAGCCTTTTTCAACTACACAGTTTTGCACAAAAGTGTCAAGGGACTCAACAAGCCATGTGTCCTGTCAGTCATTAGGGCTCCCATGTTCTTTCTAATCGGAAACAGTTTAGAACTGAATTGGAAAGTTCAGAGTTAGTGACAAAATCTCTTGAGAAAAGGAGGATGGCACTTGTGAGCAAAAAACTCATGATCTTCAAATTATTCAACTGACGTGCCAAAAACCTTGACCATGTAGCGTGTTTTAGCTCTTGTAATGTTTATGTTTTGTATTCAAAGCAAAACACTCTTTTTTTTTTTTTTTTTTTTTTACACCTGTCTTGCTGTTTACTGTACTGCTTACACCATGTGGAGAAAGACTTAGTTAGTATTCCTGGTTGACTGGTTCAATTCCTGCTATGGGAGAGACTTTTTTTTGGGACTAGTGTCCACATTCCAAAGCCGACACGTGCCTTGCAGACAGAATCAGTTTAGGTTGGAACTGCTCTTTGCTGCCAAAAATGCAGACCACCAGATTTTTTGGATATTTATTTGCACAAAAGCTTATTTGATGTCATATCTCAAACCATTCATATCTCTCACTTTTAATTCCTGGGTGTTAAGGGACTCAACAAGCCTTTATCCCTGTCTGTCATTGGAGCTCCCCTTCCATCAATTGGTGATGTTTTGTTACTGAATGGAAAAGAGCTGTGACTCTCTAGCCAAGATAGTGGCAAAATCAGTTACGGAAACAAGGTACCAGTGCCCCATGTGAGAATCGAACTCACGACCTTCAGATTACGAGACTGACGCGCTACCTGCTGCGCTAACGAGGCAAGATGCATGCAATAATCTGCGGAAGTTGCTTGTGCAAAGCAGTACACCTCTTTTTTTTCATATTGTAAGTGAGCTGGCAGTACATCTTCTCCCGTATGGTCTAGCGCTTAGGATTCCTGGTTTTCACCCAGGTGGCCTGGGTTCGACTCCCGGTATGGAAACGCATCCTTTTCTACACCGTTGCCAACATTCAAAGACTGACGTGTGTTTTTAAAACAAACGTATTTCAGGTAGGATTTGCTTTTTTCAGGCAAAAATGCTGAACGCCCGCGTTTTGGCACTTCATTCTGACCCTTCACGCAAGATTCAATTTGGATTCGTAGCTCAACTCATTCTCAACCACCCCTTTTTACACCAAAGTGTCAAGAGACTCAACAACTCATGGGTCCTGTAAGTTATTTGGATTCCCATTTCCTTTCTAATGGAAAACATTGTAGAATTGAATGGAAAAGTTCTAAGTTGGTGACAAAATCTCTCGAGAAAAGGAGGGAACAGTGCCCCGTGTGAGGCTCAAACTCACAACCTTCAGATTACGAGACTGACGCACTACCTACTGCGCTAACGAAGCAAGTTGCACCTGCAGATCTGCAGAAGTTTATTGTGCATAGCAGAAAACTTATTTTTTTCATAATGTCACTGAGACGTTAGCGCATCTTTTCCCATATGGTTTAGCGGTTAGGATTCCTGGTTCTCACCCAGGTGGCCCGGGTTCGACTCCCGGTATGGGAATGCACCTTTATCTTAGCTACTGCCACCATTCAAAGACTGACGCGTGTTTTTCAATCAAAAATGTTTCTGGTAGATTTTCACTTTGCAACAAAAATACTTAACATTGGCGATGCATTATGACTTTTGCAAAAGATTTCCTTTTGTTTCATAGCTTAAGCCTTTTTCAACTACACAGTTTTGCACAAAAGTGTCAAGGGACTCAACAAGCCATGTGTCCTGTCAGTCATTAGGGCTCCCATGTTCTTTCTAATCGGAAACAGTTTAGAACTGAATTGGAAAGTTCAGAGTTAGTGACAAAATCTCTTGAGAAAAGGAGGATGGCACTTGTGAGCAAAAAACTCATGATCTTCAAATTATTCAACTGACGTGCCAAAAACCTTGACCATGTAGCGTGTTTTAGCTCTTGTAATGTTTATGTTTTGTATTCAAAGCAAAACACTCTTTTTTTTTTTTTTTTTTTTTTACACCTGTCTTGCTGTTTACTGTACTGCTTACACCATGTGGAGAAAGACTTAGTTAGTATTCCTGGTTGACTGGTTCAATTCCTGCTATGGGAGAGACTTTTTTTTGGGACTAGTGTCCACATTCCAAAGCCGACACGTGCCTTGCAGACAGAATCAGTTTAGGTTGGAACTGCTCTTTGCTGCCAAAAATGCAGACCACCAGATTTTTTGGATATTTATTTGCACAAAAGCTTATTTGATGTCATATCTCAAACCATTCATATCTCTCACTTTTAATTCCTGGGTGTTAAGGGACTCAACAAGCCTTTATCCCTGTCTGTCATTGGAGCTCCCCTTCCATCAATTGGTGATGTTTTGTTACTGAATGGAAAAGAGCTGTGACTCTCTAGCCAAGATAGTGGCAAAATCAGTTACGGAAACAAGGTACCAGTGCCCCATGTGAGAATCGAACTCACGACCTTCAGATTACGAGACTGACGCGCTACCTGCTGCGCTAACGAGGCAAGATGCATGCAATAATCTGCAGAAGTTGCTTGTGCAAAGCAGTACACCTCTTTTTTTTCATATTGTAAGTGAGCTGGCAGTACATCTTCTCCCGTATGGTCTAGCGCTTAGGATTCCTGGTTTTCACCCAGGTGGCCTGGGTTCGACTCCCGGTATGGAAACGCATCCTTTTCTACACCGTTGCCAACATTCAAAGACTGACGTGTGTTTTTAAAACAAACGTATTTCAGGTAGGATTTGTTTTTTTCAGGCAAAAATGCTGAACGCCCGCGTTTTGGCACTTCATTCTGACCCTTCACGCAAGATTCAATTTGGATTCGTAGCTCAACTCATTCTCAACCACCCCTTTTTACACCAAAGTGTCAAGAGACTCAACAACTCATGGGTCCTGTAAGTTATTTGGATTCCCATTTCCTTTCTAATGGAAAACGTTGTAGAATTGAATGGAAAAGTTCTAAGTTGGTGACAAAATCTCTCGAGAAAAGGAGGGAACAGTGCCCCGTGTGAGGCTCAAACTCACAACCTTCAGATTACGAGACTGACGCACTACCTACTGCGCTAACAAAGCAAGTTGCACCTGCAGATCTGCAGAAGTTTATTGTGCATAGCAGAAAACTTATTTTTTTCATAATGTCACTGAGACGTTAGCGCATCTTTTCCCATATGGTTTAGCGGTTAGGATTCCTGGTTCTCACCCAGGTGGCCCGGGTTCGACTCCCGGTATGGGAATGCACCTTTATCTTAGCTACTGCCACCATTCAAAGACTGACGCGTGTTTTTCAATCAAAAATGTTTCTGGTAGATTTTCACTTTGCAACAAAAATACTTAACATTGGCGATGCATTATGACTTTTGCAAAAGATTTCCTTTTGTTTCATAGCTTAAGCCTTTTTCAACTACACAGTTTTGCACAAAAGTGTCAAGGGACTCAACAAGCCATGTGTCCTGTCAGTCATTAGGGCTCCCATGTTCTTTCTAATCGGAAACAGTTTAGAACTGAATTGGAAAGTTCAGAGTTAGTGACAAAATCTCTTGAGAAAAGGAGGATGGCACTTGTGAGCAAAAAACTCATGATCTTCAAATTATTCAACTGACGTGCCAAAAACCTTGACCATGTAGCGTGTTTTAGCTCTTGTAATGTTTATGTTTTGTATTCAAAGCAAAACACTCTTTTTTTTTTTTTTTTTTTTTTACACCTGTCTTGCTGTTTACTGTACTGCTTACACCATGTGGAGAAAGACTTAGTTAGTATTCCTGGTTGACTGGTTCAATTCCTGCTATGGGAGAGACTTTTTTTTGGGACTAGTGTCCACATTCCAAAGCCGACACGTGCCTTGCAGACAGAATCAGTTTAGGTTGGAACTGCTCTTTGCTGCCAAAAATGCAGACCACCAGATTTTTTGGATATTTATTTGCACAAAAGCTTATTTGATGTCATATCTCAAACCATTCATATCTCTCACTTTTAATTCCTGGGTGTTAAGGGACTCAACAAGCCTTTATCCCTGTCTGTCATTGGAGCTCCCCTTCCATCAATTGGTGATGTTTTGTTACTGAATGGAAAAGAGCTGTGACTCTCTAGCCAAGATAGTGGCAAAATCAGTTACGGAAACAAGGTACCAGTGCCCCATGTGAGAATCGAACTCACGACCTTCAGATTACGAGACTGACGCGCTACCTGCTGCGCTAACGAGGCAAGATGCATGCAATAATCTGCGGAAGTTGCTTGTGCAAAGCAGTACACCTCTTTTTTTTCATATTGTAAGTGAGCTGGCAGTACATCTTCTCCCGTATGGTCTAGCGCTTAGGATTCCTGGTTTTCACCCAGGTGGCCTGGGTTCGACTCCCGGTATGGAAACGCATCCTTTTCTACACCGTTGCCAACATTCAAAGACTGACGTGTGTTTTTAAAACAAACGTATTTCAGGTAGGATTTGTTTTTTTCAGGCAAAAATGCTGAACGCCCGCGTTTTGGCACTTCATTCTGACCCTTCACGCAAGATTCAATTTGGATTCGTAGCTCAACTCATTCTCAACCACCCCTTTTTACACCAAAGTGTCAAGAGACTCAACAACTCATGGGTCCTGTAAGTTATTTGGATTCCCATTTCCTTTCTAATGGAAAACGTTGTAGAATTGAATGGAAAAGTTCTAAGTTGGTGACAAAATCTCTCGAGAAAAGGAGGGAACAGTGCCCCGTGTGAGGCTCAAACTCACAACCTTCAGATTACGAGACTGACGCACTACCTACTGCGCTAACGAAGCAAGTTGCACCTGCAGATCTGCAGAAGTTTATTGTGCATAGCAGAAAACTTATTTTTTTCATAATGTCACTGAGACGTTAGCGCATCTTTTCCCATATGGTTTAGCGGTTAGGATTCCTGGTTCTCACCCAGGTGGCCCGGGTTCGACTCCCGGTATGGGAATGCACCTTTATCTTAGCTACTGCCACCATTCAAAGACTGACGCGTGTTTTTCAATCAAAAATGTTTCTGGTAGATTTTCACTTTGCAACAAAAATACTTAACATTGGCGATGCATTATGACTTTTGCAAAAGATTTCCTTTTGTTTCATAGCTTAAGCCTTTTTCAACTACACAGTTTTGCACAAAAGTGTCAAGGGACTCAACAAGCCATGTGTCCTGTCAGTCATTAGGGCTCCCATGTTCTTTCTAATCGGAAACAGTTTAGAACTGAATTGGAAAGTTCAGAGTTAGTGACAAAATCTCTTGAGAAAAGGAGGATGGCACTTGTGAGCAAAAAACTCATGATCTTCAAATTATTCAACTGACGTGCCAAAAACCTTGACCATGTAGCGTGTTTTAGCTCTTGTAATGTTTATGTTTTGTATTCAAAGCAAAACACTCTTTTTTTTTTTTTTTTTTTTTTTACACCTGTCTTGCTGTTTACTGTACTGCTTACACCATGTGGAGAAAGACTTAGTTAGTATTCCTGGTTGACTGGTTCAATTCCTGCTATGGGAGAGACTTTTTTTTGGGACTAGTGTCCACATTCCAAAGCCGACACGTGCCTTGCAGACAGAATCAGTTTAGGTTGGAACTGCTCTTTGCTGCCAAAAATGCAGACCACCAGATTTTTTGGATATTTATTTGCACAAAAGCTTATTTGATGTCATATCTCAAACCATTCATATCTCTCACTTTTAATTCCTGGGTGTTAAGGGACTCAACAAGCCTTTATCCCTGTCTGTCATTGGAGCTCCCCTTCCATCAATTGGTGATGTTTTGTTACTGAATGGAAAAGAGCTGTGACTCTCTAGCCAAGATAGTGGCAAAATCAGTTACGGAAACAAGGTACCAGTGCCCCATGTGAGAATCGAACTCACGACCTTCAGATTACGAGACTGACGCGCTACCTGCTGCGCTAACGAGGCAAGATGCATGCAATAATCTGCGGAAGTTGCTTGTGCAAAGCAGTACACCTCTTTTTTTTCATATTGTAAGTGAGCTGGCAGTACATCTTCTCCCGTATGGTCTAGCGCTTAGGATTCCTGGTTTTCACCCAGGTGGCCTGGGTTCGACTCCCGGTATGGAAACGCATCCTTTTCTACACCGTTGCCAACATTCAAAGACTGACGTGTGTTTTTAAAACAAACGTATTTCAGGTAGGATTTGCTTTTTTCAGGCAAAAATGCTGAACGCCCGCGTTTTGGCACTTCATTCTGACCCTTCACGCAAGATTCAATTTGGATTCGTAGCTCAACTCATTCTCAACCACCCCTTTTTACACCAAAGTGTCAAGAGACTCAACAACTCATGGGTCCTGTAAGTTATTTGGATTCCCATTTCCTTTCTAATGGAAAACATTGTAGAATTGAATGGAAAAGTTCTAAGTTGGTGACAAAATCTCTCGAGAAAAGGAGGGAACAGTGCCCCGTGTGAGGCTCAAACTCACAACCTTCAGATTACGAGACTGACGCACTACCTACTGCGCTAACGAAGCAAGTTGCACCTGCAGATCTGCAGAAGTTTATTGTGCATAGCAGAAAACTTATTTTTTTCATAATGTCACTGAGACGTTAGCGCATCTTTTCCCATATGGTTTAGCGGTTAGGATTCCTGGTTCTCACCCAGGTGGCCCGGGTTCGACTCCCGGTATGGGAATGCACCTTTATCTTAGCTACTGCCACCATTCAAAGACTGACGCGTGTTTTTCAATCAAAAATGTTTCTGGTAGATTTTCACTTTGCAACAAAAATACTTAACATTGGCGATGCATTATGACTTTTGCAAAAGATTTCCTTTTGTTTCATAGCTTAAGCCTTTTTCAACTACACAGTTTTGCACAAAAGTGTCAAGGGACTCAACAAGCCATGTGTCCTGTCAGTCATTAGGGCTCCCATGTTCTTTCTAATCGGAAACAGTTTAGAACTGAATTGGAAAGTTCAGAGTTAGTGACAAAATCTCTTGAGAAAAGGAGGATGGCACTTGTGAGCAAAAAACTCATGATCTTCAAATTATTCAACTGACGTGCCAAAAACCTTGACCATGTAGCGTGTTTTAGCTCTTGTAATGTTTATGTTTTGTATTCAAAGCAAAACACTCTTTTTTTTTTTTTTTTTTTTTTACACCTGTCTTGCTGTTTACTGTACTGCTTACACCATGTGGAGAAAGACTTAGTTAGTATTCCTGGTTGACTGGTTCAATTCCTGCTATGGGAGAGACTTTTTTTTGGGACTAGTGTCCACATTCCAAAGCCGACACGTGCCTTGCAGACAGAATCAGTTTAGGTTGGAACTGCTCTTTGCTGCCAAAAATGCAGACCACCAGATTTTTTGGATATTTATTTGCACAAAAGCTTATTTGATGTCATATCTCAAACCATTCATATCTCTCACTTTTAATTCCTGGGTGTTAAGGGACTCAACAAGCCTTTATCCCTGTCTGTCATTGGAGCTCCCCTTCCATCAATTGGTGATGTTTTGTTACTGAATGGAAAAGAGCTGTGACTCTCTAGCCAAGATAGTGGCAAAATCAGTTACGGAAACAAGGTACCAGTGCCCCATGTGAGAATCGAACTCACGACCTTCAGATTACGAGACTGACGCGCTACCTGCTGCGCTAACGAGGCAAGATGCATGCAATAATCTGCAGAAGTTGCTTGTGCAAAGCAGTACACCTCTTTTTTTTCATATTGTAAGTGAGCTGGCAGTACATCTTCTCCCGTATGGTCTAGCGCTTAGGATTCCTGGTTTTCACCCAGGTGGCCTGGGTTCGACTCCCGGTATGGAAACGCATCCTTTTCTACACCGTTGCCAACATTCAAAGACTGACGTGTGTTTTTAAAACAAACGTATTTCAGGTAGGATTTGTTTTTTTCAGGCAAAAATGCTGAACGCCCGCGTTTTGGCACTTCATTCTGACCCTTCACGCAAGATTCAATTTGGATTCGTAGCTCAACTCATTCTCAACCACCCCTTTTTACACCAAAGTGTCAAGAGACTCAACAACTCATGGGTCCTGTAAGTTATTTGGATTCCCATTTCCTTTCTAATGGAAAACGTTGTAGAATTGAATGGAAAAGTTCTAAGTTGGTGACAAAATCTCTCGAGAAAAGGAGGGAACAGTGCCCCGTGTGAGGCTCAAACTCACAACCTTCAGATTACGAGACTGACGCACTACCTACTGCGCTAACAAAGCAAGTTGCACCTGCAGATCTGCAGAAGTTTATTGTGCATAGCAGAAAACTTATTTTTTTCATAATGTCACTGAGACGTTAGCGCATCTTTTCCCATATGGTTTAGCGGTTAGGATTCCTGGTTCTCACCCAGGTGGCCCGGGTTCGACTCCCGGTATGGGAATGCACCTTTATCTTAGCTACTGCCACCATTCAAAGACTGACGCGTGTTTTTCAATCAAAAATGTTTCTGGTAGATTTTCACTTTGCAACAAAAATACTTAACATTGGCGATGCATTATGACTTTTGCAAAAGATTTCCTTTTGTTTCATAGCTTAAGCCTTTTTCAACTACACAGTTTTGCACAAAAGTGTCAAGGGACTCAACAAGCCATGTGTCCTGTCAGTCATTAGGGCTCCCATGTTCTTTCTAATCGGAAACAGTTTAGAACTGAATTGGAAAGTTCAGAGTTAGTGACAAAATCTCTTGAGAAAAGGAGGATGGCACTTGTGAGCAAAAAACTCATGATCTTCAAATTATTCAACTGACGTGCCAAAAACCTTGACCATGTAGCGTGTTTTAGCTCTTGTAATGTTTATGTTTTGTATTCAAAGCAAAACACTCTTTTTTTTTTTTTTTTTTTTTTACACCTGTCTTGCTGTTTACTGTACTGCTTACACCATGTGGAGAAAGACTTAGTTAGTATTCCTGGTTGACTGGTTCAATTCCTGCTATGGGAGAGACTTTTTTTTGGGACTAGTGTCCACATTCCAAAGCCGACACGTGCCTTGCAGACAGAATCAGTTTAGGTTGGAACTGCTCTTTGCTGCCAAAAATGCAGACCACCAGATTTTTTGGATATTTATTTGCACAAAAGCTTATTTGATGTCATATCTCAAACCATTCATATCTCTCACTTTTAATTCCTGGGTGTTAAGGGACTCAACAAGCCTTTATCCCTGTCTGTCATTGGAGCTCCCCTTCCATCAATTGGTGATGTTTTGTTACTGAATGGAAAAGAGCTGTGACTCTCTAGCCAAGATAGTGGCAAAATCAGTTACGGAAACAAGGTACCAGTGCCCCATGTGAGAATCGAACTCACGACCTTCAGATTACGAGACTGACGCGCTACCTGCTGCGCTAACGAGGCAAGATGCATGCAATAATCTGCAGAAGTTGCTTGTGCAAAGCAGTACACCTCTTTTTTTTCATATTGTAAGTGAGCTGGCAGTACATCTTCTCCCGTATGGTCTAGCGCTTAGGATTCCTGGTTTTCACCCAGGTGGCCTGGGTTCGACTCCCGGTATGGAAACGCATCCTTTTCTACACCGTTGCCAACATTCAAAGACTGACGTGTGTTTTTAAAACAAACGTATTTCAGGTAGGATTTGTTTTTTTCAGGCAAAAATGCTGAACGCCCGCGTTTTGGCACTTCATTCTGACCCTTCACGCAAGATTCAATTTGGATTCGTAGCTCAACTCATTCTCAACCACCCCTTTTTACACCAAAGTGTCAAGAGACTCAACAACTCATGGGTCCTGTAAGTTATTTGGATTCCCATTTCCTTTCTAATGGAAAACGTTGTAGAATTGAATGGAAAAGTTCTAAGTTGGTGACAAAATCTCTCGAGAAAAGGAGGGAACAGTGCCCCGTGTGAGGCTCAAACTCACAACCTTCAGATTACGAGACTGACGCACTACCTACTGCGCTAACAAAGCAAGTTGCACCTGCAGATCTGCAGAAGTTTATTGTGCATAGCAGAAAACTTATTTTTTTCATAATGTCACTGAGACGTTAGCGCATCTTTTCCCATATGGTTTAGCGGTTAGGATTCCTGGTTCTCACCCAGGTGGCCCGGGTTCGACTCCCGGTATGGGAATGCACCTTTATCTTAGCTACTGCCACCATTCAAAGACTGACGCGTGTTTTTCAATCAAAAATGTTTCTGGTAGATTTTCACTTTGCAACAAAAATACTTAACATTGGCGATGCATTATGACTTTTGCAAAAGATTTCCTTTTGTTTCATAGCTTAAGCCTTTTTCAACTACACAGTTTTGCACAAAAGTGTCAAGGGACTCAACAAGCCATGTGTCCTGTCAGTCATTAGGGCTCCCATGTTCTTTCTAATCGGAAACAGTTTAGAACTGAATTGGAAAGTTCAGAGTTAGTGACAAAATCTCTTGAGAAAAGGAGGATGGCACTTGTGAGCAAAAAACTCATGATCTTCAAATTATTCAACTGACGTGCCAAAAACCTTGACCATGTAGCGTGTTTTAGCTCTTGTAATGTTTATGTTTTGTATTCAAAGCAAAACACTCTTTTTTTTTTTTTTTTTTTTTTACACCTGTCTTGCTGTTTACTGTACTGCTTACACCATGTGGAGAAAGACTTAGTTAGTATTCCTGGTTGACTGGTTCAATTCCTGCTATGGGAGAGACTTTTTTTTGGGACTAGTGTCCACATTCCAAAGCCGACACGTGCCTTGCAGACAGAATCAGTTTAGGTTGGAACTGCTCTTTGCTGCCAAAAATGCAGACCACCAGATTTTTTGGATATTTATTTGCACAAAAGCTTATTTGATGTCATATCTCAAACCATTCATATCTCTCACTTTTAATTCCTGGGTGTTAAGGGACTCAACAAGCCTTTATCCCTGTCTGTCATTGGAGCTCCCCTTCCATCAATTGGTGATGTTTTGTTACTGAATGGAAAAGAGCTGTGACTCTCTAGCCAAGATAGTGGCAAAATCAGTTACGGAAACAAGGTACCAGTGCCCCATGTGAGAATCGAACTCACGACCTTCAGATTACGAGACTGACGCGCTACCTGCTGCGCTAACGAGGCAAGATGCATGCAATAATCTGCGGAAGTTGCTTGTGCAAAGCAGTACACCTCTTTTTTTTCATATTGTAAGTGAGCTGGCAGTACATCTTCTCCCGTATGGTCTAGCGCTTAGGATTCCTGGTTTTCACCCAGGTGGCCTGGGTTCGACTCCCGGTATGGAAACGCATCCTTTTCTACACCGTTGCCAACATTCAAAGACTGACGTGTGTTTTTAAAACAAACGTATTTCAGGTAGGATTTGCTTTTTTCAGGCAAAAATGCTGAACGCCCGCGTTTTGGCACTTCATTCTGACCCTTCACGCAAGATTCAATTTGGATTCGTAGCTCAACTCATTCTCAACCACCCCTTTTTACACCAAAGTGTCAAGAGACTCAACAACTCATGGGTCCTGTAAGTTATTTGGATTCCCATTTCCTTTCTAATGGAAAACGTTGTAGAATTGAATGGAAAAGTTCTAAGTTGGTGACAAAATCTCTCGAGAAAAGGAGGGAACAGTGCCCCGTGTGAGGCTCAAACTCACAACCTTCAGATTACGAGACTGACGCACTACCTACTGCGCTAATGAAGCAAGTTGCACCTGCAGATCTGCAGAAGTTTATTGTGCATAGCAGAAAACTTATTTTTTTCATAATGTCACTGAGACGTTAGCGCATCTTTTCCCATATGGTTTAGCGGTTAGGATTCCTGGTTCTCACCCAGGTGGCCCGGGTTCGACTCCCGGTATGGGAATGCACCTTTATCTTAGCTACTGCCACCATTCAAAGACTGACGCGTGTTTTTCAATCAAAAATGTTTCTGGTAGATTTTCACTTTGCAACAAAAATACTTAACATTGGCGATGCATTATGACTTTTGCAAAAGATTTCCTTTTGTTTCATAGCTTAAGCCTTTTTCAACTACACAGTTTTGCACAAAAGTGTCAAGGGACTCAACAAGCCATGTGTCCTGTCAGTCATTAGGGCTCCCATGTTCTTTCTAATCGGAAACAGTTTAGAACTGAATTGGAAAGTTCAGAGTTAGTGACAAAATCTCTTGAGAAAAGGAGGATGGCACTTGTGAGCAAAAAACTCATGATCTTCAAATTATTCAACTGACGTGCCAAAAACCTTGACCATGTAGCGTGTTTTAGCTCTTGTAATGTTTATGTTTTGTATTCAAAGCAAAACACTCTTTTTTTTTTTTTTTTTTTTTTACACCTGTCTTGCTGTTTACTGTACTGCTTACACCATGTGGAGAAAGACTTAGTTAGTATTCCTGGTTGACTGGTTCAATTCCTGCTATGGGAGAGACTTTTTTTTGGGACTAGTGTCCACATTCCAAAGCCGACACGTGCCTTGCAGACAGAATCAGTTTAGGTTGGAACTGCTCTTTGCTGCCAAAAATGCAGACCACCAGATTTTTTGGATATTTATTTGCACAAAAGCTTATTTGATGTCATATCTCAAACCATTCATATCTCTCACTTTTAATTCCTGGGTGTTAAGGGACTCAACAAGCCTTTATCCCTGTCTGTCATTGGAGCTCCCCTTCCATCAATTGGTGATGTTTTGTTACTGAATGGAAAAGAGCTGTGACTCTCTAGCCAAGATAGTGGCAAAATCAGTTACGGAAACAAGGTACCAGTGCCCCATGTGAGAATCGAACTCACGACCTTCAGATTACGAGACTGACGCGCTACCTGCTGCGCTAACGAGGCAAGATGCATGCAATAATCTGCGGAAGTTGCTTGTGCAAAGCAGTACACCTCTTTTTTTTCATATTGTAAGTGAGCTGGCAGTACATCTTCTCCCGTATGGTCTAGCGCTTAGGATTCCTGGTTTTTACCCAGGTGGCCTGGGTTCGACTCCCGGTATGGAAACGCATCCTTTTCTACACCGTTGCCAACATTCAAAGACTGACGTGTGTTTTTAAAACAAACGTATTTCAGGTAGGATTTGTTTTTTTCAGGCAAAAATGCTGAACGCCCGCGTTTTGGCACTTCATTCTGACCCTTCACGCAAGATTCAATTTGGATTCGTAGCTCAACTCATTCTCAACCACCCCTTTTTACACCAAAGTGTCAAGAGACTCAACAACTCATGGGTCCTGTAAGTTATTTGGATTCCCATTTCCTTTCTAATGGAAAACGTTGTAGAATTGAATGGAAAAGTTCTAAGTTGGTGACAAAATCTCTCGAGAAAAGGAGGGAACAGTGCCCCGTGTGAGGCTCAAACTCACAACCTTCAGATTACGAGACTGACGCACTACCTACTGCGCTAACGAAGCAAGTTGCACCTGCAGATCTGCAGAAGTTTATTGTGCATAGCAGAAAACTTATTTTTTTCATAATGTCACTGAGACGTTAGCGCATCTTTTCCCATATGGTTTAGCGGTTAGGATTCCTGGTTCTCACCCAGGTGGCCCGGGTTCGACTCCCGGTATGGGAATGCACCTTTATCTTAGCTACTGCCACCATTCAAAGACTGACGCGTGTTTTTCAATCAAAAATGTTTCTGGTAGATTTTCACTTTGCAACAAAAATACTTAACATTGGCGATGCATTATGACTTTTGCAAAAGATTTCCTTTTGTTTCATAGCTTAAGCCTTTTTCAACTACACAGTTTTGCACAAAAGTGTCAAGGGACTCAACAAGCCATGTGTCCTGTCAGTCATTAGGGCTCCCATGTTCTTTCTAATCGGAAACAGTTTAGAACTGAATTGGAAAGTTCAGAGTTAGTGACAAAATCTCTTGAGAAAAGGAGGATGGCACTTGTGAGCAAAAAACTCATGATCTTCAAATTATTCAACTGACGTGCCAAAAACCTTGACCATGTAGCGTGTTTTAGCTCTTGTAATGTTTATGTTTTGTATTCAAAGCAAAACACTCTTTTTTTTTTTTTTTTTTTTTTACACCTGTCTTGCTGTTTACTGTACTGCTTACACCATGTGGAGAAAGACTTAGTTAGTATTCCTGGTTGACTGGTTCAATTCCTGCTATGGGAGAGACTTTTTTTTGGGACTAGTGTCCACATTCCAAAGCCGACACGTGCCTTGCAGACAGAATCAGTTTAGGTTGGAACTGCTCTTTGCTGCCAAAAATGCAGACCACCAGATTTTTTGGATATTTATTTGCACAAAAGCTTATTTGATGTCATATCTCAAACCATTCATATCTCTCACTTTTAATTCCTGGGTGTTAAGGGACTCAACAAGCCTTTATCCCTGTCTGTCATTGGAGCTCCCCTTCCATCAATTGGTGATGTTTTGTTACTGAATGGAAAAGAGCTGTGACTCTCTAGCCAAGATAGTGGCAAAATCAGTTACGGAAACAAGGTACCAGTGCCCCATGTGAGAATCGAACTCACGACCTTCAGATTACGAGACTGACGCGCTACCTGCTGCGCTAACGAGGCAAGATGCATGCAATAATCTGCGGAAGTTGCTTGTGCAAAGCAGTACACCTCTTTTTTTTCATATTGTAAGTGAGCTGGCAGTACATCTTCTCCCGTATGGTCTAGCGCTTAGGATTCCTGGTTTTTACCCAGGTGGCCTGGGTTCGACTCCCGGTATGGAAACGCATCCTTTTCTACACCGTTGCCAACATTCAAAGACTGACGTGTGTTTTTAAAACAAACGTATTTCAGGTAGGATTTGTTTTTTTCAGGCAAAAATGCTGAACGCCCGCGTTTTGGCACTTCATTCTGACCCTTCACGCAAGATTCAATTTGGATTCGTAGCTCAACTCATTCTCAACCACCCCTTTTTACACCAAAGTGTCAAGAGACTCAACAACTCATGGGTCCTGTAAGTTATTTGGATTCCCATTTCCTTTCTAATGGAAAACGTTGTAGAATTGAATGGAAAAGTTCTAAGTTGGTGACAAAATCTCTCGAGAAAAGGAGGGAACAGTGCCCCGTGTGAGGCTCAAACTCACAACCTTCAGATTACGAGACTGACGCACTACCTACTGCGCTAACGAAGCAAGTTGCACCTGCAGATCTGCAGAAGTTTATTGTGCATAGCAGAAAACTTATTTTTTTCATAATGTCACTGAGACGTTAGCGCATCTTTTCCCATATGGTTTAGCGGTTAGGATTCCTGGTTCTCACCCAGGTGGCCCGGGTTCGACTCCCGGTATGGGAATGCACCTTTATCTTAGCTACTGCCACCATTCAAAGACTGACGCGTGTTTTTCAATCAAAAATGTTTCTGGTAGATTTTCACTTTGCAACAAAAATACTTAACATTGGCGATGCATTATGACTTTTGCAAAAGATTTCCTTTTGTTTCATAGCTTAAGCCTTTTTCAACTACACAGTTTTGCACAAAAGTGTCAAGGGACTCAACAAGCCATGTGTCCTGTCAGTCATTAGGGCTCCCATGTTCTTTCTAATCGGAAACAGTTTAGAACTGAATTGGAAAGTTCAGAGTTAGTGACAAAATCTCTTGAGAAAAGGAGGATGGCACTTGTGAGCAAAAAACTCATGATCTTCAAATTATTCAACTGACGTGCCAAAAACCTTGACCATGTAGCGTGTTTTAGCTCTTGTAATGTTTATGTTTTGTATTCAAAGCAAAACACTCTTTTTTTTTTTTTTTTTTTTTACACCTGTCTTGCTGTTTACTGTACTGCTTACACCATGTGGAGAAAGACTTAGTTAGTATTCCTGGTTGACTGGTTCAATTCCTGCTATGGGAGAGACTTTTTTTTGGGACTAGTGTCCACATTCCAAAGCCGACACGTGCCTTGCAGACAGAATCAGTTTAGGTTGGAACTGCTCTTTGCTGCCAAAAATGCAGACCACCAGATGTTTTGGATATTTATTTGCACAAAAGCTTATTTGATGTCATATCTCAAACCATTCATATCTCTCACTTTTAATTCCTGGGTGTTAAGGGACTCAACAAGCCTTTATCCCTGTCTGTCATTGGAGCTCCCCTTCCATCAATTGGTGATGTTTTGTTACTGAATGGAAAAGAGCTGTGACTCTCTAGCCAAGATAGTGGCAAAATCAGTTACGGAAACAAGGTACCAGTGCCCCATGTGAGAATCGAACTCACGACCTTCAGATTACGAGACTGACGCGCTACCTGCTGCGCTAACGAGGCAAGATGCATGCAATAATCTGCGGAAGTTGCTTGTGCAAAGCAGTACACCTCTTTTTTTTCATATTGTAAGTGAGCTGGCAGTACATCTTCTCCCGTATGGTCTAGCGCTTAGGATTCCTGGTTTTCACCCAGGTGGCCTGGGTTCGACTCCCGGTATGGAAACGCATCCTTTTCTACACCGTTGCCAACATTCAAAGACTGACGTGTGTTTTTAAAACAAACGTATTTCAGGTAGGATTTGCTTTTTTCAGGCAAAAATGCTGAACGCCCGCGTTTTGGCACTTCATTCTGACCCTTCACGCAAGATTCAATTTGGATTCGTAGCTCAACTCATTCTCAACCACCCCTTTTTACACCAAAGTGTCAAGAGACTCAACAACTCATGGGTCCTGTAAGTTATTTGGATTCCCATTTCCTTTCTAATGGAAAACATTGTAGAATTGAATGGAAAAGTTCTAAGTTGGTGACAAAATCTCTCGAGAAAAGGAGGGAACAGTGCCCCGTGTGAGGCTCAAACTCACAACCTTCAGATTACGAGACTGACGCACTACCTACTGCGCTAACGAAGCAAGTTGCACCTGCAGATCTGCAGAAGTTTATTGTGCATAGCAGAAAACTTATTTTTTTCATAATGTCACTGAGACGTTAGCGCATCTTTTCCCATATGGTTTAGCGGTTAGGATTCCTGGTTCTCACCCAGGTGGCCCGGGTTCGACTCCCGGTATGGGAATGCACCTTTATCTTAGCTACTGCCACCATTCAAAGACTGACGCGTGTTTTTCAATCAAAAATGTTTCTGGTAGATTTTCACTTTGCAACAAAAATACTTAACATTGGCGATGCATTATGACTTTTGCAAAAGATTTCCTTTTGTTTCATAGCTTAAGCCTTTTTCAACTACACAGTTTTGCACAAAAGTGTCAAGGGACTCAACAAGCCATGTGTCCTGTCAGTCATTAGGGCTCCCATGTTCTTTCTAATCGGAAACAGTTTAGAACTGAATTGGAAAGTTCAGAGTTAGTGACAAAATCTCTTGAGAAAAGGAGGATGGCACTTGTGAGCAAAAAACTCATGATCTTCAAATTATTCAACTGACGTGCCAAAAACCTTGACCATGTAGCGTGTTTTAGCTCTTGTAATGTTTATGTTTTGTATTCAAAGCAAAACACTCTTTTTTTTTTTTTTTTTTTTTACACCTGTCTTGCTGTTTACTGTACTGCTTACACCATGTGGAGAAAGACTTAGTTAGTATTCCTGGTTGACTGGTTCAATTCCTGCTATGGGAGAGACTTTTTTTTGGGACTAGTGTCCACATTCCAAAGCCGACACGTGCCTTGCAGACAGAATCAGTTTAGGTTGGAACTGCTCTTTGCTGCCAAAAATGCAGACCACCAGATTTTTTGGATATTTATTTGCACAAAAGCTTATTTGATGTCATATCTCAAACCATTCATATCTCTCACTTTTAATTCCTGGGTGTTAAGGGACTCAACAAGCCTTTATCCCTGTCTGTCATTGGAGCTCCCCTTCCATCAATTGGTGATGTTTTGTTACTGAATGGAAAAGAGCTGTGACTCTCTAGCCAAGATAGTGGCAAAATCAGTTACGGAAACAAGGTACCAGTGCCCCATGTGAGAATCGAACTCACGACCTTCAGATTACGAGACTGACGCGCTACCTGCTGCGCTAACGAGGCAAGATGCATGCAATAATCTGCGGAAGTTGCTTGTGCAAAGCAGTACACCTCTTTTTTTTCATATTGTAAGTGAGCTGGCAGTACATCTTCTCCCGTATGGTCTAGCGCTTAGGATTCCTGGTTTTCACCCAGGTGGCCTGGGTTCGACTCCCGGTATGGAAACGCATCCTTTTCTACACCGTTGCCAACATTCAAAGACTGACGTGTGTTTTTAAAACAAACGTATTTCAGGTAGGATTTGTTTTTTTCAGGCAAAAATGCTGAACGCCCGCGTTTTGGCACTTCATTCTGACCCTTCACGCAAGATTCAATTTGGATTCGTAGCTCAACTCATTCTCAACCACCCCTTTTTACACCAAAGTGTCAAGAGACTCAACAACTCATGGGTCCTGTAAGTTATTTGGATTCCCATTTCCTTTCTAATGGAAAACGTTGTAGAATTGAATGGAAAAGTTCTAAGTTGGTGACAAAATCTCTCGAGAAAAGGAGGGAACAGTGCCCCGTGTGAGGCTCAAACTCACAACCTTCAGATTACGAGACTGACGCACTACCTACTGCGCTAACAAAGCAAGTTGCACCTGCAGATCTGCAGAAGTTTATTGTGCATAGCAGAAAACTTATTTTTTTCATAATGTCACTGAGACGTTAGCGCATCTTTTCCCATATGGTTTAGCGGTTAGGATTCCTGGTTCTCACCCAGGTGGCCCGGGTTCGACTCCCGGTATGGGAATGCACCTTTATCTTAGCTACTGCCACCATTCAAAGACTGACGCGTGTTTTTCAATCAAAAATGTTTCTGGTAGATTTTCACTTTGCAACAAAAATACTTAACATTGGCGATGCATTATGACTTTTGCAAAAGATTTCCTTTTGTTTCATAGCTTAAGCCTTTTTCAACTACACAGTTTTGCACAAAAGTGTCAAGGGACTCAACAAGCCATGTGTCCTGTCAGTCATTAGGGCTCCCATGTTCTTTCTAATCGGAAACAGTTTAGAACTGAATTGGAAAGTTCAGAGTTAGTGACAAAATCTCTTGAGAAAAGGAGGATGGCACTTGTGAGCAAAAAACTCATGATCTTCAAATTATTCAACTGACGTGCCAAAAACCTTGACCATGTAGCGTGTTTTAGCTCTTGTAATGTTTATGTTTTGTATTCAAAGCAAAACACTCTTTTTTTTTTTTTTTTTTTTTTACACCTGTCTTGCTGTTTACTGTACTGCTTACACCATGTGGAGAAAGACTTAGTTAGTATTCCTGGTTGACTGGTTCAATTCCTGCTATGGGAGAGACTTTTTTTTGGGACTAGTGTCCACATTCCAAAGCCGACACGTGCCTTGCAGACAGAATCAGTTTAGGTTGGAACTGCTCTTTGCTGCCAAAAATGCAGACCACCAGATTTTTTGGATATTTATTTGCACAAAAGCTTATTTGATGTCATATCTCAAACCATTCATATCTCTCACTTTTAATTCCTGGGTGTTAAGGGACTCAACAAGCCTTTATCCCTGTCTGTCATTGGAGCTCCCCTTCCATCAATTGGTGATGTTTTGTTACTGAATGGAAAAGAGCTGTGACTCTCTAGCCAAGATAGTGGCAAAATCAGTTACGGAAACAAGGTACCAGTGCCCCATGTGAGAATCGAACTCACGACCTTCAGATTACGAGACTGACGCGCTACCTGCTGCGCTAACGAGGCAAGATGCATGCAATAATCTGCGGAAGTTGCTTGTGCAAAGCAGTACACCTCTTTTTTTTCATATTGTAAGTGAGCTGGCAGTACATCTTCTCCCGTATGGTCTAGCGCTTAGGATTCCTGGTTTTCACCCAGGTGGCCTGGGTTCGACTCCCGGTATGGAAACGCATCCTTTTCTACACCGTTGCCAACATTCAAAGACTGACGTGTGTTTTTAAAACAAACGTATTTCAGGTAGGATTTGTTTTTTTCAGGCAAAAATGCTGAACGCCCGCGTTTTGGCACTTCATTCTGACCCTTCACGCAAGATTCAATTTGGATTCGTAGCTCAACTCATTCTCAACCACCCCTTTTTACACCAAAGTGTCAAGAGACTCAACAACTCATGGGTCCTGTAAGTTATTTGGATTCCCATTTCCTTTCTAATGGAAAACGTTGTAGAATTGAATGGAAAAGTTCTAAGTTGGTGACAAAATCTCTCGAGAAAAGGAGGGAACAGTGCCCCGTGTGAGGCTCAAACTCACAACCTTCAGATTACGAGACTGACGCACTACCTACTGCGCTAACGAAGCAAGTTGCACCTGCAGATCTGCAGAAGTTTATTGTGCATAGCAGAAAACTTATTTTTTTCATAATGTCACTGAGACGTTAGCGCATCTTTTCCCATATGGTTTAGCGGTTAGGATTCCTGGTTCTCACCCAGGTGGCCCGGGTTCGACTCCCGGTATGGGAATGCACCTTTATCTTAGCTACTGCCACCATTCAAAGACTGACGCGTGTTTTTCAATCAAAAATGTTTCTGGTAGATTTTCACTTTGCAACAAAAATACTTAACATTGGCGATGCATTATGACTTTTGCAAAAGATTTCCTTTTGTTTCATAGCTTAAGCCTTTTTCAACTACACAGTTTTGCACAAAAGTGTCAAGGGACTCAACAAGCCATGTGTCCTGTCAGTCATTAGGGCTCCCATGTTCTTTCTAATCGGAAACAGTTTAGAACTGAATTGGAAAGTTCAGAGTTAGTGACAAAATCTCTTGAGAAAAGGAGGATGGCACTTGTGAGCAAAAAACTCATGATCTTCAAATTATTCAACTGACGTGCCAAAAACCTTGACCATGTAGCGTGTTTTAGCTCTTGTAATGTTTATGTTTTGTATTCAAAGCAAAACACTCTTTTTTTTTTTTTTTTTTTTTTACACCTGTCTTGCTGTTTACTGTACTGCTTACACCATGTGGAGAAAGACTTAGTTAGTATTCCTGGTTGACTGGTTCAATTCCTGCTATGGGAGAGACTTTTTTTTGGGACTAGTGTCCACATTCCAAAGCCGACACGTGCCTTGCAGACAGAATCAGTTTAGGTTGGAACTGCTCTTTGCTGCCAAAAATGCAGACCACCAGATTTTTTGGATATTTATTTGCACAAAAGCTTATTTGATGTCATATCTCAAACCATTCATATCTCTCACTTTTAATTCCTGGGTGTTAAGGGACTCAACAAGCCTTTATCCCTGTCTGTCATTGGAGCTCCCCTTCCATCAATTGGTGATGTTTTGTTACTGAATGGAAAAGAGCTGTGACTCTCTAGCCAAGATAGTGGCAAAATCAGTTACGGAAACAAGGTACCAGTGCCCCATGTGAGAATCGAACTCACGACCTTCAGATTACGAGACTGACGCGCTACCTGCTGCGCTAACGAGGCAAGATGCATGCAATAATCTGCGGAAGTTGCTTGTGCAAAGCAGTACACCTCTTTTTTTTCATATTGTAAGTGAGCTGGCAGTACATCTTCTCCCGTATGGTCTAGCGCTTAGGATTCCTGGTTTTCACCCAGGTGGCCTGGGTTCGACTCCCGGTATGGAAACGCATCCTTTTCTACACCGTTGCCAACATTCAAAGACTGACGTGTGTTTTTAAAACAAACGTATTTCAGGTAGGATTTGTTTTTTTCAGGCAAAAATGCTGAACGCCCGCGTTTTGGCACTTCATTCTGACCCTTCACGCAAGATTCAATTTGGATTCGTAGCTCAACTCATTCTCAACCACCCCTTTTTACACCAAAGTGTCAAGAGACTCAACAACTCATGGGTCCTGTAAGTTATTTGGATTCCCATTTCCTTTCTAATGGAAAACGTTGTAGAATTGAATGGAAAAGTTCTAAGTTGGTGACAAAATCTCTCGAGAAAAGGAGGGAACAGTGCCCCGTGTGAGGCTCAAACTCACAACCTTCAGATTACGAGACTGACGCACTACCTACTGCGCTAACGAAGCAAGTTGCACCTGCAGATCTGCAGAAGTTTATTGTGCATAGCAGAAAACTTATTTTTTTCATAATGTCACTGAGACGTTAGCGCATCTTTTCCCATATGGTTTAGCGGTTAGGATTCCTGGTTCTCACCCAGGTGGCCCGGGTTCGACTCCCGGTATGGGAATGCACCTTTATCTTAGCTACTGCCACCATTCAAAGACTGACGCGTGTTTTTCAATCAAAAATGTTTCTGGTAGATTTTCACTTTGCAACAAAAATACTTAACATTGGCGATGCATTATGACTTTTGCAAAAGATTTCCTTTTGTTTCATAGCTTAAGCCTTTTTCAACTACACAGTTTTGCACAAAAGTGTCAAGGGACTCAACAAGCCATGTGTCCTGTCAGTCATTAGGGCTCCCATGTTCTTTCTAATCGGAAACAGTTTAGAACTGAATTGGAAAGTTCAGAGTTAGTGACAAAATCTCTTGAGAAAAGGAGGATGGCACTTGTGAGCAAAAAACTCATGATCTTCAAATTATTCAACTGACGTGCCAAAAACCTTGACCATGTAGCGTGTTTTAGCTCTTGTAATGTTTATGTTTTGTATTCAAAGCAAAACACTCTTTTTTTTTTTTTTTTTTTTTTACACCTGTCTTGCTGTTTACTGTACTGCTTACACCATGTGGAGAAAGACTTAGTTAGTATTCCTGGTTGACTGGTTCAATTCCTGCTATGGGAGAGACTTTTTTTTGGGACTAGTGTCCACATTCCAAAGCCGACACGTGCCTTGCAGACAGAATCAGTTTAGGTTGGAACTGCTCTTTGCTGCCAAAAATGCAGACCACCAGATTTTTTGGATATTTATTTGCACAAAAGCTTATTTGATGTCATATCTCAAACCATTCATATCTCTCACTTTTAATTCCTGGGTGTTAAGGGACTCAACAAGCCTTTATCCCTGTCTGTCATTGGAGCTCCCCTTCCATCAATTGGTGATGTTTTGTTACTGAATGGAAAAGAGCTGTGACTCTCTAGCCAAGATAGTGGCAAAATCAGTTACGGAAACAAGGTACCAGTGCCCCATGTGAGAATCGAACTCACGACCTTCAGATTACGAGACTGACGCGCTACCTGCTGCGCTAACGAGGCAAGATGCATGCAATAATCTGCGGAAGTTGCTTGTGCAAAGCAGTACACCTCTTTTTTTTCATATTGTAAGTGAGCTGGCAGTACATCTTCTCCCGTATGGTCTAGCGCTTAGGATTCCTGGTTTTCACCCAGGTGGCCTGGGTTCGACTCCCGGTATGGAAACGCATCCTTTTCTACACCGTTGCCAACATTCAAAGACTGACGTGTGTTTTTAAAACAAACGTATTTCAGGTAGGATTTGTTTTTTTCAGGCAAAAATGCTGAACGCCCGCGTTTTGGCACTTCATTCTGACCCTTCACGCAAGATTCAATTTGGATTCGTAGCTCAACTCATTCTCAACCACCCCTTTTTACACCAAAGTGTCAAGAGACTCAACAACTCATGGGTCCTGTAAGTTATTTGGATTCCCATTTCCTTTCTAATGGAAAACGTTGTAGAATTGAATGGAAAAGTTCTAAGTTGGTGACAAAATCTCTCGAGAAAAGGAGGGAACAGTGCCCCGTGTGAGGCTCAAACTCACAACCTTCAGATTACGAGACTGACGCACTACCTACTGCGCTAACGAAGCAAGTTGCACCTGCAGATCTGCAGAAGTTTATTGTGCATAGCAGAAAACTTATTTTTTTCATAATGTCACTGAGACGTTAGCGCATCTTTTCCCATATGGTTTAGCGGTTAGGATTCCTGGTTCTCACCCAGGTGGCCCGGGTTCGACTCCCGGTATGGGAATGCACCTTTATCTTAGCTACTGCCACCATTCAAAGACTGACGCGTGTTTTTCAATCAAAAATGTTTCTGGTAGATTTTCACTTTGCAACAAAAATACTTAACATTGGCGATGCATTATGACTTTTGCAAAAGATTTCCTTTTGTTTCATAGCTTAAGCCTTTTTCAACTACACAGTTTTGCACAAAAGTGTCAAGGGACTCAACAAGCCATGTGTCCTGTCAGTCATTAGGGCTCCCATGTTCTTTCTAATCGGAAACAGTTTAGAACTGAATTGGAAAGTTCAGAGTTAGTGACAAAATCTCTTGAGAAAAGGAGGATGGCACTTGTGAGCAAAAAACTCATGATCTTCAAATTATTCAACTGACGTGCCAAAAACCTTGACCATGTAGCGTGTTTTAGCTCTTGTAATGTTTATGTTTTGTATTCAAAGCAAAACACTCTTTTTTTTTTTTTTTTTTTTTTACACCTGTCTTGCTGTTTACTGTACTGCTTACACCATGTGGAGAAAGACTTAGTTAGTATTCCTGGTTGACTGGTTCAATTCCTGCTATGGGAGAGACTTTTTTTTGGGACTAGTGTCCACATTCCAAAGCCGACACGTGCCTTGCAGACAGAATCAGTTTAGGTTGGAACTGCTCTTTGCTGCCAAAAATGCAGACCACCAGATTTTTTGGATATTTATTTGCACAAAAGCTTATTTGATGTCATATCTCAAACCATTCATATCTCTCACTTTTAATTCCTGGGTGTTAAGGGACTCAACAAGCCTTTATCCCTGTCTGTCATTGGAGCTCCCCTTCCATCAATTGGTGATGTTTTGTTACTGAATGGAAAAGAGCTGTGACTCTCTAGCCAAGATAGTGGCAAAATCAGTTACGGAAACAAGGTACCAGTGCCCCATGTGAGAATCGAACTCACGACCTTCAGATTACGAGACTGACGCGCTACCTGCTGCGCTAACGAGGCAAGATGCATGCAATAATCTGCGGAAGTTGCTTGTGCAAAGCAGTACACCTCTTTTTTTTCATATTGTAAGTGAGCTGGCAGTACATCTTCTCCCGTATGGTCTAGCGCTTAGGATTCCTGGTTTTCACCCAGGTGGCCTGGGTTCGACTCCCGGTATGGAAACGCATCCTTTTCTACACCGTTGCCAACATTCAAAGACTGACGTGTGTTTTTAAAACAAACGTATTTCAGGTAGGATTTGTTTTTTTCAGGCAAAAATGCTGAACGCCCGCGTTTTGGCACTTCATTCTGACCCTTCACGCAAGATTCAATTTGGATTCGTAGCTCAACTCATTCTCAACCACCCCTTTTTACACCAAAGTGTCAAGAGACTCAACAACTCATGGGTCCTGTAAGTTATTTGGATTCCCATTTCCTTTCTAATGGAAAACGTTGTAGAATTGAATGGAAAAGTTCTAAGTTGGTGACAAAATCTCTCGAGAAAAGGAGGGAACAGTGCCCCGTGTGAGGCTCAAACTCACAACCTTCAGATTACGAGACTGACGCACTACCTACTGCGCTAACGAAGCAAGTTGCACCTGCAGATCTGCAGAAGTTTATTGTGCATAGCAGAAAACTTATTTTTTTCATAATGTCACTGAGACGTTAGCGCATCTTTTCCCATATGGTTTAGCGGTTAGGATTCCTGGTTCTCACCCAGGTGGCCCGGGTTCGACTCCCGGTATGGGAATGCACCTTTATCTTAGCTACTGCCACCATTCAAAGACTGACGCGTGTTTTTCAATCAAAAATGTTTCTGGTAGATTTTCACTTTGCAACAAAAATACTTAACATTGGCGATGCATTATGACTTTTGCAAAAGATTTCCTTTTGTTTCATAGCTTAAGCCTTTTTCAACTACACAGTTTTGCACAAAAGTGTCAAGGGACTCAACAAGCCATGTGTCCTGTCAGTCATTAGGGCTCCCATGTTCTTTCTAATCGGAAACAGTTTAGAACTGAATTGGAAAGTTCAGAGTTAGTGACAAAATCTCTTGAGAAAAGGAGGATGGCACTTGTGAGCAAAAAACTCATGATCTTCAAATTATTCAACTGACGTGCCAAAAACCTTGACCATGTAGCGTGTTTTAGCTCTTGTAATGTTTATGTTTTGTATTCAAAGCAAAACACTCTTTTTTTTTTTTTTTTTTTTTTACACCTGTCTTGCTGTTTACTGTACTGCTTACACCATGTGGAGAAAGACTTAGTT
Organism: Phyllobates terribilis; assembly: GCF_046119375.1. NCBI lineage: Eukaryota > Metazoa > Chordata > Amphibia > Anura > Dendrobatidae > Phyllobates > Phyllobates terribilis. Next base: position 32,894 of record NW_027363802.1, on the reverse strand, counting down.
AGTATTCCTGGTTGACTGGTTCAATTCCTGCTATGGGAGAGACTTTTTTTTGGGACTAGTGTCCACATTCCAAAGCCGACACGTGCCTTGCAGACAGAATCAGTTTAGGTTGGAACTGCTCTTTGCTGCCAAAAATGCAGACCACCAGATTTTTTGGATATTTATTTGCACAAAAGCTTATTTGATGTCATATCTCAAACCATTCATATCTCTCACTTTTAATTCCTGGGTGTTAAGGGACTCAACAAGCCTTTATCCCTGTCTGTCATTGGAGCTCCCCTTCCATCAATTGGTGATGTTTTGTTACTGAATGGAAAAGAGCTGTGACTCTCTAGCCAAGATAGTGGCAAAATCAGTTACGGAAACAAGGTACCAGTGCCCCATGTGAGAATCGAACTCACGACCTTCAGATTACGAGACTGACGCGCTACCTGCTGCGCTAACGAGGCAAGATGCATGCAATAATCTGCGGAAGTTGCTTGTGCAAAGCAGTACACCTCTTTTTTTTCATATTGTAAGTGAGCTGGCAGTACATCTTCTCCCGTATGGTCTAGCGCTTAGGATTCCTGGTTTTCACCCAGGTGGCCTGGGTTCGACTCCCGGTATGGAAACGCATCCTTTTCTACACCGTTGCCAACATTCAAAGACTGACGTGTGTTTTTAAAACAAACGTATTTCAGGTAGGATTTGTTTTTTTCAGGCAAAAATGCTGAACGCCCGCGTTTTGGCACTTCATTCTGACCCTTCACGCAAGATTCAATTTGGATTCGTAGCTCAACTCATTCTCAACCACCCCTTTTTACACCAAAGTGTCAAGAGACTCAACAACTCATGGGTCCTGTAAGTTATTTGGATTCCCATTTCCTTTCTAATGGAAAACGTTGTAGAATTGAATGGAAAAGTTCTAAGTTGGTGACAAAATCTCTCGAGAAAAGGAGGGAACAGTGCCCCGTGTGAGGCTCAAACTCACAACCTTCAGATTACGAGACTGACGCACTACCTACTGCGCTAACGAAGCAAGTTGCACCTGCAGATCTGCAGAAGTTTATTGTGCATAGCAGAAAACTTATTTTTTTCATAATGTCACTGAGACGTTAGCGCATCTTTTCCCATATGGTTTAGCGGTTAGGATTCCTGGTTCTCACCCAGGTGGCCCGGGTTCGACTCCCGGTATGGGAATGCACCTTTATCTTAGCTACTGCCACCATTCAAAGACTGACGCGTGTTTTTCAATCAAAAATGTTTCTGGTAGATTTTCACTTTGCAACAAAAATACTTAACATTGGCGATGCATTATGACTTTTGCAAAAGATTTCCTTTTGTTTCATAGCTTAAGCCTTTTTCAACTACACAGTTTTGCACAAAAGTGTCAAGGGACTCAACAAGCCATGTGTCCTGTCAGTCATTAGGGCTCCCATGTTCTTTCTAATCGGAAACAGTTTAGAACTGAATTGGAAAGTTCAGAGTTAGTGACAAAATCTCTTGAGAAAAGGAGGATGGCACTTGTGAGCAAAAAACTCATGATCTTCAAATTATTCAACTGACGTGCCAAAAACCTTGACCATGTAGCGTGTTTTAGCTCTTGTAATGTTTATGTTTTGTATTCAAAGCAAAACACTCTTTTTTTTTTTTTTTTTTTTTACACCTGTCTTGCTGTTTACTGTACTGCTTACACCATGTGGAGAAAGACTTAGTTAGTATTCCTGGTTGACTGGTTCAATTCCTGCTATGGGAGAGACTTTTTTTTGGGACTAGTGTCCACATTCCAAAGCCGACACGTGCCTTGCAGACAGAATCAGTTTAGGTTGGAACTGCTCTTTGCTGCCAAAAATGCAGACCACCAGATTTTTTGGATATTTATTTGCACAAAAGCTTATTTGATGTCATATCTCAAACCATTCATATCTCTCACTTTTAATTCCTGGGTGTTAAGGGACTCAACAAGCCTTTATCCCTGTCTGTCATTGGAGCTCCCCCTTCCATCAATTGGTGATGTTTTGTTACTGAATGGAAAAGAGCTGTGACTCTCTAGCCAAGATAGTGGCAAAATCAGTTACGGAAACAAGGTACCAGTGCCCCATGTGAGAATCGAACTCACGACCTTCAGATTACGAGACTGACGCGCTACCTGCTGCGCTAACGAGGCAAGATGCATGCAATAATCTGCGGAAGTTGCTTGTGCAAAGCAGTACACCTCTTTTTTTTCATATTGTAAGTGAGCTGGCAGTACATCTTCTCCCGTATGGTCTAGCGCTTAGGATTCCTGGTTTTCACCCAGGTGGCCTGGGTTCGACTCCCGGTATGGAAACGCATCCTTTTCTACACCGTTGCCAACATTCAAAGACTGACGTGTGTTTTTAAAACAAACGTATTTCAGGTAGGATTTGTTTTTTTCAGGCAAAAATGCTGAACGCCCGCGTTTTGGCACTTCATTCTGACCCTTCACGCAAGATTCAATTTGGATTCGTAGCTCAACTCATTCTCAACCACCCCTTTTTACACCAAAGTGTCAAGAGACTCAACAACTCATGGGTCCTGTAAGTTATTTGGATTCCCATTTCCTTTCTAATGGAAAACGTTGTAGAATTGAATGGAAAAGTTCTAAGTTGGTGACAAAATCTCTCGAGAAAAGGAGGGAACAGTGCCCCGTGTGAGGCTCAAACTCACAACCTTCAGATTACGAGACTGACGCACTACCTACTGCGCTAACGAAGCAAGTTGCACCTGCAGATCTGCAGAAGTTTATTGTGCATAGCAGAAAACTTATTTTTTTCATAATGTCACTGAGACGTTAGCGCATCTTTTCCCATATGGTTTAGCGGTTAGGATTCCTGGTTCTCACCCAGGTGGCCCGGGTTCGACTCCCGGTATGGGAATGCACCTTTATCTTAGCTACTGCCACCATTCAAAGACTGACGCGTGTTTTTCAATCAAAAATGTTTCTGGTAGATTTTCACTTTGCAACAAAAATACTTAACATTGGCGATGCATTATGACTTTTGCAAAAGATTTCCTTTTGTTTCATAGCTTAAGCCTTTTTCAACTACACAGTTTTGCACAAAAGTGTCAAGGGACTCAACAAGCCATGTGTCCTGTCAGTCATTAGGGCTCCCATGTTCTTTCTAATCGGAAACAGTTTAGAACTGAATTGGAAAGTTCAGAGTTAGTGACAAAATCTCTTGAGAAAAGGAGGATGGCACTTGTGAGCAAAAAACTCATGATCTTCAAATTATTCAACTGACGTGCCAAAAACCTTGACCATGTAGCGTGTTTTAGCTCTTGTAATGTTTATGTTTTGTATTCAAAGCAAAACACTCTTTTTTTTTTTTTTTTTTTTTTACACCTGTCTTGCTGTTTACTGTACTGCTTACACCATGTGGAGAAAGACTTAGTTAGTATTCCTGGTTGACTGGTTCAATTCCTGCTATGGGAGAGACTTTTTTTTGGGACTAGTGTCCACATTCCAAAGCCGACACGTGCCTTGCAGACAGAATCAGTTTAGGTTGGAACTGCTCTTTGCTGCCAAAAATGCAGACCACCAGATTTTTTGGATATTTATTTGCACAAAAGCTTATTTGATGTCATATCTCAAACCATTCATATCTCTCACTTTTAATTCCTGGGTGTTAAGGGACTCAACAAGCCTTTATCCCTGTCTGTCATTGGAGCTCCCCTTCCATCAATTGGTGATGTTTTGTTACTGAATGGAAAAGAGCTGTGACTCTCTAGCCAAGATAGTGGCAAAATCAGTTACGGAAACAAGGTACCAGTGCCCCATGTGAGAATCGAACTCACGACCTTCAGATTACGAGACTGACGCGCTACCTGCTGCGCTAACGAGGCAAGATGCATGCAATAATCTGCGGAAGTTGCTTGTGCAAAGCAGTACACCTCTTTTTTTTCATATTGTAAGTGAGCTGGCAGTACATCTTCTCCCGTATGGTCTAGCGCTTAGGATTCCTGGTTTTCACCCAGGTGGCCTGGGTTCGACTCCCGGTATGGAAACGCATCCTTTTCTACACCGTTGCCAACATTCAAAGACTGACGTGTGTTTTTAAAACAAACGTATTTCAGGTAGGATTTGTTTTTTTCAGGCAAAAATGCTGAACGCCCGCGTTTTGGCACTTCATTCTGACCCTTCACGCAAGATTCAATTTGGATTCGTAGCTCAACTCATTCTCAACCACCCCTTTTTACACCAAAGTGTCAAGAGACTCAACAACTCATGGGTCCTGTAAGTTATTTGGATTCCCATTTCCTTTCTAATGGAAAACGTTGTAGAATTGAATGGAAAAGTTCTAAGTTGGTGACAAAATCTCTCGAGAAAAGGAGGGAACAGTGCCCCGTGTGAGGCTCAAACTCACAACCTTCAGATTACGAGACTGACGCACTACCTACTGCGCTAACGAAGCAAGTTGCACCTGCAGATCTGCAGAAGTTTATTGTGCATAGCAGAAAACTTATTTTTTTCATAATGTCACTGAGACGTTAGCGCATCTTTTCCCATATGGTTTAGCGGTTAGGATTCCTGGTTCTCACCCAGGTGGCCCGGGTTCGACTCCCGGTATGGGAATGCACCTTTATCTTAGCTACTGCCACCATTCAAAGACTGACGCGTGTTTTTCAATCAAAAATGTTTCTGGTAGATTTTCACTTTGCAACAAAAATACTTAACATTGGCGATGCATTATGACTTTTGCAAAAGATTTCCTTTTGTTTCATAGCTTAAGCCTTTTTCAACTACACAGTTTTGCACAAAAGTGTCAAGGGACTCAACAAGCCATGTGTCCTGTCAGTCATTAGGGCTCCCATGTTCTTTCTAATCGGAAACAGTTTAGAACTGAATTGGAAAGTTCAGAGTTAGTGACAAAATCTCTTGAGAAAAGGAGGATGGCACTTGTGAGCAAAAAACTCATGATCTTCAAATTATTCAACTGACGTGCCAAAAACCTTGACCATGTAGCGTGTTTTAGCTCTTGTAATGTTTATGTTTTGTATTCAAAGCAAAACACTCTTTTTTTTTTTTTTTTTTTTTTACACCTGTCTTGCTGTTTACTGTACTGCTTACACCATGTGGAGAAAGACTTAGTTAGTATTCCTGGTTGACTGGTTCAATTCCTGCTATGGGAGAGACTTTTTTTTGGGACTAGTGTCCACATTCCAAAGCCGACACGTGCCTTGCAGACAGAATCAGTTTAGGTTGGAACTGCTCTTTGCTGCCAAAAATGCAGACCACCAGATTTTTTGGATATTTATTTGCACAAAAGCTTATTTGATGTCATATCTCAAACCATTCATATCTCTCACTTTTAATTCCTGGGTGTTAAGGGACTCAACAAGCCTTTATCCCTGTCTGTCATTGGAGCTCCCCTTCCATCAATTGGTGATGTTTTGTTACTGAATGGAAAAGAGCTGTGACTCTCTAGCCAAGATAGTGGCAAAATCAGTTACGGAAACAAGGTACCAGTGCCCCATGTGAGAATCGAACTCACGACCTTCAGATTACGAGACTGACGCGCTACCTGCTGCGCTAACGAGGCAAGATGCATGCAATAATCTGCGGAAGTTGCTTGTGCAAAGCAGTACACCTCTTTTTTTTCATATTGTAAGTGAGCTGGCAGTACATCTTCTCCCGTATGGTCTAGCGCTTAGGATTCCTGGTTTTCACCCAGGTGGCCTGGGTTCGACTCCCGGTATGGAAACGCATCCTTTTCTACACCGTTGCCAACATTCAAAGACTGACGTGTGTTTTTAAAACAAACGTATTTCAGGTAGGATTTGTTTTTTTCAGGCAAAAATGCTGAACGCCCGCGTTTTGGCACTTCATTCTGACCCTTCACGCAAGATTCAATTTGGATTCGTAGCTCAACTCATTCTCAACCACCCCTTTTTACACCAAAGTGTCAAGAGACTCAACAACTCATGGGTCCTGTAAGTTATTTGGATTCCCATTTCCTTTCTAATGGAAAACGTTGTAGAATTGAATGGAAAAGTTCTAAGTTGGTGACAAAATCTCTCGAGAAAAGGAGGGAACAGTGCCCCGTGTGAGGCTCAAACTCACAACCTTCAGATTACGAGACTGACGCACTACCTACTGCGCTAACGAAGCAAGTTGCACCTGCAGATCTGCAGAAGTTTATTGTGCATAGCAGAAAACTTATTTTTTTCATAATGTCACTGAGACGTTAGCGCATCTTTTCCCATATGGTTTAGCGGTTAGGATTCCTGGTTCTCACCCAGGTGGCCCGGGTTCGACTCCCGGTATGGGAATGCACCTTTATCTTAGCTACTGCCACCATTCAAAGACTGACGCGTGTTTTTCAATCAAAAATGTTTCTGGTAGATTTTCACTTTGCAACAAAAATACTTAACATTGGCGATGCATTATGACTTTTGCAAAAGATTTCCTTTTGTTTCATAGCTTAAGCCTTTTTCAACTACACAGTTTTGCACAAAAGTGTCAAGGGACTCAACAAGCCATGTGTCCTGTCAGTCATTAGGGCTCCCATGTTCTTTCTAATCGGAAACAGTTTAGAACTGAATTGGAAAGTTCAGAGTTAGTGACAAAATCTCTTGAGAAAAGGAGGATGGCACTTGTGAGCAAAAAACTCATGATCTTCAAATTATTCAACTGACGTGCCAAAAACCTTGACCATGTAGCGTGTTTTAGCTCTTGTAATGTTTATGTTTTGTATTCAAAGCAAAACACTCTTTTTTTTTTTTTTTTTTTTTTACACCTGTCTTGCTGTTTACTGTACTGCTTACACCATGTGGAGAAAGACTTAGTTAGTATTCCTGGTTGACTGGTTCAATTCCTGCTATGGGAGAGACTTTTTTTTGGGACTAGTGTCCACATTCCAAAGCCGACACGTGCCTTGCAGACAGAATCAGTTTAGGTTGGAACTGCTCTTTGCTGCCAAAAATGCAGACCACCAGATTTTTTGGATATTTATTTGCACAAAAGCTTATTTGATGTCATATCTCAAACCATTCATATCTCTCACTTTTAATTCCTGGGTGTTAAGGGACTCAACAAGCCTTTATCCCTGTCTGTCATTGGAGCTCCCCTTCCATCAATTGGTGATGTTTTGTTACTGAATGGAAAAGAGCTGTGACTCTCTAGCCAAGATAGTGGCAAAATCAGTTACGGAAACAAGGTACCAGTGCCCCATGTGAGAATCGAACTCACGACCTTCAGATTACGAGACTGACGCGCTACCTGCTGCGCTAACGAGGCAAGATGCATGCAATAATCTGCGGAAGTTGCTTGTGCAAAGCAGTACACCTCTTTTTTTTCATATTGTAAGTGAGCTGGCAGTACATCTTCTCCCGTATGGTCTAGCGCTTAGGATTCCTGGTTTTCACCCAGGTGGCCTGGGTTCGACTCCCGGTATGGAAACGCATCCTTTTCTACACCGTTGCCAACATTCAAAGACTGACGTGTGTTTTTAAAACAAACGTATTTCAGGTAGGATTTGTTTTTTTCAGGCAAAAATGCTGAACGCCCGCGTTTTGGCACTTCATTCTGACCCTTCACGCAAGATTCAATTTGGATTCGTAGCTCAACTCATTCTCAACCACCCCTTTTTACACCAAAGTGTCAAGAGACTCAACAACTCATGGGTCCTGTAAGTTATTTGGATTCCCATTTCCTTTCTAATGGAAAACGTTGTAGAATTGAATGGAAAAGTTCTAAGTTGGTGACAAAATCTCTCGAGAAAAGGAGGGAACAGTGCCCCGTGTGAGGCTCAAACTCACAACCTTCAGATTACGAGACTGACGCACTACCTACTGCGCTAACAAAGCAAGTTGCACCTGCAGATCTGCAGAAGTTTATTGTGCATAGCAGAAAACTTATTTTTTTCATAATGTCACTGAGACGTTAGCGCATCTTTTCCCATATGGTTTAGCGGTTAGGATTCCTGGTTCTCACCCAGGTGGCCCGGGTTCGACTCCCGGTATGGGAATGCACCTTTATCTTAGCTACTGCCACCATTCAAAGACTGACGCGTGTTTTTCAATCAAAAATGTTTCTGGTAGATTTTCACTTTGCAACAAAAATACTTAACATTGGCGATGCATTATGACTTTTGCAAAAGATTTCCTTTTGTTTCATAGCTTAAGCCTTTTTCAACTACACAGTTTTGCACAAAAGTGTCAAGGGACTCAACAAGCCATGTGTCCTGTCAGTCATTAGGGCTCCCATGTTCTTTCTAATCGGAAACAGTTTAGAACTGAATTGGAAAGTTCAGAGTTAGTGACAAAATCTCTTGAGAAAAGGAGGATGGCACTTGTGAGCAAAAAACTCATGATCTTCAAATTATTCAACTGACGTGCCAAAAACCTTGACCATGTAGCGTGTTTTAGCTCTTGTAATGTTTATGTTTTGTATTCAAAGCAAAACACTCTTTTTTTTTTTTTTTTTTTTTTACACCTGTCTTGCTGTTTACTGTACTGCTTACACCATGTGGAGAAAGACTTAGTTAGTATTCCTGGTTGACTGGTTCAATTCCTGCTATGGGAGAGACTTTTTTTTGGGACTAGTGTCCACATTCCAAAGCCGACACGTGCCTTGCAGACAGAATCAGTTTAGGTTGGAACTGCTCTTTGCTGCCAAAAATGCAGACCACCAGATTTTTTGGATATTTATTTGCACAAAAGCTTATTTGATGTCATATCTCAAACCATTCATATCTCTCACTTTTAATTCCTGGGTGTTAAGGGACTCAACAAGCCTTTATCCCTGTCTGTCATTGGAGCTCCCCTTCCATCAATTGGTGATGTTTTGTTACTGAATGGAAAAGAGCTGTGACTCTCTAGCCAAGATAGTGGCAAAATCAGTTACGGAAACAAGGTACCAGTGCCCCATGTGAGAATCGAACTCACGACCTTCAGATTACGAGACTGACGCGCTACCTGCTGCGCTAACGAGGCAAGATGCATGCAATAATCTGCGGAAGTTGCTTGTGCAAAGCAGTACACCTCTTTTTTTTCATATTGTAAGTGAGCTGGCAGTACATCTTCTCCCGTATGGTCTAGCGCTTAGGATTCCTGGTTTTCACCCAGGTGGCCTGGGTTCGACTCCCGGTATGGAAACGCATCCTTTTCTACACCGTTGCCAACATTCAAAGACTGACGTGTGTTTTTAAAACAAACGTATTTCAGGTAGGATTTGTTTTTTTCAGGCAAAAATGCTGAACGCCCGCGTTTTGGCACTTCATTCTGACCCTTCACGCAAGATTCAATTTGGATTCGTAGCTCAACTCATTCTCAACCACCCCTTTTTACACCAAAGTGTCAAGAGACTCAACAACTCATGGGTCCTGTAAGTTATTTGGATTCCCATTTCCTTTCTAATGGAAAACGTTGTAGAATTGAATGGAAAAGTTCTAAGTTGGTGACAAAATCTCTCGAGAAAAGGAGGGAACAGTGCCCCGTGTGAGGCTCAAACTCACAACCTTCAGATTACGAGACTGACGCACTACCTACTGCGCTAACAAAGCAAGTTGCACCTGCAGATCTGCAGAAGTTTATTGTGCATAGCAGAAAACTTATTTTTTTCATAATGTCACTGAGACGTTAGCGCATCTTTTCCCATATGGTTTAGCGGTTAGGATTCCTGGTTCTCACCCAGGTGGCCCGGGTTCGACTCCCGGTATGGGAATGCACCTTTATCTTAGCTACTGCCACCATTCAAAGACTGACGCGTGTTTTTCAATCAAAAATGTTTCTGGTAGATTTTCACTTTGCAACAAAAATACTTAACATTGGCGATGCATTATGACTTTTGCAAAAGATTTCCTTTTGTTTCATAGCTTAAGCCTTTTTCAACTACACAGTTTTGCACAAAAGTGTCAAGGGACTCAACAAGCCATGTGTCCTGTCAGTCATTAGGGCTCCCATGTTCTTTCTAATCGGAAACAGTTTAGAACTGAATTGGAAAGTTCAGAGTTAGTGACAAAATCTCTTGAGAAAAGGAGGATGGCACTTGTGAGCAAAAAACTCATGATCTTCAAATTATTCAACTGACGTGCCAAAAACCTTGACCATGTAGCGTGTTTTAGCTCTTGTAATGTTTATGTTTTGTATTCAAAGCAAAACACTCTTTTTTTTTTTTTTTTTTTTTTACACCTGTCTTGCTGTTTACTGTACTGCTTACACCATGTGGAGAAAGACTTAGTTAGTATTCCTGGTTGACTGGTTCAATTCCTGCTATGGGAGAGACTTTTTTTTGGGACTAGTGTCCACATTCCAAAGCCGACACGTGCCTTGCAGACAGAATCAGTTTAGGTTGGAACTGCTCTTTGCTGCCAAAAATGCAGACCACCAGATTTTTTGGATATTTATTTGCACAAAAGCTTATTTGATGTCATATCTCAAACCATTCATATCTCTCACTTTTAATTCCTGGGTGTTAAGGGACTCAACAAGCCTTTATCCCTGTCTGTCATTGGAGCTCCCCTTCCATCAATTGGTGATGTTTTGTTACTGAATGGAAAAGAGCTGTGACTCTCTAGCCAAGATAGTGGCAAAATCAGTTACGGAAACAAGGTACCAGTGCCCCATGTGAGAATCGAACTCACGACCTTCAGATTACGAGACTGACGCGCTACCTGCTGCGCTAACGAGGCAAGATGCATGCAATAATCTGCGGAAGTTGCTTGTGCAAAGCAGTACACCTCTTTTTTTTCATATTGTAAGTGAGCTGGCAGTACATCTTCTCCCGTATGGTCTAGCGCTTAGGATTCCTGGTTTTCACCCAGGTGGCCTGGGTTCGACTCCCGGTATGGAAACGCATCCTTTTCTACACCGTTGCCAACATTCAAAGACTGACGTGTGTTTTTAAAACAAACGTATTTCAGGTAGGATTTGTTTTTTTCAGGCAAAAATGCTGAACGCCCGCGTTTTGGCACTTCATTCTGACCCTTCACGCAAGATTCAATTTGGATTCGTAGCTCAACTCATTCTCAACCACCCCTTTTTACACCAAAGTGTCAAGAGACTCAACAACTCATGGGTCCTGTAAGTTATTTGGATTCCCATTTCCTTTCTAATGGAAAACGTTGTAGAATTGAATGGAAAAGTTCTAAGTTGGTGACAAAATCTCTCGAGAAAAGGAGGGAACAGTGCCCCGTGTGAGGCTCAAACTCACAACCTTCAGATTACGAGACTGACGCACTACCTACTGCGCTAACAAAGCAAGTTGCACCTGCAGATCTGCAGAAGTTTATTGTGCATAGCAGAAAACTTATTTTTTTCATAATGTCACTGAGACGTTAGCGCATCTTTTCCCATATGGTTTAGCGGTTAGGATTCCTGGTTCTCACCCAGGTGGCCCGGGTTCGACTCCCGGTATGGGAATGCACCTTTATCTTAGCTACTGCCACCATTCAAAGACTGACGCGTGTTTTTCAATCAAAAATGTTTCTGGTAGATTTTCACTTTGCAACAAAAATACTTAACATTGGCGATGCATTATGACTTTTGCAAAAGATTTCCTTTTGTTTCATAGCTTAAGCCTTTTTCAACTACACAGTTTTGCACAAAAGTGTCAAGGGACTCAACAAGCCATGTGTCCTGTCAGTCATTAGGGCTCCCATGTTCTTTCTAATCGGAAACAGTTTAGAACTGAATTGGAAAGTTCAGAGTTAGTGACAAAATCTCTTGAGAAAAGGAGGATGGCACTTGTGAGCAAAAAACTCATGATCTTCAAATTATTCAACTGACGTGCCAAAAACCTTGACCATGTAGCGTGTTTTAGCTCTTGTAATGTTTATGTTTTGTATTCAAAGCAAAACACTCTTTTTTTTTTTTTTTTTTTTTTACACCTGTCTTGCTGTTTACTGTACTGCTTACACCATGTGGAGAAAGACTTAGTTAGTATTCCTGGTTGACTGGTTCAATTCCTGCTATGGGAGAGACTTTTTTTTGGGACTAGTGTCCACATTCCAAAGCCGACACGTGCCTTGCAGACAGAATCAGTTTAGGTTGGAACTGCTCTTTGCTGCCAAAAATGCAGACCACCAGATTTTTTGGATATTTATTTGCACAAAAGCTTATTTGATGTCATATCTCAAACCATTCATATCTCTCACTTTTAATTCCTGGGTGTTAAGGGACTCAACAAGCCTTTATCCCTGTCTGTCATTGGAGCTCCCCTTCCATCAATTGGTGATGTTTTGTTACTGAATGGAAAAGAGCTGTGACTCTCTAGCCAAGATAGTGGCAAAATCAGTTACGGAAACAAGGTACCAGTGCCCCATGTGAGAATCGAACTCACGACCTTCAGATTACGAGACTGACGCGCTACCTGCTGCGCTAACGAGGCAAGATGCATGCAATAATCTGCGGAAGTTGCTTGTGCAAAGCAGTACACCTCTTTTTTTTCATATTGTAAGTGAGCTGGCAGTACATCTTCTCCCGTATGGTCTAGCGCTTAGGATTCCTGGTTTTCACCCAGGTGGCCTGGGTTCGACTCCCGGTATGGAAACGCATCCTTTTCTACACCGTTGCCAACATTCAAAGACTGACGTGTGTTTTTAAAACAAACGTATTTCAGGTAGGATTTGTTTTTTTCAGGCAAAAATGCTGAACGCCCGCGTTTTGGCACTTCATTCTGACCCTTCACGCAAGATTCAATTTGGATTCGTAGCTCAACTCATTCTCAACCACCCCTTTTTACACCAAAGTGTCAAGAGACTCAACAACTCATGGGTCCTGTAAGTTATTTGGATTCCCATTTCCTTTCTAATGGAAAACGTTGTAGAATTGAATGGAAAAGTTCTAAGTTGGTGACAAAATCTCTCGAGAAAAGGAGGGAACAGTGCCCCGTGTGAGGCTCAAACTCACAACCTTCAGATTACGAGACTGACGCACTACCTACTGCGCTAACAAAGCAAGTTGCACCTGCAGATCTGCAGAAGTTTATTGTGCATAGCAGAAAACTTATTTTTTTCATAATGTCACTGAGACGTTAGCGCATCTTTTCCCATATGGTTTAGCGGTTAGGATTCCTGGTTCTCACCCAGGTGGCCCGGGTTCGACTCCCGGTATGGGAATGCACCTTTATCTTAGCTACTGCCACCATTCAAAGACTGACGCGTGTTTTTCAATCAAAAATGTTTCTGGTAGATTTTCACTTTGCAACAAAAATACTTAACATTGGCGATGCATTATGACTTTTGCAAAAGATTTCCTTTTGTTTCATAGCTTAAGCCTTTTTCAACTACACAGTTTTGCACAAAAGTGTCAAGGGACTCAACAAGCCATGTGTCCTGTCAGTCATTAGGGCTCCCATGTTCTTTCTAATCGGAAACAGTTTAGAACTGAATTGGAAAGTTCAGAGTTAGTGACAAAATCTCTTGAGAAAAGGAGGATGGCACTTGTGAGCAAAAAACTCATGATCTTCAAATTATTCAACTGACGTGCCAAAAACCTTGACCATGTAGCGTGTTTTAGCTCTTGTAATGTTTATGTTTTGTATTCAAAGCAAAACACTCTTTTTTTTTTTTTTTTTTTTTTACACCTGTCTTGCTGTTTACTGTACTGCTTACACCATGTGGAGAAAGACTTAGTTAGTATTCCTGGTTGACTGGTTCAATTCCTGCTATGGGAGAGACTTTTTTTTGGGACTAGTGTCCACATTCCAAAGCCGACACGTGCCTTGCAGACAGAATCAGTTTAGGTTGGAACTGCTCTTTGCTGCCAAAAATGCAGACCACCAGATTTTTTGGATATTTATTTGCACAAAAGCTTATTTGATGTCATATCTCAAACCATTCATATCTCTCACTTTTAATTCCTGGGTGTTAAGGGACTCAACAAGCCTTTATCCCTGTCTGTCATTGGAGCTCCCCTTCCATCAATTGGTGATGTTTTGTTACTGAATGGAAAAGAGCTGTGACTCTCTAGCCAAGATAGTGGCAAAATCAGTTACGGAAACAAGGTACCAGTGCCCCATGTGAGAATCGAACTCACGACCTTCAGATTACGAGACTGACGCGCTACCTGCTGCGCTAACGAGGCAAGATGCATGCAATAATCTGCGGAAGTTGCTTGTGCAAAGCAGTACACCTCTTTTTTTTCATATTGTAAGTGAGCTGGCAGTACATCTTCTCCCGTATGGTCTAGCGCTTAGGATTCCTGGTTTTCACCCAGGTGGCCTGGGTTCGACTCCCGGTATGGAAACGCATCCTTTTCTACACCGTTGCCAACATTCAAAGACTGACGTGTGTTTTTAAAACAAACGTATTTCAGGTAGGATTTGTTTTTTTCAGGCAAAAATGCTGAACGCCCGCGTTTTGGCACTTCATTCTGACCCTTCACGCAAGATTCAATTTGGATTCGTAGCTCAACTCATTCTCAACCACCCCTTTTTACACCAAAGTGTCAAGAGACTCAACAACTCATGGGTCCTGTAAGTTATTTGGATTCCCATTTCCTTTCTAATGGAAAACGTTGTAGAATTGAATGGAAAAGTTCTAAGTTGGTGACAAAATCTCTCGAGAAAAGGAGGGAACAGTGCCCCGTGTGAGGCTCAAACTCACAACCTTCAGATTACGAGACTGACGCACTACCTACTGCGCTAACAAAGCAAGTTGCACCTGCAGATCTGCAGAAGTTTATTGTGCATAGCAGAAAACTTATTTTTTTCATAATGTCACTGAGACGTTAGCGCATCTTTTCCCATATGGTTTAGCGGTTAGGATTCCTGGTTCTCACCCAGGTGGCCCGGGTTCGACTCCCGGTATGGGAATGCACCTTTATCTTAGCTACTGCCACCATTCAAAGACTGACGCGTGTTTTTCAATCAAAAATGTTTCTGGTAGATTTTCACTTTGCAACAAAAATACTTAACATTGGCGATGCATTATGACTTTTGCAAAAGATTTCCTTTTGTTTCATAGCTTAAGCCTTTTTCAACTACACAGTTTTGCACAAAAGTGTCAAGGGACTCAACAAGCCATGTGTCCTGTCAGTCATTAGGGCTCCCATGTTCTTTCTAATCGGAAACAGTTTAGAACTGAATTGGAAAGTTCAGAGTTAGTGACAAAATCTCTTGAGAAAAGGAGGATGGCACTTGTGAGCAAAAAACTCATGATCTTCAAATTATTCAACTGACGTGCCAAAAACCTTGACCATGTAGCGTGTTTTAGCTCTTGTAATGTTTATGTTTTGTATTCAAAGCAAAACACTCTTTTTTTTTTTTTTTTTTTTTTACACCTGTCTTGCTGTTTACTGTACTGCTTACACCATGTGGAGAAAGACTTAGTTAGTATTCCTGGTTGACTGGTTCAATTCCTGCTATGGGAGAGACTTTTTTTTGGGACTAGTGTCCACATTCCAAAGCCGACACGTGCCTTGCAGACAGAATCAGTTTAGGTTGGAACTGCTCTTTGCTGCCAAAAATGCAGACCACCAGATTTTTTGGATATTTATTTGCACAAAAGCTTATTTGATGTCATATCTCAAACCATTCATATCTCTCACTTTTAATTCCTGGGTGTTAAGGGACTCAACAAGCCTTTATCCCTGTCTGTCATTGGAGCTCCCCTTCCATCAATTGGTGATGTTTTGTTACTGAATGGAAAAGAGCTGTGACTCTCTAGCCAAGATAGTGGCAAAATCAGTTACGGAAACAAGGTACCAGTGCCCCATGTGAGAATCGAACTCACGACCTTCAGATTACGAGACTGACGCGCTACCTGCTGCGCTAACGAGGCAAGATGCATGCAATAATCTGCGGAAGTTGCTTGTGCAAAGCAGTACACCTCTTTTTTTTCATATTGTAAGTGAGCTGGCAGTACATCTTCTCCCGTATGGTCTAGCGCTTAGGATTCCTGGTTTTCACCCAGGTGGCCTGGGTTCGACTCCCGGTATGGAAACGCATCCTTTTCTACACCGTTGCCAACATTCAAAGACTGACGTGTGTTTTTAAAACAAACGTATTTCAGGTAGGATTTGTTTTTTTCAGGCAAAAATGCTGAACGCCCGCGTTTTGGCACTTCATTCTGACCCTTCACGCAAGATTCAATTTGGATTCGTAGCTCAACTCATTCTCAACCACCCCTTTTTACACCAAAGTGTCAAGAGACTCAACAACTCATGGGTCCTGTAAGTTATTTGGATTCCCATTTCCTTTCTAATGGAAAACGTTGTAGAATTGAATGGAAAAGTTCTAAGTTGGTGACAAAATCTCTCGAGAAAAGGAGGGAACAGTGCCCCGTGTGAGGCTCAAACTCACAACCTTCAGATTACGAGACTGACGCACTACCTACTGCGCTAACAAAGCAAGTTGCACCTGCAGATCTGCAGAAGTTTATTGTGCATAGCAGAAAACTTATTTTTTTCATAATGTCACTGAGACGTTAGCGCATCTTTTCCCATATGGTTTAGCGGTTAGGATTCCTGGTTCTCACCCAGGTGGCCCGGGTTCGACTCCCGGTATGGGAATGCACCTTTATCTTAGCTACTGCCACCATTCAAAGACTGACGCGTGTTTTTCAATCAAAAATGTTTCTGGTAGATTTTCACTTTGCAACAAAAATACTTAACATTGGCGATGCATTATGACTTTTGCAAAAGATTTCCTTTTGTTTCATAGCTTAAGCCTTTTTCAACTACACAGTTTTGCACAAAAGTGTCAAGGGACTCAACAAGCCATGTGTCCTGTCAGTCATTAGGGCTCCCATGTTCTTTCTAATCGGAAACAGTTTAGAACTGAATTGGAAAGTTCAGAGTTAGTGACAAAATCTCTTGAGAAAAGGAGGATGGCACTTGTGAGCAAAAAACTCATGATCTTCAAATTATTCAACTGACGTGCCAAAAACCTTGACCATGTAGCGTGTTTTAGCTCTTGTAATGTTTATGTTTTGTATTCAAAGCAAAACACTCTTTTTTTTTTTTTTTTTTTTTTACACCTGTCTTGCTGTTTACTGTACTGCTTACACCATGTGGAGAAAGACTTAGTTAGTATTCCTGGTTGACTGGTTCAATTCCTGCTATGGGAGAGACTTTTTTTTGGGACTAGTGTCCACATTCCAAAGCCGACACGTGCCTTGCAGACAGAATCAGTTTAGGTTGGAACTGCTCTTTGCTGCCAAAAATGCAGACCACCAGATTTTTTGGATATTTATTTGCACAAAAGCTTATTTGATGTCATATCTCAAACCATTCATATCTCTCACTTTTAATTCCTGGGTGTTAAGGGACTCAACAAGCCTTTATCCCTGTCTGTCATTGGAGCTCCCCTTCCATCAATTGGTGATGTTTTGTTACTGAATGGAAAAGAGCTGTGACTCTCTAGCCAAGATAGTGGCAAAATCAGTTACGGAAACAAGGTACCAGTGCCCCATGTGAGAATCGAACTCACGACCTTCAGATTACGAGACTGACGCGCTACCTGCTGCGCTAACGAGGCAAGATGCATGCAATAATCTGCGGAAGTTGCTTGTGCAAAGCAGTACACCTCTTTTTTTTCATATTGTAAGTGAGCTGGCAGTACATCTTCTCCCGTATGGTCTAGCGCTTAGGATTCCTGGTTTTCACCCAGGTGGCCTGGGTTCGACTCCCGGTATGGAAACGCATCCTTTTCTACACCGTTGCCAACATTCAAAGACTGACGTGTGTTTTTAAAACAAACGTATTTCAGGTAGGATTTGTTTTTTTCAGGCAAAAATGCTGAACGCCCGCGTTTTGGCACTTCATTCTGACCCTTCACGCAAGATTCAATTTGGATTCGTAGCTCAACTCATTCTCAACCACCCCTTTTTACACCAAAGTGTCAAGAGACTCAACAACTCATGGGTCCTGTAAGTTATTTGGATTCCCATTTCCTTTCTAATGGAAAACGTTGTAGAATTGAATGGAAAAGTTCTAAGTTGGTGACAAAATCTCTCGAGAAAAGGAGGGAACAGTGCCCCGTGTGAGGCTCAAACTCACAACCTTCAGATTACGAGACTGACGCACTACCTACTGCGCTAACAAAGCAAGTTGCACCTGCAGATCTGCAGAAGTTTATTGTGCATAGCAGAAAACTTATTTTTTTCATAATGTCACTGAGACGTTAGCGCATCTTTTCCCATATGGTTTAGCGGTTAGGATTCCTGGTTCTCACCCAGGTGGCCCGGGTTCGACTCCCGGTATGGGAATGCACCTTTATCTTAGCTACTGCCACCATTCAAAGACTGACGCGTGTTTTTCAATCAAAAATGTTTCTGGTAGATTTTCACTTTGCAACAAAAATACTTAACATTGGCGATGCATTATGACTTTTGCAAAAGATTTCCTTTTGTTTCATAGCTTAAGCCTTTTTCAACTACACAGTTTTGCACAAAAGTGTCAAGGGACTCAACAAGCCATGTGTCCTGTCAGTCATTAGGGCTCCCATGTTCTTTCTAATCGGAAACAGTTTAGAACTGAATTGGAAAGTTCAGAGTTAGTGACAAAATCTCTTGAGAAAAGGAGGATGGCACTTGTGAGCAAAAAACTCATGATCTTCAAATTATTCAACTGACGTGCCAAAAACCTTGACCATGTAGCGTGTTTTAGCTCTTGTAATGTTTATGTTTTGTATTCAAAGCAAAACACTCTTTTTTTTTTTTTTTTTTTTTTACACCTGTCTTGCTGTTTACTGTACTGCTTACACCATGTGGAGAAAGACTTAGTTAGTATTCCTGGTTGACTGGTTCAATTCCTGCTATGGGAGAGACTTTTTTTTGGGACTAGTGTCCACATTCCAAAGCCGACACGTGCCTTGCAGACAGAATCAGTTTAGGTTGGAACTGCTCTTTGCTGCCAAAAATGCAGACCACCAGATTTTTTGGATATTTATTTGCACAAAAGCTTATTTGATGTCATATCTCAAACCATTCATATCTCTCACTTTTAATTCCTGGGTGTTAAGGGACTCAACAAGCCTTTATCCCTGTCTGTCATTGGAGCTCCCCTTCCATCAATTGGTGATGTTTTGTTACTGAATGGAAAAGAGCTGTGACTCTCTAGCCAAGATAGTGGCAAAATCAGTTACGGAAACAAGGTACCAGTGCCCCATGTGAGAATCGAACTCACGACCTTCAGATTACGAGACTGACGCGCTACCTGCTGCGCTAACGAGGCAAGATGCATGCAATAATCTGCGGAAGTTGCTTGTGCAAAGCAGTACACCTCTTTTTTTTCATATTGTAAGTGAGCTGGCAGTACATCTTCTCCCGTATGGTCTAGCGCTTAGGATTCCTGGTTTTCACCCAGGTGGCCTGGGTTCGACTCCCGGTATGGAAACGCATCCTTTTCTACACCGTTGCCAACATTCAAAGACTGACGTGTGTTTTTAAAACAAACGTATTTCAGGTAGGATTTGTTTTTTTCAGGCAAAAATGCTGAACGCCCGCGTTTTGGCACTTCATTCTGACCCTTCACGCAAGATTCAATTTGGATTCGTAGCTCAACTCATTCTCAACCACCCCTTTTTACACCAAAGTGTCAAGAGACTCAACAACTCATGGGTCCTGTAAGTTATTTGGATTCCCATTTCCTTTCTAATGGAAAACGTTGTAGAATTGAATGGAAAAGTTCTAAGTTGGTGACAAAATCTCTCGAGAAAAGGAGGGAACAGTGCCCCGTGTGAGGCTCAAACTCACAACCTTCAGATTACGAGACTGACGCACTACCTACTGCGCTAACAAAGCAAGTTGCACCTGCAGATCTGCAGAAGTTTATTGTGCATAGCAGAAAACTTATTTTTTTCATAATGTCACTGAGACGTTAGCGCATCTTTTCCCATATGGTTTAGCGGTTAGGATTCCTGGTTCTCACCCAGGTGGCCCGGGTTCGACTCCCGGTATGGGAATGCACCTTTATCTTAGCTACTGCCACCATTCAAAGACTGACGCGTGTTTTTCAATCAAAAATGTTTCTGGTAGATTTTCACTTTGCAACAAAAATACTTAACATTGGCGATGCATTATGACTTTTGCAAAAGATTTCCTTTTGTTTCATAGCTTAAGCCTTTTTCAACTACACAGTTTTGCACAAAAGTGTCAAGGGACTCAACAAGCCATGTGTCCTGTCAGTCATTAGGGCTCCCATGTTCTTTCTAATCGGAAACAGTTTAGAACTGAATTGGAAAGTTCAGAGTTAGTGACAAAATCTCTTGAGAAAAGGAGGATGGCACTTGTGAGCAAAAAACTCATGATCTTCAAATTATTCAACTGACGTGCCAAAAACCTTGACCATGTAGCGTGTTTTAGCTCTTGTAATGTTTATGTTTTGTATTCAAAGCAAAACACTCTTTTTTTTTTTTTTTTTTTTTTACACCTGTCTTGCTGTTTACTGTACTGCTTACACCATGTGGAGAAAGACTTAGTTAGTATTCCTGGTTGACTGGTTCAATTCCTGCTATGGGAGAGACTTTTTTTTGGGACTAGTGTCCACATTCCAAAGCCGACACGTGCCTTGCAGACAGAATCAGTTTAGGTTGGAACTGCTCTTTGCTGCCAAAAATGCAGACCACCAGATTTTTTGGATATTTATTTGCACAAAAGCTTATTTGATGTCATATCTCAAACCATTCATATCTCTCACTTTTAATTCCTGGGTGTTAAGGGACTCAACAAGCCTTTATCCCTGTCTGTCATTGGAGCTCCCCTTCCATCAATTGGTGATGTTTTGTTACTGAATGGAAAAGAGCTGTGACTCTCTAGCCAAGATAGTGGCAAAATCAGTTACGGAAACAAGGTACCAGTGCCCCATGTGAGAATCGAACTCACGACCTTCAGATTACGAGACTGACGCGCTACCTGCTGCGCTAACGAGGCAAGATGCATGCAATAATCTGCGGAAGTTGCTTGTGCAAAGCAGTACACCTCTTTTTTTTCATATTGTAAGTGAGCTGGCAGTACATCTTCTCCCGTATGGTCTAGCGCTTAGGATTCCTGGTTTTCACCCAGGTGGCCTGGGTTCGACTCCCGGTATGGAAACGCATCCTTTTCTACACCGTTGCCAACATTCAAAGACTGACGTGTGTTTTTAAAACAAACGTATTTCAGGTAGGATTTGTTTTTTTCAGGCAAAAATGCTGAACGCCCGCGTTTTGGCACTTCATTCTGACCCTTCACGCAAGATTCAATTTGGATTCGTAGCTCAACTCATTCTCAACCACCCCTTTTTACACCAAAGTGTCAAGAGACTCAACAACTCATGGGTCCTGTAAGTTATTTGGATTCCCATTTCCTTTCTAATGGAAAACGTTGTAGAATTGAATGGAAAAGTTCTAAGTTGGTGACAAAATCTCTCGAGAAAAGGAGGGAACAGTGCCCCGTGTGAGGCTCAAACTCACAACCTTCAGATTACGAGACTGACGCACTACCTACTGCGCTAACAAAGCAAGTTGCACCTGCAGATCTGCAGAAGTTTATTGTGCATAGCAGAAAACTTATTTTTTTCATAATGTCACTGAGACGTTAGCGCATCTTTTCCCATATGGTTTAGCGGTTAGGATTCCTGGTTCTCACCCAGGTGGCCCGGGTTCGACTCCCGGTATGGGAATGCACCTTTATCTTAGCTACTGCCACCATTCAAAGACTGACGCGTGTTTTTCAATCAAAAATGTTTCTGGTAGATTTTCACTTTGCAACAAAAATACTTAACATTGGCGATGCATTATGACTTTTGCAAAAGATTTCCTTTTGTTTCATAGCTTAAGCCTTTTTCAACTACACAGTTTTGCACAAAAGTGTCAAGGGACTCAACAAGCCATGTGTCCTGTCAGTCATTAGGGCTCCCATGTTCTTTCTAATCGGAAACAGTTTAGAACTGAATTGGAAAGTTCAGAGTTAGTGACAAAATCTCTTGAGAAAAGGAGGATGGCACTTGTGAGCAAAAAACTCATGATCTTCAAATTATTCAACTGACGTGCCAAAAACCTTGACCATGTAGCGTGTTTTAGCTCTTGTAATGTTTATGTTTTGTATTCAAAGCAAAACACTCTTTTTTTTTTTTTTTTTTTTTTACACCTGTCTTGCTGTTTACTGTACTGCTTACACCATGTGGAGAAAGACTTAGTTAGTATTCCTGGTTGACTGGTTCAATTCCTGCTATGGGAGAGACTTTTTTTTGGGACTAGTGTCCACATTCCAAAGCCGACACGTGCCTTGCAGACAGAATCAGTTTAGGTTGGAACTGCTCTTTGCTGCCAAAAATGCAGACCACCAGATTTTTTGGATATTTATTTGCACAAAAGCTTATTTGATGTCATATCTCAAACCATTCATATCTCTCACTTTTAATTCCTGGGTGTTAAGGGACTCAACAAGCCTTTATCCCTGTCTGTCATTGGAGCTCCCCTTCCATCAATTGGTGATGTTTTGTTACTGAATGGAAAAGAGCTGTGACTCTCTAGCCAAGATAGTGGCAAAATCAGTTACGGAAACAAGGTACCAGTGCCCCATGTGAGAATCGAACTCACGACCTTCAGATTACGAGACTGACGCGCTACCTGCTGCGCTAACGAGGCAAGATGCATGCAATAATCTGCGGAAGTTGCTTGTGCAAAGCAGTACACCTCTTTTTTTTCATATTGTAAGTGAGCTGGCAGTACATCTTCTCCCGTATGGTCTAGCGCTTAGGATTCCTGGTTTTCACCCAGGTGGCCTGGGTTCGACTCCCGGTATGGAAACGCATCCTTTTCTACACCGTTGCCAACATTCAAAGACTGACGTGTGTTTTTAAAACAAACGTATTTCAGGTAGGATTTGTTTTTTTCAGGCAAAAATGCTGAACGCCCGCGTTTTGGCACTTCATTCTGACCCTTCACGCAAGATTCAATTTGGATTCGTAGCTCAACTCATTCTCAACCACCCCTTTTTACACCAAAGTGTCAAGAGACTCAACAACTCATGGGTCCTGTAAGTTATTTGGATTCCCATTTCCTTTCTAATGGAAAACGTTGTAGAATTGAATGGAAAAGTTCTAAGTTGGTGACAAAATCTCTCGAGAAAAGGAGGGAACAGTGCCCCGTGTGAGGCTCAAACTCACAACCTTCAGATTACGAGACTGACGCACTACCTACTGCGCTAACAAAGCAAGTTGCACCTGCAGATCTGCAGAAGTTTATTGTGCATAGCAGAAAACTTATTTTTTTCATAATGTCACTGAGACGTTAGCGCATCTTTTCCCATATGGTTTAGCGGTTAGGATTCCTGGTTCTCACCCAGGTGGCCCGGGTTCGACTCCCGGTATGGGAATGCACCTTTATCTTAGCTACTGCCACCATTCAAAGACTGACGCGTGTTTTTCAATCAAAAATGTTTCTGGTAGATTTTCACTTTGCAACAAAAATACTTAACATTGGCGATGCATTATGACTTTTGCAAAAGATTTCCTTTTGTTTCATAGCTTAAGCCTTTTTCAACTACACAGTTTTGCACAAAAGTGTCAAGGGACTCAACAAGCCATGTGTCCTGTCAGTCATTAGGGCTCCCATGTTCTTTCTAATCGGAAACAGTTTAGAACTGAATTGGAAAGTTCAGAGTTAGTGACAAAATCTCTTGAGAAAAGGAGGATGGCACTTGTGAGCAAAAAACTCATGATCTTCAAATTATTCAACTGACGTGCCAAAAACCTTGACCATGTAGCGTGTTTTAGCTCTTGTAATGTTTATGTTTTGTATTCAAAGCAAAACACTCTTTTTTTTTTTTTTTTTTTTTTACACCTGTCTTGCTGTTTACTGTACTGCTTACACCATGTGGAGAAAGACTTAGTTAGTATTCCTGGTTGACTGGTTCAATTCCTGCTATGGGAGAGACTTTTTTTTGGGACTAGTGTCCACATTCCAAAGCCGACACGTGCCTTGCAGACAGAATCAGTTTAGGTTGGAACTGCTCTTTGCTGCCAAAAATGCAGACCACCAGATTTTTTGGATATTTATTTGCACAAAAGCTTATTTGATGTCATATCTCAAACCATTCATATCTCTCACTTTTAATTCCTGGGTGTTAAGGGACTCAACAAGCCTTTATCCCTGTCTGTCATTGGAGCTCCCCTTCCATCAATTGGTGATGTTTTGTTACTGAATGGAAAAGAGCTGTGACTCTCTAGCCAAGATAGTGGCAAAATCAGTTACGGAAACAAGGTACCAGTGCCCCATGTGAGAATCGAACTCACGACCTTCAGATTACGAGACTGACGCGCTACCTGCTGCGCTAACGAGGCAAGATGCATGCAATAATCTGCGGAAGTTGCTTGTGCAAAGCAGTACACCTCTTTTTTTTCATATTGTAAGTGAGCTGGCAGTACATCTTCTCCCGTATGGTCTAGCGCTTAGGATTCCTGGTTTTCACCCAGGTGGCCTGGGTTCGACTCCCGGTATGGAAACGCATCCTTTTCTACACCGTTGCCA
The DNA here is from genome assembly GCF_046119375.1 of Phyllobates terribilis. Taxonomy (NCBI): domain Eukaryota; kingdom Metazoa; phylum Chordata; class Amphibia; order Anura; family Dendrobatidae; genus Phyllobates; species Phyllobates terribilis. Next base: position 8,500 of record NW_027363802.1, on the reverse strand, counting down.
ACATTCAAAGACTGACGTGTGTTTTTAAAACAAACGTATTTCAGGTAGGATTTGTTTTTTTCAGGCAAAAATGCTGAACGCCCGCGTTTTGGCACTTCATTCTGACCCTTCACGCAAGATTCAATTTGGATTCGTAGCTCAACTCATTCTCAACCACCCCTTTTTACACCAAAGTGTCAAGAGACTCAACAACTCATGGGTCCTGTAAGTTATTTGGATTCCCATTTCCTTTCTAATGGAAAACGTTGTAGAATTGAATGGAAAAGTTCTAAGTTGGTGACAAAATCTCTCGAGAAAAGGAGGGAACAGTGCCCCGTGTGAGGCTCAAACTCACAACCTTCAGATTACGAGACTGACGCACTACCTACTGCGCTAACAAAGCAAGTTGCACCTGCAGATCTGCAGAAGTTTATTGTGCATAGCAGAAAACTTATTTTTTTCATAATGTCACTGAGACGTTAGCGCATCTTTTCCCATATGGTTTAGCGGTTAGGATTCCTGGTTCTCACCCAGGTGGCCCGGGTTCGACTCCCGGTATGGGAATGCACCTTTATCTTAGCTACTGCCACCATTCAAAGACTGACGCGTGTTTTTCAATCAAAAATGTTTCTGGTAGATTTTCACTTTGCAACAAAAATACTTAACATTGGCGATGCATTATGACTTTTGCAAAAGATTTCCTTTTGTTTCATAGCTTAAGCCTTTTTCAACTACACAGTTTTGCACAAAAGTGTCAAGGGACTCAACAAGCCATGTGTCCTGTCAGTCATTAGGGCTCCCATGTTCTTTCTAATCGGAAACAGTTTAGAACTGAATTGGAAAGTTCAGAGTTAGTGACAAAATCTCTTGAGAAAAGGAGGATGGCACTTGTGAGCAAAAAACTCATGATCTTCAAATTATTCAACTGACGTGCCAAAAACCTTGACCATGTAGCGTGTTTTAGCTCTTGTAATGTTTATGTTTTGTATTCAAAGCAAAACACTCTTTTTTTTTTTTTTTTTTTTTTACACCTGTCTTGCTGTTTACTGTACTGCTTACACCATGTGGAGAAAGACTTAGTTAGTATTCCTGGTTGACTGGTTCAATTCCTGCTATGGGAGAGACTTTTTTTTGGGACTAGTGTCCACATTCCAAAGCCGACACGTGCCTTGCAGACAGAATCAGTTTAGGTTGGAACTGCTCTTTGCTGCCAAAAATGCAGACCACCAGATTTTTTGGATATTTATTTGCACAAAAGCTTATTTGATGTCATATCTCAAACCATTCATATCTCTCACTTTTAATTCCTGGGTGTTAAGGGACTCAACAAGCCTTTATCCCTGTCTGTCATTGGAGCTCCCCTTCCATCAATTGGTGATGTTTTGTTACTGAATGGAAAAGAGCTGTGACTCTCTAGCCAAGATAGTGGCAAAATCAGTTACGGAAACAAGGTACCAGTGCCCCATGTGAGAATCGAACTCACGACCTTCAGATTACGAGACTGACGCGCTACCTGCTGCGCTAACGAGGCAAGATGCATGCAATAATCTGCGGAAGTTGCTTGTGCAAAGCAGTACACCTCTTTTTTTTCATATTGTAAGTGAGCTGGCAGTACATCTTCTCCCGTATGGTCTAGCGCTTAGGATTCCTGGTTTTCACCCAGGTGGCCTGGGTTCGACTCCCGGTATGGAAACGCATCCTTTTCTACACCGTTGCCAACATTCAAAGACTGACGTGTGTTTTTAAAACAAACGTATTTCAGGTAGGATTTGTTTTTTTCAGGCAAAAATGCTGAACGCCCGCGTTTTGGCACTTCATTCTGACCCTTCACGCAAGATTCAATTTGGATTCGTAGCTCAACTCATTCTCAACCACCCCTTTTTACACCAAAGTGTCAAGAGACTCAACAACTCATGGGTCCTGTAAGTTATTTGGATTCCCATTTCCTTTCTAATGGAAAACGTTGTAGAATTGAATGGAAAAGTTCTAAGTTGGTGACAAAATCTCTCGAGAAAAGGAGGGAACAGTGCCCCGTGTGAGGCTCAAACTCACAACCTTCAGATTACGAGACTGACGCACTACCTACTGCGCTAACAAAGCAAGTTGCACCTGCAGATCTGCAGAAGTTTATTGTGCATAGCAGAAAACTTATTTTTTTCATAATGTCACTGAGACGTTAGCGCATCTTTTCCCATATGGTTTAGCGGTTAGGATTCCTGGTTCTCACCCAGGTGGCCCGGGTTCGACTCCCGGTATGGGAATGCACCTTTATCTTAGCTACTGCCACCATTCAAAGACTGACGCGTGTTTTTCAATCAAAAATGTTTCTGGTAGATTTTCACTTTGCAACAAAAATACTTAACATTGGCGATGCATTATGACTTTTGCAAAAGATTTCCTTTTGTTTCATAGCTTAAGCCTTTTTCAACTACACAGTTTTGCACAAAAGTGTCAAGGGACTCAACAAGCCATGTGTCCTGTCAGTCATTAGGGCTCCCATGTTCTTTCTAATCGGAAACAGTTTAGAACTGAATTGGAAAGTTCAGAGTTAGTGACAAAATCTCTTGAGAAAAGGAGGATGGCACTTGTGAGCAAAAAACTCATGATCTTCAAATTATTCAACTGACGTGCCAAAAACCTTGACCATGTAGCGTGTTTTAGCTCTTGTAATGTTTATGTTTTGTATTCAAAGCAAAACACTCTTTTTTTTTTTTTTTTTTTTTTACACCTGTCTTGCTGTTTACTGTACTGCTTACACCATGTGGAGAAAGACTTAGTTAGTATTCCTGGTTGACTGGTTCAATTCCTGCTATGGGAGAGACTTTTTTTTGGGACTAGTGTCCACATTCCAAAGCCGACACGTGCCTTGCAGACAGAATCAGTTTAGGTTGGAACTGCTCTTTGCTGCCAAAAATGCAGACCACCAGATTTTTTGGATATTTATTTGCACAAAAGCTTATTTGATGTCATATCTCAAACCATTCATATCTCTCACTTTTAATTCCTGGGTGTTAAGGGACTCAACAAGCCTTTATCCCTGTCTGTCATTGGAGCTCCCCTTCCATCAATTGGTGATGTTTTGTTACTGAATGGAAAAGAGCTGTGACTCTCTAGCCAAGATAGTGGCAAAATCAGTTACGGAAACAAGGTACCAGTGCCCCATGTGAGAATCGAACTCACGACCTTCAGATTACGAGACTGACGCGCTACCTGCTGCGCTAACGAGGCAAGATGCATGCAATAATCTGCGGAAGTTGCTTGTGCAAAGCAGTACACCTCTTTTTTTTCATATTGTAAGTGAGCTGGCAGTACATCTTCTCCCGTATGGTCTAGCGCTTAGGATTCCTGGTTTTCACCCAGGTGGCCTGGGTTCGACTCCCGGTATGGAAACGCATCCTTTTCTACACCGTTGCCAACATTCAAAGACTGACGTGTGTTTTTAAAACAAACGTATTTCAGGTAGGATTTGTTTTTTTCAGGCAAAAATGCTGAACGCCCGCGTTTTGGCACTTCATTCTGACCCTTCACGCAAGATTCAATTTGGATTCGTAGCTCAACTCATTCTCAACCACCCCTTTTTACACCAAAGTGTCAAGAGACTCAACAACTCATGGGTCCTGTAAGTTATTTGGATTCCCATTTCCTTTCTAATGGAAAACGTTGTAGAATTGAATGGAAAAGTTCTAAGTTGGTGACAAAATCTCTCGAGAAAAGGAGGGAACAGTGCCCCGTGTGAGGCTCAAACTCACAACCTTCAGATTACGAGACTGACGCACTACCTACTGCGCTAACAAAGCAAGTTGCACCTGCAGATCTGCAGAAGTTTATTGTGCATAGCAGAAAACTTATTTTTTTCATAATGTCACTGAGACGTTAGCGCATCTTTTCCCATATGGTTTAGCGGTTAGGATTCCTGGTTCTCACCCAGGTGGCCCGGGTTCGACTCCCGGTATGGGAATGCACCTTTATCTTAGCTACTGCCACCATTCAAAGACTGACGCGTGTTTTTCAATCAAAAATGTTTCTGGTAGATTTTCACTTTGCAACAAAAATACTTAACATTGGCGATGCATTATGACTTTTGCAAAAGATTTCCTTTTGTTTCATAGCTTAAGCCTTTTTCAACTACACAGTTTTGCACAAAAGTGTCAAGGGACTCAACAAGCCATGTGTCCTGTCAGTCATTAGGGCTCCCATGTTCTTTCTAATCGGAAACAGTTTAGAACTGAATTGGAAAGTTCAGAGTTAGTGACAAAATCTCTTGAGAAAAGGAGGATGGCACTTGTGAGCAAAAAACTCATGATCTTCAAATTATTCAACTGACGTGCCAAAAACCTTGACCATGTAGCGTGTTTTAGCTCTTGTAATGTTTATGTTTTGTATTCAAAGCAAAACACTCTTTTTTTTTTTTTTTTTTTTTTACACCTGTCTTGCTGTTTACTGTACTGCTTACACCATGTGGAGAAAGACTTAGTTAGTATTCCTGGTTGACTGGTTCAATTCCTGCTATGGGAGAGACTTTTTTTTGGGACTAGTGTCCACATTCCAAAGCCGACACGTGCCTTGCAGACAGAATCAGTTTAGGTTGGAACTGCTCTTTGCTGCCAAAAATGCAGACCACCAGATTTTTTGGATATTTATTTGCACAAAAGCTTATTTGATGTCATATCTCAAACCATTCATATCTCTCACTTTTAATTCCTGGGTGTTAAGGGACTCAACAAGCCTTTATCCCTGTCTGTCATTGGAGCTCCCCTTCCATCAATTGGTGATGTTTTGTTACTGAATGGAAAAGAGCTGTGACTCTCTAGCCAAGATAGTGGCAAAATCAGTTACGGAAACAAGGTACCAGTGCCCCATGTGAGAATCGAACTCACGACCTTCAGATTACGAGACTGACGCGCTACCTGCTGCGCTAACGAGGCAAGATGCATGCAATAATCTGCGGAAGTTGCTTGTGCAAAGCAGTACACCTCTTTTTTTTCATATTGTAAGTGAGCTGGCAGTACATCTTCTCCCGTATGGTCTAGCGCTTAGGATTCCTGGTTTTCACCCAGGTGGCCTGGGTTCGACTCCCGGTATGGAAACGCATCCTTTTCTACACCGTTGCCAACATTCAAAGACTGACGTGTGTTTTTAAAACAAACGTATTTCAGGTAGGATTTGTTTTTTTCAGGCAAAAATGCTGAACGCCCGCGTTTTGGCACTTCATTCTGACCCTTCACGCAAGATTCAATTTGGATTCGTAGCTCAACTCATTCTCAACCACCCCTTTTTACACCAAAGTGTCAAGAGACTCAACAACTCATGGGTCCTGTAAGTTATTTGGATTCCCATTTCCTTTCTAATGGAAAACGTTGTAGAATTGAATGGAAAAGTTCTAAGTTGGTGACAAAATCTCTCGAGAAAAGGAGGGAACAGTGCCCCGTGTGAGGCTCAAACTCACAACCTTCAGATTACGAGACTGACGCACTACCTACTGCGCTAACAAAGCAAGTTGCACCTGCAGATCTGCAGAAGTTTATTGTGCATAGCAGAAAACTTATTTTTTTCATAATGTCACTGAGACGTTAGCGCATCTTTTCCCATATGGTTTAGCGGTTAGGATTCCTGGTTCTCACCCAGGTGGCCCGGGTTCGACTCCCGGTATGGGAATGCACCTTTATCTTAGCTACTGCCACCATTCAAAGACTGACGCGTGTTTTTCAATCAAAAATGTTTCTGGTAGATTTTCACTTTGCAACAAAAATACTTAACATTGGCGATGCATTATGACTTTTGCAAAAGATTTCCTTTTGTTTCATAGCTTAAGCCTTTTTCAACTACACAGTTTTGCACAAAAGTGTCAAGGGACTCAACAAGCCATGTGTCCTGTCAGTCATTAGGGCTCCCATGTTCTTTCTAATCGGAAACAGTTTAGAACTGAATTGGAAAGTTCAGAGTTAGTGACAAAATCTCTTGAGAAAAGGAGGATGGCACTTGTGAGCAAAAAACTCATGATCTTCAAATTATTCAACTGACGTGCCAAAAACCTTGACCATGTAGCGTGTTTTAGCTCTTGTAATGTTTATGTTTTGTATTCAAAGCAAAACACTCTTTTTTTTTTTTTTTTTTTTTTACACCTGTCTTGCTGTTTACTGTACTGCTTACACCATGTGGAGAAAGACTTAGTTAGTATTCCTGGTTGACTGGTTCAATTCCTGCTATGGGAGAGACTTTTTTTTGGGACTAGTGTCCACATTCCAAAGCCGACACGTGCCTTGCAGACAGAATCAGTTTAGGTTGGAACTGCTCTTTGCTGCCAAAAATGCAGACCACCAGATTTTTTGGATATTTATTTGCACAAAAGCTTATTTGATGTCATATCTCAAACCATTCATATCTCTCACTTTTAATTCCTGGGTGTTAAGGGACTCAACAAGCCTTTATCCCTGTCTGTCATTGGAGCTCCCCTTCCATCAATTGGTGATGTTTTGTTACTGAATGGAAAAGAGCTGTGACTCTCTAGCCAAGATAGTGGCAAAATCAGTTACGGAAACAAGGTACCAGTGCCCCATGTGAGAATCGAACTCACGACCTTCAGATTACGAGACTGACGCGCTACCTGCTGCGCTAACGAGGCAAGATGCATGCAATAATCTGCGGAAGTTGCTTGTGCAAAGCAGTACACCTCTTTTTTTTCATATTGTAAGTGAGCTGGCAGTACATCTTCTCCCGTATGGTCTAGCGCTTAGGATTCCTGGTTTTCACCCAGGTGGCCTGGGTTCGACTCCCGGTATGGAAACGCATCCTTTTCTACACCGTTGCCAACATTCAAAGACTGACGTGTGTTTTTAAAACAAACGTATTTCAGGTAGGATTTGTTTTTTTCAGGCAAAAATGCTGAACGCCCGCGTTTTGGCACTTCATTCTGACCCTTCACGCAAGATTCAATTTGGATTCGTAGCTCAACTCATTCTCAACCACCCCTTTTTACACCAAAGTGTCAAGAGACTCAACAACTCATGGGTCCTGTAAGTTATTTGGATTCCCATTTCCTTTCTAATGGAAAACGTTGTAGAATTGAATGGAAAAGTTCTAAGTTGGTGACAAAATCTCTCGAGAAAAGGAGGGAACAGTGCCCCGTGTGAGGCTCAAACTCACAACCTTCAGATTACGAGACTGACGCACTACCTACTGCGCTAACAAAGCAAGTTGCACCTGCAGATCTGCAGAAGTTTATTGTGCATAGCAGAAAACTTATTTTTTTCATAATGTCACTGAGACGTTAGCGCATCTTTTCCCATATGGTTTAGCGGTTAGGATTCCTGGTTCTCACCCAGGTGGCCCGGGTTCGACTCCCGGTATGGGAATGCACCTTTATCTTAGCTACTGCCACCATTCAAAGACTGACGCGTGTTTTTCAATCAAAAATGTTTCTGGTAGATTTTCACTTTGCAACAAAAATACTTAACATTGGCGATGCATTATGACTTTTGCAAAAGATTTCCTTTTGTTTCATAGCTTAAGCCTTTTTCAACTACACAGTTTTGCACAAAAGTGTCAAGGGACTCAACAAGCCATGTGTCCTGTCAGTCATTAGGGCTCCCATGTTCTTTCTAATCGGAAACAGTTTAGAACTGAATTGGAAAGTTCAGAGTTAGTGACAAAATCTCTTGAGAAAAGGAGGATGGCACTTGTGAGCAAAAAACTCATGATCTTCAAATTATTCAACTGACGTGCCAAAAACCTTGACCATGTAGCGTGTTTTAGCTCTTGTAATGTTTATGTTTTGTATTCAAAGCAAAACACTCTTTTTTTTTTTTTTTTTTTTTTACACCTGTCTTGCTGTTTACTGTACTGCTTACACCATGTGGAGAAAGACTTAGTTAGTATTCCTGGTTGACTGGTTCAATTCCTGCTATGGGAGAGACTTTTTTTTGGGACTAGTGTCCACATTCCAAAGCCGACACGTGCCTTGCAGACAGAATCAGTTTAGGTTGGAACTGCTCTTTGCTGCCAAAAATGCAGACCACCAGATTTTTTGGATATTTATTTGCACAAAAGCTTATTTGATGTCATATCTCAAACCATTCATATCTCTCACTTTTAATTCCTGGGTGTTAAGGGACTCAACAAGCCTTTATCCCTGTCTGTCATTGGAGCTCCCCTTCCATCAATTGGTGATGTTTTGTTACTGAATGGAAAAGAGCTGTGACTCTCTAGCCAAGATAGTGGCAAAATCAGTTACGGAAACAAGGTACCAGTGCCCCATGTGAGAATCGAACTCACGACCTTCAGATTACGAGACTGACGCGCTACCTGCTGCGCTAACGAGGCAAGATGCATGCAATAATCTGCGGAAGTTGCTTGTGCAAAGCAGTACACCTCTTTTTTTTCATATTGTAAGTGAGCTGGCAGTACATCTTCTCCCGTATGGTCTAGCGCTTAGGATTCCTGGTTTTCACCCAGGTGGCCTGGGTTCGACTCCCGGTATGGAAACGCATCCTTTTCTACACCGTTGCCAACATTCAAAGACTGA